>NC_048229.1:9349133-9641171 GCF_002007445.2 Ailuropoda melanoleuca
GCTTGTGTTCCCTCTCTCGCTGGCTGTCTCTATCTCTGTTGAATAAATAAATAAAATCTTAAAAAAAAAAAAAAAAGAAGAAGAAGAAAAGAACTTCCAGACCAACGTTTAAACATGGGAACTGCCTTGCTTAGCTATACATGCAAGTCACTGAACTGAAAAATGTTCCATTTAAACAACAAATTCTGGGGCGCCTGGCTGGCTCAGTCGGTAGAGTGTGCGACTTGACTCAGAGTTGTGAGTTCAAGCCCCACGTTGGGTGTGGAGGCTATTTATAAATAAATACTTCCAATTCAAAAAACGTACTTCGGGGCGCCTGGGTGGCACAGCGGTTAAGCGTCTGCCTTCGGCTCAGGGCGTGATCCCGGCGTTATGGGATCGAGCCCCACATCAGGCTCCTCTGCTGTGAGCCTGCTTCTTCCTCTCCCACTCCCCCTGCTTGTGTTCCCTCTCTCGCTGGCTGTCTCTATCTCTGTTGAATAAATAAATAAAATCTTAAAAAAAAAAAAAAAAAGAAGAAGAAGAAAAGAACTTCCAGAACAACGTTTAAACATGGGAACTGCCTTGCTTAGCTATACATGCAAGTCACTGAACTGAAAAATGTTCCATTTAAACAACAAATTCTGGGGCGCCTGGCTGGCTCAGTCGGTAGAGTGTGCGACTTGACTCAGAGTTGTGAGTTCAAGCCCCACGTTGGGTGTGGAGGCTATTTATAAATAAATACTTCCAATTCAAAAAACGTACTTCGGGGCGCCTGGGTGGCACAGCGGTTAAGCGTCTGCCTTCGGCTCAGGGCGTGATCCCGGCGTTATGGGATCGAGCCCCACATCAGGCTCCTCTGCTGTGAGCCTGCTTCTTCCTCTCNAAAAAAAAAAAAAAAATTTAAAAAAAAAAAAAAAAAAAAAAAAACGTACTTCATTTATTTGGGAAAAAAAAAAAGTTCAGGGTTAAAAAAAAAAAAAAAGTAAGCAATTCGAATTTCAGTGCCAGCCTATGAGATCAGCAATAACATCCAAATGCCTAAGATTTCAAACAACAACTTAGCAATAAGAAAAGAACCATTGAGGGGCGCCTGGGTGGCACAGCGGTTAAGCGTCTGCCTTCGGCTCAGGGCGCGATCCCGGCGTTATGGGATCGAGCCCCACATCAGGCTCCTCTGCTATGAGCCTGCTTCTTCCTCTCCCACTCCCCCTGCTTGTGTTCCCTCTCTCACTGGCTGTCTCTATCTCTGTCGAATAAAATAAATAAAATCTTTAAAAAAGAAAAAAAAAGAACCATTGATACACACAACTTCAATGAATCTCAATGGTACTGAGTTGAGGGAAAGCAGCCAATTTCAGAAGGTTGCATCTGTAGGATTCCATTTATAGGGCTTTCTGGAAAAAAACAGAATAAAACTATAGTGATGGAGAAGAGATCAGTGATTGTCAGAGGTTAGGGGAATAGGCAGGGTAGGACTAATGTAGTAATAATATGAAGGAATTTTTTGGAATGAAGAAGCTGTTCTATATCCTGGTGGTGGTGGTGATGAGGAGGTGAACCTACAGGTGTGTTAAATTCATAGAACAGTACACCCCCTGATAAGGTCAATTTAACTGTATCATTTTTAAACAAAAGGAAAAAAATTCCAACCAGGCTATATCTGTGTTCAACTAGGTATCATTGGGTAAAGCTATATTGTAAGTCAGATTAAAATTAAGCACTAGGGACATTTTTAGTTTTTAATACAACAGGATCAAACAATGTTTAAATGTCTTTTACCATCAAGTTATACCAAACTGTATTTTCCTACCTTTTAACTGGATTCAAACACAAATCACCCTTTTGATTATTTTTCACATGGCAGCAGATAAAATAACTCAAGTTCCTTAAAAAAAAAAAAAAAATTCCATTTCAAGGGCAACCATCTACCTTGAAGCTGTAATCAATATCCAAGGAAGCTAGACTGCCTTTTTTTTTTTTTCTCCCTTTTAGGATCTCCCCTCAAAAACCAGCCTCCACCATTAAAATCAACAACCAAAAACTGAGATGATTTTAATGTTGTTAAAAAAATTAAAGGGCGCCTGGGTGGCTCAGTCGGTGAAGCGTCTGCCTTCAGCTTGGGTCATGATCCCAGGGTCCTGGAATAGAGTCCCATATCTGGCTCCCTGCTCAGCAGGGATCTTGCTTCTCCCTCTCCCCCAACACTCCCCACCTGCTCATGCTCTCTCTAATAAAATAAAGTTTAAAAAAAAAAAAATCACAAAACTTTAAGTTTGTCTTCCTAGTTATGAACATCTAAAACAAATTTTAAGAGCTTTCCACCATTGGTTTTATGATTTCCACCCAATTCAACTCTTTGATATAAAATACATATGAAACACATACATGTTCCACACATTTTATTTATGGTACATTGATCTACTTAGGTTATATGAAGCCACTACTAAAAAATTCAATACAGACTTTTATTAGACCCAAGAATCGAAGAACAACTCAGTAATATTAAACCCACCTATTTCCTTTTATTATCAGTCTTACAGTGGTTCTAAAATGTGATATTTCATGGTTCATATAATGATGTTTACGACAGAATCTATAGCTAACTCCAAACATTAAGCTAGCTGGGGGAAAAAAAAAACAAAAACAAAAACGCAATAACTATATAATATAATTTGGCACTTTTCTTGGGATTCTATTTTTGTAAGTACTTCAGTTATATTTTGGCATTCCACTTGAAAGACAAATATTCTGAAAGGATTTGAGTTATAATTAACCAAATAGTATACGATATACACACTTAAGTGACTTGTTTATTGATTTAGCAGTGTCTAAGGCACACTATGCTTTCAGAAATCCATTAGACTACTCAGCATTATCCATTCCAATGGCCTCTCACGAAAACTAAGAACTACGCGCTACACTGCTGTTCTTCAGAATTCTAAGTTTGAAGGTCATGGCCAAAATCACTTCATAAAGATAATACTTTTGAGTTTTAGTACATCAGCTATGAAGGATCTATTCTGGTACTTATGAATATTAAATGATTTGTTTCAGATCCTCATATAAAACCACTGCTCTCAATAACTGTTCTTAAAGAAGATAAAAAGACCAGAATGTCATTAGAAAATGAATACTTTTCTCTTTAAAAAGGGGGAAAGCTATTTAAGGAACAGGGAAGATCCCCATCATCCTTAATCAGAAGGAAGGGTCACTAACTGTACTTCAGTGATAATGAAGTCACCCAATGAAGGGAATGACTTTCAAAGTAAAGTGTTGCCTTAATTTTTTTTAATCATACATGACGCACAAATTTAAGCTAAGACAACAGCAATCATTCTGGAAAGTCTAACAGAAGGTAGGCAAAATATTCTTTGCCAGCCAAATCTGGCTCTGAACAAGACTCCAATATATGACGTAAGAGCAGTTACAGAGGATCAGCACATTTCAGCCAATTTCTTTCCATTTTCCATGTGGAAAAATACAAGAGCATGCACCTGCCAGCCATGATGTAAAATGTGAAATGTCAACATGCATTTCAAGTAATTGTCATAGTGAGAAAAAGCAGAGAGAGGCGTTTGAAGTAGTAGAGAATGTTATAAATAAAGAAATTAACCCAACACTTAACAGAAAAGATTAGGGCATAACTACTGTACTCCCCTAAATGTAAATACCGATTTCCATCACTTCACTGTCCAGAAGAGAAATGTAAGTCTTTAAAAGGGTCAAGAAATTAAAAAATATATTAAAGCTTACCACTAAAGGAAATAGAGAGTAACCCCTTTCTAAGAATTGAACCTAAAAAAAATTCCAGAAATAAATACACTGAAGTTTTATTATAGTGGAAAAAGGTAGAAGCAATCTCAACATCTATAAAGGAAGTGTTCAGGGGCACCTGGCTGGCTCAGTTGCAAGCATGCAATTCTTGATCTTGGGGTTGTGAGTTCAAGCCCCAAGATGGATATAGAGATTACTTAAAAATAAAATCTTAAAAAAAAAAAAGAAAGAAAGAAAGAAAATAGGAATTAATTTTCAGTAAACCAGGATAGTAAAATAAATCAGGGGTACCTGGCTGGCTCAGTCGGTAGAACATGTGACTCTTGATGCTTGGGTTCTAAGTTCAAGCCCCACGTTCAGTGTAGAGATTACTTAAAAAAATAAAATCTTAAATAAAAATTTAAAAAATAAAAGGGAAGGGGTGCTTGGGTGGCTCAGTCAGCTAAGGGTATGCCTTCAGATCAGGTCACAATCCCAGGGTCCTGGGATCAAGCCCCACATCGGACTCCCTGCTCAATGGGGAGTCTGCTTCTCCTTCTCCCTCCCCCCTCCCCCCTGCTTGTGCTCTGTCAAAGAAACAAAATCTTTAAAAAAATAAACTGTTCAATTAAAATATATGACAATGGAATAGTATGCAATAACTTAAAGTTAAAACTGAAGAAAAAGAAAAATTATATATGCCCTATAAGTAGGACTATGTAAAACATGCTTGCTCAATTTGAAATGTCGTTAGTATTTGTGGTAATAGAAACATGCATTTTTTTCCTATTAAAAAAAAAGTGATGACAAGTTAAATAGTTCATATTTAAGCAATCATAACTAGAGGGGATCTTTTCCAAAAGCAAACGCTATCTTTAAATAACTGGTAGTCAAAAGATGACAACTGATATATTTAAAATTTGGGGGGGAACATCTGACAAAAAAATCATTCCAGTACTACAGGATATGCTGTCCTTGAGTCAGCTGACTAGTTCCATCTGTTGCACTTTGGCAGCAAATAACATAGGGCTGGTTAGATTCCTGGTCAGGAGGGAAGACTGAATGGTGGGAAGGGGAAGACCACAGATATCGGGAGGTATGAACGAACAATAAAACCTTTCACTCTTCACAAAGAAAGGATACTTAAAACTCAGGATTGTGCCCGCCTGGGCAGCACACATACTAAAACTCAGGATCACTCAAGCTCTGAACAGATGAATTACATTACTATACTCCCCATTATGGTACATTAACCAATTCATTATATGTACCTGTCAGCATAAAAGGAATTTATACCTGGGTTATTATTTTAAAGCAGATCAACTGGCCAGACTTGCAAACCCAATACAAAACTTTTCAAGAAAGGCTACAGAATACTGAAATTCTCTCCAATGTTAGAGTGAATTTTTAAAACCTTCTATAGGGGCGCCTGGGTGGCACAGCGGTTAAGCATCTGCCTTCGGCTCAGGGCGTGATCCCGGCGTTCTGGGATCGAGCCCCACATCAGGCTCCTCTGCTATGAGCCTGCTTCTTCCTCTCCCACTCCCCCTGCTGTGTTCCCTCTCTCGCTAGCTGTCTATGTCAAATAAATAAATAAAATCTTTAAAAAAAAAAATAAATAAAATAAAACCTTCTATAAATTTTCCCATTTTTCCCATTATGAAGATGGCAATCATGACCAAATGAGTTGCATACGGCACTTCACAGAATGTAAGATCTCAAGTGAACCAAGTAAATGAACTGTGAATGGAAGGATGGAATTCTAATATGAAAGCCTAAATCAAGAGTGGATCACTTATCAATTAAATTAAACCCTGAAGCCACATATCCTTATCCAATCCTGGAAATATGCGTTCATTTGAATTATTTTTCAACATCTATTTTTAGAAAGGGTCTTTGACTTAACTGATAACATGATTAAGTTTCACAATTTAATTCATAAGTTTTAGCCGCTAGCTTGGTGCCTTAACTAGCATGGCCCCTGGTTTCCAGACTGTTCTGCTTTGAATCAGCCCTGTAGAACCCGCTCCAGTACTCCGTGATCTCGCCCACATCTTCACACACCGGCTATTGATTGCACAATTGTCAGAGCGGTGAGGACTCAGGGCACCTGGGCGGCTGAGCTGGTAGAGCATGTGACTCTTGATCTCGGGGTCGTGAGTTTGAGCCCTGCGGTGGGCGTAGAGATTACTTAAACGTAAAAACAAAAACTTTTGAGGACTCAGTGTCTAAGAAATCACTTTTCCAATTCTTCTTGCATGAAAGTTCCCTCTTGACCTGGCCCCATCCAGTTTTCATCTTTTGTCATATCCCCATGACCAGGGTCCTATTTTTTTTTTTTCATCACCTGGCTTTTGTTGCCTAAATGTTCACCCCATTCAGCCCAACTCCTACCTAACTTTCAAAATTCAGCTCTGCTATCTACTTTTGAAAAAAAAATTTTTTTTAAAGATTTTATTTATTTATTTGACAGAGATAGAGACAGCTAGCGAGAGAGGGAACACAAGCAGGGGGAGTGGGAGAGGAAGAAGCAGGCTCATAGCAGAGGAGCCTGATGTGGGGCTTGATCCCATAACGCCGGGATCACGCCCTGAGCCGAAGGCAGACGCTCAACCGCTGTGCCACCCAGGCGCCCCCTACTTTTGAAAAATTCTGATTTCCTTTCTCTCGCTCTCTCTCTCACTCTTCTCCTTTCCAAAATTAGCTTCTATGTGTTTCCGCAGTATCCAGCACATACCTCTCTCAGAGGATCCCCTACAACTGTAAGAAAAAAAAGTGTCCAATAGGAATGGATTGATGATTCGTTAGGAGTAAAGGGAAAATCTGTGAAGAGATGATCTTCGTTAACTGCTTACTTCACATACTTAACAACTACCATACTGTGATATATTCAAATGCCCAGCATAGATATATTTTAGTAAAACAAAACACTGGCTTTTAAATAAAAGAAAGTAACAAAGAAGGAAACCGTGTAACTAACATGTGGAACACCACACTACTGTGTTGTTTGTTTATAGTCCGTCCCCTCTTTCGGCTGAGTACTAAAAGGGGGAAACCATATATTTTTTTAAATAAATTTTTTATTATGTGGTGTTATTCACCATACAGTACATCATTAGTTTTTGATGTAGTGTTCCATGATTCACTGTTTGCGTATAACACCCTGTACTCCATGCAATACGTGCCCTCCTTAATACCCGTCACCAGGTTAGCCCATCCCCCCGCCCCCCTCCCCTCTGAAACCTTCAGTTTGTTTCCCAGAGTCCATAGTCTCTCGTGGAAACCATATAATCTTCACATCTGTATCACCAGAGCTTAGTACAGCGTCTGGCGCATAAGTGTTTGATAAATTAATGAGTGAGAAGATACATAAGTTCCAAGAATAATTCTCATAGGATGTACATTTGGTTCCCACTATACATCTGAGTAACCCTCTCTCAGTTGGACTAATTATAAATCTGCCTTCTGGAGCAATGGGAAATTCTTCCTCTTCCACATAAGAGCCTTTTAATCAGATGAAGAAAATACATGTAATGGAAGGAGGGGACACCAGAATACAAGTTACAGCCGTTGTTCTCAACCCTGGCTGCACATTTAAATTGTCTTGGGAGCGTTTTAAAACAATACTAATGAGTGGGCCCCATTCCAGTCAGGTTAACTCAGAATATCTGGGGATGGGACCCAGGTTTTTTTTCACTCCCCAAGTGAAAGCAATGTGCAGCCAAGATTTCAAACCACTGAGTTAGGGGAACTAGGTTCCAGCCCAGACTCTGGAAGTAACAATTCCCCCTTACAGGTATTTCACTTAAACTCACTCAGTCTGTGTTTCTACATCTGTAAAGATGAGGCCAACACCCGCCTCCATTTACATAGCTAAGGTCAAAACTCATATTCAGGGCATGCTCTGAAAAAGCTGAAGCTGCGAAACAACTGTTAGGAGGATTTCCTTATTTTAGACCAGATCACCAAGAAAGGGAATTTTTTTCAGATAATCCTGAAAGAAGGAAATCCTGACTAGATAAAAGCTGGGAGTGTTGGGGTTGGGGTAAAGGAGGTATGGAATTAAACACATGCTTTGTCTGAGCCAACACTGTTTAAAAAATGCTAATGCAATCTTAAAATGCATTAGAAGAATTCCAGTGTCAGAAGCAAGGGAGGTAATAATCCCATTTATATTCTGCAATGGTCAAATTATAACTGGAATATCCTGTTCAGTTCAGAGTACCTCATTTTAAGAAGTCATTAGCAGACTAGTATGAGTCCAGAACAGGGTGATTTGATGTCACATGAGAAATGGTTAAGGAACTAGGGATGCGTGGCCTGCAAGGGAGGAGTTGGAAGGGGGAGCAACCTTCATAAAATTAAGGGGCTGTCATGTGGAAGAGGAAGACTTTATTGCTCTAGAAGCCGCAAAATTGGAAGTTACTGGGATGCAAAGCCTAACAAAGAACTTTGATAATAATTCAAAACAGTGAATCACAACTCCTGGATGTATTTACTTAAAAAAAAAAAAAAAAAAGGAAAGAAAAGATTCTTGGGGTCCACTTACAAAGACTATTTTGAGAAATCTAAGATGTGCCCTGGAATCTACAACTGAGGCAGGCTCTCTGGGTAATTCTGGGTAGTCTTTAAAAATAATTTTTATAAAAGGTATATTATAATTCACACACCATAAAATTCATCCACTTAAAGTGCATAATTCAATGGCTTTGAGTGTATTCAGAGTTGTGCAGTCATTACAATTTTAGAACACTTCCATCACCTTCAAAAGAAACTCTGTACCCAGTAGCAATCTCTCATTTTCCCCCAAATCTCTTAGCCCTAAGCAATCACTAACCTACCCTATTAAAGTTATCTATTCTTCACATTAAATATAAGTGGAATCCTGCTATGTGTGATATTTTGCGAACACCCTATTTCACTTAGCATTGTTTAAGATTTGCCCATGTTGCAGCATGCACCAGCACTTCACTCCTGTTCACTGCTGAATGATATTCCATTTTATGTATAGGGCACGTCTTTTATCCATTCACTGGTTGATGGGACATTGGAGTTTCCATTTTTTTGGCTGTTATGATAATGTTTCTATGAACATTTAAGTTTTTGTACAGACATAAGTATATAATTCCAAAGATAAAAACCTAAGAGTGAAACTGCCGAGTCATATGGCAACTCTGTTCACCCTAGGGAGGAACTGTTAAACTGTTATCCAAAGTGGCTGCACCATTTTACATTCCCAGCAGCAATGTATGAAGATTTCAGCTTTCCACATCATTGCTAACACTTGTTATTATCTGTCTTTTGATTAGAGCCATCCAAGTGGGCGTGAAATGATAACTCATGTGGTTTAGATTTGCATTTCCCTGATGGCTAATGGTGTTAAGCATCTTTCATGGGCTTATTAGTCATTCACCTATCTTTGGAAAAACTGTACTTTGAGAAACAATGACTTTGTCTTATCAATAAGAACAGGAACTTCAATGGGCNGGGAAAAAAAAAAAAAAAAAAAAAAAAAAAAAAAAAAGACAAGAAAAAAGAAAATACATTTAAGCCCACAAGCTTATGAGAAAAATCACCACTGGATGACGTTGGCAAACCAACTCATTTTGAAAAGTGGTATTTTAATACAGGGAAAGATTCAAACATTTATCCTGCCTTTCTCAAATGAACTGTACACCTAGATAAGCCAACAGCTGAGGAAAGAAAAGTTCCTTTCACAGAAGCACTCCAGCTAATGAAGATATGACAGATTATTATCATTTTGCTATCTTGATTTAATAGATCTAGGCGTTGAGCTTTAGTAGCTGCAAACATCATAAGCAGCAGCTATTATGTACCTACCGATGAAAACGTATAGCACCCCCCACGAAGCAGTCTTTAAAAAAAAAAAATATCAAACTTCAATCTGATCAAACCATGGTCCAAAAGAACAGTTTCTTCAAATAAACTTTAAGGCAGGAGGGGGGCAAGAGAAGAGACAGAGAGAAAACACAGTTTAAAAAAAAAAAAAAAAAACAAAAAAAACCACTCAACCAATCTCAGTGTGTACCTTACGTAGATCGTGATTCAAACCCCCTTTAAAAAAATATTAGCACAATTATAAGACAATTGGAAATTTGAACACTACCTGCATAATTTAAAGGAATTAATTTTTAAAGATATGAAATACTATCATGGTTATGATTTTTAAAGGAGTCCTTATCTTTTAGATACATATTGAAATATTTGTGAATAAAGTGATAGGTCACAGAAAGACATCCCACGCTCATGGACTGTTAGAACAAATATTGTTAAAATGTCTATACTACCAAAGCAATCTACACATTTAATGCAATCCCTATCAAAATACCAAGAGCATTTTTCACAGAACTACAACAATTCTAAAATTTGTATGGAACCACAAAAGACCCCAAATAGCCAAAGTGATCTTGAAAAAGAAAAGCAAAGCTGGAGGATCACATTTCCAGACTTCAAATTATACTACAAAGCTCTAGTAATCCAAACAGTATGGTACTGGCACAAAAACAGACACAAAGATCAATGGAACAGAATAGAAAACCCAGAAATAAAACCACAACTATATGGTCAATTCATCCTTGACAAAGCAGGAAAGAATATCCAAAGGGAAAAAGATGGTCTCCTCAACAAATGGTATTAGGAAAACTGGACAACAACATGTAAAAGAAGGAAACTGGACCACTTTCTTATACCACTTTCTTACACCATACACAAAAATAAATTCAAAATGGATTAAAGACCTAAATGTGAGACCTGAAACCATAAAAATCCCAGAAGAGTGCACAGACACTTCTTTGAATTGGCCACAGCAACTTCTTTCTAGCAATAATAAACTATTGGGACTAAGGAAGACATCAAAATAAAAAAGCAGCTGCACTACAAAGGAAACAACAAAACTAAAGGGCAACCTATGGAATGTGAGAAGGTATGTGCAAAGGACATATTCAATAAAGGATTAGTACCCAAAATATATAAACATATACATGCAGAACTTATGAAACTCAATACTCCCCCCAAAAATAATCAAATTTAAAAATGGACAGTAGACATGAACAGACATTTCTCCAAAGACATACAGCTGGCCAACAGACACATGAAATGATGTTCATCAGGGAAATGCAAATCAAAACTACAATGAGTTATCATCTCACACCTGTCAGAAGAAATCAACAAACCAAGAAAATAACAGGTATCGGCAGAGATGTGGAGAAAAAGGAACCTTCTTTTGCACTGTTGGTGGGAATGCAAACTGGTGCAGCCAATGTGGAAAACAGTATGGAGGTTCCTCAAAAAAGTTAAAAAAAAGAACTACCCTATAATCCAGGAATCATACTACTGGGTATTTATCCAAAGAATACAAAAACACAAATTTAAAGGGCTACATGCACCCCTGTGTTTACAGAAGTATTATTTACGATAGCCAAATTATGGAAGCAGCCCAAGTGTCCACTGATTGATGGAGAAAGAAAATGTGGTGTATATGTATAATGGAATATTATTCAGCCATAAAAAAAAGCATGAAATCTTCCCATTTGTAACAACATGGATGGAGAGAGCATAAGTGAAATAAGAGAAAGACAAATACCACACCACATGATTTCACTCATGTGGATCTGAAAAAACAAAGCAAACTAGCAAAGGGGGAAAAATAAGATAAATCAAGAAACAGACTCTTAATTAAAGAGAACAGGTGGTTACGGGGGTGTCCAAGATGGGTTAAATAGGTGATGGGGATTGTGATGAGCACCAGGTGACGTATGGAATTGAATCACTCACTATAATGTACACCTGAAACTAATATAATGCTATGTTAAAAAGTGATGTGTCATGGATTTACTTCAAAATAATACAGGAAAGAGAGAAGTAGGTAGCAGTTATAGCCATAACAAGATTGGCCAGGAGTTGAAAACTGTTGAAGTAGGTGATGGATACATAGGGATCCATTATGCAATTTTGTTTTGTTTGTTTTTGCAATTTCCCAGAGGCTTCATATGAAAAAGTTTTTTGGAGGCGCCTGGGTGGCACAGCGGTTAAGCGTCTGCCTTTGGCTCAGGGCGTGATCCCGGTGTTGTGGGATCGAGCCCCACATCAGGCTCCTCCGCTATGAGCCTGCTTCTTCCTCTCCCACTCCCCCTACTTGTGTTCCCTCTCTCGCTGGCTGTCTCTATCTCTGTCAAATAAATAAATAAAATCTTTAAAAAAAAAAAAAAGAAAAAGTTTTTTGGGGGGTACCCGGGTGGCTTAATCGGTTGAGTGTCTGGCTTAGGCTCCAGTCATGATCCCAGGGTCCTGACACCAAGCCGGCATCACACTCCTTGCTCAGCAGGGAGCCAGCTTCTCCTTCTCCCCCCTGCTTGTGCTCTCTCTTGCTATCTCTCTCTCTGTCTCTCACATAAATAAATCTTAAAAAAAAAAAAAAACAACTTTTTTTTTCCTTAAGGCCGTCAAAACCAAAGCAGGGTACACTGAGGTTGTTAAAAGGCCTGTTGCTAGCCATATCAAAAAGAAACGAGATGGCTCTTTATCACAGTTCTTATAAATGACAAAGATTTCTCCTTCCAACGCCAGGACTCTATTCAAACAAGCAGTCTTTTGAAACAGATCTAGCTACATCACCTCAATTCGCCACTTCATTTTGCTAATAGAAACCTTTCAGACCCTCAAAACTGTTTCCATACAACTATTAATCCACTTTCCTAATATATTTGCTTAAATGCTTACCCTTAAGGAACACAACAGAAAAAAAAAATCAAATGAGAAAATTTTAAATTATATTTAAAGTTCAATTCACATTACTTTCACCTCTAAAGTACAATTATTTCTGTGAGCAATATATTTATCAAAAAATATGCTTCATGAATCAAGGTTGTAATACTTATTCTGGGATTGATGACTAACATCTGCTCCTTCAAAATACATGCATGAATATACTCTTATTAAGCAAATAGGTTATAGTTTCTGCCCCTCCCCATAATACTATTTTACCAATCTAAATTTTTTAATATTTATTTGAGAGAGATAGAGAAAACACATACAAGCGAGTGCAAGTGCAGGGGGAGGGGACAGAGGAAGAGGAAAGAATCTCAAGCAGACTCCCCACTGAGCCCAGAGCCAGATGTGGGGCTCAGCCCCATGACGCATGGGATTGTGACCTGAGCCAAAATCACAAGTCCAATGCTTAACTGGTAAAGGGGTGCCTGGGTGGCTCGATTAATGTTTAGCCAAAAAAGATTTTGTAAAATGGGATGGAATAAAAACAGAAATAAACCAAAAAACTCAGAGAATGCCAATTCATGTAAAAAGTACCAAAGAATCACTGGATTATTTCTAGAGAAGGAACAGTGTGTACAGAAAATACTTCCTGGTTGGGAGATGAGACAAGAGAAATAATAGGTATAATACATTATCTATAGCATACTATAAATTTAACCAAACCCTTCTACTTCATTATCATTTCATATCAACACTTTTACCTTATTAGGGTACTCAATTTTCTGTTTTTGTTTTTGAATTCTGAACTACATTTTTCAAAATTTGTACCAGGTTTGGGGAGGCAAGGGAGAAAAAAAAATTGTACTAGGTTTTACAGAATTGCTCAGTAAAATCTATTAGTAAAATGCAATAGTACTGAATACTGACAAGAATATGAAACAATAGGAATTCTTAGACATTTCTGGTGGGAATATAAATTAGCACAAAAACCTTAGAAAACAACTGGCATTGTCCAGTTAAATCGAAAACGCATTGTCTTAGTTTCCCATGGCTGTTCTAACAAATCCCTACAAACTTAGTAGCTTAAAACAACAGATATTTACCCACTCACAGTTCTGGAGACTAGAAGTCCAAAATCAGTATCACTGGGCCAAATTCAAGGTGCTAGCAGGGCTGCACTCCCTCGAGAGGCTCGGGGGGAGCATGTTTCTTGGCTCTTCCACCTTTGGACGGCCGCTGACATTCCTTGGCTGTGACCACATGGCTCCCTCTGTGATCACATGGCCTTCTCCTTTTATACTGTGCGCGATCTCTCTGCCTCTCCTCTATTAAGGACACTTGTGATTGCATTTAGAGGCCACCTGAAAATCTAAAATAATCTACCCAACTCAAAATCCTTAACTTGATGACATCTGCGAAGAGCCTCTTTCCATATAAGGTAACATTTAGAGGTTCCAGGAATTAGGACCTGATATCTTTGGGGGCTATTGTCCAGCCTACTATACGCATATAGCCTACAATACAGCAATCCACTCCAGGGTAATTCCCCTCTGAAACTCTTGCACATGAACACCAGATGACAAGTACAAGAATATTCACAGCAATATAACAACAACAACAACAACACCTGGAAAAAACTCAAATACCCAACAGTAAAAGAACAGATACACAGTGATGTAGTCATATAATTAGGAAGCAGTGAAAATTAAAAGAAGTAGAGCTACACACATCAACATACAAGAATCATATAATACATGTGAAGCCAAGAAAAACGCCACCAAAAAATACATATGGCAACTATATTTATCGAGTAAGGTCTTAAAACACAAAAAAATTAAGCTCTATAATGTTTAGGGTTGTGTACATATGATAAAACAATAAAGAAAAGCAAAAGACCATGGCGACCGCATTCTCGCAACCAACCCCACGAAGGGACACAGAAGAAGAAAGGCAAAGATTCTCTTTATGCCCAGGGACAGTGGCGTTATGACAGGAAGAAGAGTGGCTATGGTGGGCAGACTAAGCTGATTTTCCAGGAGAAGGCTAGAACTACAAAGAGGATTGTGCTGAGGCTTGAATGTGTTGAACCCAACTGCAGATCTAAGGAAATGCTGGCTATTTAGAGATGCAAGTAGTCTGAACTGGGAGGAGGTAAGAAGAGTAAGGGCCAGGTGATACAAGCCTAAGCTTTATGTTTTGTTACATTAAGAAGACAATAAAATCTTGATGGTATGTTCATTTCAAAAAAAGGGAAACAAAAGCAAAAGAAAAACACAGAACTCAGGATAGTGGTTTCCTGTGTGGCAGAGAGGAAGGGTTGTAGAGCATGCAGGGGGCTTTAAAGGTACTGGTATGGACCCATTTCTTAAGTGGGTAGTGAGATCACAGAATATATATTTTTTAAAATATATTTTTAAATTTATTTTTATTTATATACTCAAATTTTCTACCCAAAATATCTATATTTTTTGAATATATATGTAATAAAAGAGATTACATAGAGATTGCTGATGATTGTTTAGGGAGACTAATGCCTAGAGCAGAGGCAGGGAGGTAGAGATTGCCTCCCAGGGGACATTTAGCAATGCTTAAACACATTTTTGGCTGCTACAAGTATAGAGGTACTACCGGCATCTGGTGGGTGAGGCCAGGAACGCTGCTAAATATCCTACAAGGCAGAGGGAAGGCCTCACAGCTGAGAATCACCTGGCCAGGACGGAGAAACCCGCTCTACAGTAACCATCTGATATGAGCGCACGCAATAAGCCTAACTCCTGCCACCTGACACTGAGTGTGACAGTGAACTCTCCCATGAGGGCTATAGAAAGTCCCAGCTGGAAAAATCTGTCAATCCTCAGAACTGTGCACGGGAGGGATTCTAATCATATGCTCAGTTAAAATACTAGTTTTACAGATGATTATTATGTACCAGAAGAATTCTGATAGACTGTAAACTCAGGGGTGCAGACTTAGATTCACTCATCTTTATATCTTCTACCCTAAAATCTCCCAAAATAAGGCAGAGTACAGCACCTGGCAGGTAGTAAGCACTCAATAACATTAGTTAATATTATTTGAAATAAAAAACTTTTTTCAAATTTATTGCAAACTCTCCATATAGTTGACAACTTTGTCTATTTTATTCCCTTAATGTGTATCCCATGCACATAATCTGACACATAACAGGTGTCCAATAAATATTTATTGAATGAGCAAATGACTAAAATGCTACCTGATAGTACACAAACAGCTCTCCCCCCCAACAAAACAAAACAAAACAAACAACAGAAAGCAGTAGATATAATGAGAAACCACTTCCAAACACATTCCCAGGTCAGCACTTCTGTCTGAGACTCCAGACCTCATCTTCCTTTGGTCAACACATCAATAAGAAAGCTGAAATCAGTGGTATTCAAACTTTGATTATAAAATCAGAGATTAATTCTAAACCCATGGCCTGTAACTGTCAGCTCCGTTGGGCAAGAATGTGAATATGCACCCAGTGACTACTCAACAGAAAGTATCATTGACATGGCTGACACTCAGTATTTCTAAGAAACATGAGAAATGCTGCATCTTTTGTGCCACTGAATCTTGCCCTTGCCGTCAGTTCCTGCTCACAGCTGTGCCTGACTAATTAAAACTGCCTGGAAACCTCGTCTATCACTTTGCCGGTTATTTCTTTTACTGAATCAAAAGACTCCACTTTAGGATTCAAATCCATCTGTCTCTCTCAGTCTGCAAAGAACAAATGTTCAGAAAAACTAACCAAATAGCTAAAATTAAATGTACCTTTCCTAGCTGAGTCTTAATATGTTGTTGGGGGCAGGGAATAAGGAATATAAGGATATGCCACTAAAAAGAGGGTAATACAAAGCTTACCCATATAGATACTTACGGGGGTATTCATCTCCTATCTTAGCAAATCGGGGACAAATACAGAAACTGTTGGCAAAAATGGATTTACATCTAAAAACAAAACTTTCTCGTGAAATTAACACCTACCAAACATTGCTCATCCAAACTCATCCAAAATAATTACATATGACTATGAACCCCAAAGGTTTGCTCATACATTTTCCTCTCTTTGGACTTGAGAAAGCCTAAATCGATTCATAACCTAGAGTTTCACTTTCGATATATGAAATATACAGGATTCATTGCGGAGCTACTGGTCTGTCCCATGTTCAGAAAAACATAAGAAAAAAAAAATCTGTTTACGGCCTTGATATGGAACCTATGACTTTAAATTTCTAAGAGTTTTATCAATTATTAAAGCAAAATACATAAAACACAGGACGAACCCCTGAAAATATTCTACAGCAATGAAAAAGACATAGTGCACTATGGATTTCAACAGCCAAAAGTTGCTCCTGTGAGATTTTTTAACTAATTTTTGCTGCCAACACCACATACACCAAATTATACCATGTTACACCTATGCTCTGAAATGTCACAAAATACGTAAATTTCAATTTCTCTTTCAATATTATTTTTTACCAAAGGAATTCATTCTTGGGGCACCTGGGTGGCTCAGTCAGTTAAGCATCTGCCTTCAGCTCAGGTAATGATCCCAGGACCCTGGGATAGAACCCCCGCATCACATAGGGCTCTGCTCAGCAGGGAGTCTGCTTCTCCTTCCACCCTCCCCACCCCCGCTCATGCTTGTGTCCTCTCTCTCTGAAATAAAATCTTTAAAAAAAAAAAAACAAAGGAATTCATTCTTTAGTAAGCAATGTAACACAACAAAATGAAGCATAAAGCATAATCAAAAAATTTTACATCTGGAAAGTTATTTCAAAAACACTGTAATTTACCATACGGATACACATTTAAACTTACAAAACTGTATATTACCTAGAGGTTACGGATAAAATGAAAAATGAGGTTCCTTCTTTTTTTTTTTTTTCAAAATCTGTAACTGCTATTTTATAATTTCATTAGAACTCTTAAAACTACAGCAAAATCACCTCCAAAGACATATATCAATTGGGTTTTTTTAATTGCACTGGAAACGTGCTCTATCAAATGTAAAAGAAAATAAATTCTAGGGGCGCCTGGGTGGCTCAGTTGTTAAGCCTCTGCCTTCGGCTCAGGGCGTGATCCCGGTGTTGTGGGATCGAGCCCCACGTCGGGCTCTTCCGCTGGGAGCCTGCTTCTCTCTCCCACTCCCTCTGCTGTGTTCCCTCTCTCGCTGGCTGTCTCTCTCTGTCAAATAAATAAATAAAATCTTTAAAAAAAAAAAAAAAGAAAAGAAAAGAAATTCTATCAACTAAGGCTTAAAAATATTTTTGTTACATGGATTTATTGTAAAAGGGTTCAGCTCATATCGCTGATGTCCCAGAGCATATAGGTAGCTAGCGATACTAACATTCTCTCAAATTTTTCTGACAATATTATGACAAATACTACTAAATTCTATCTAAATAAAGTAAAACAGTATTCTTCAAATTCAATTTGACAAGCTTCATTTATGATGTGGATTCTTTTTTTTTTTTTTTTAAAGATTTTATNATTTTATTTATTTATTCGACAGAGATAGAGACAGCCAGCGAGAGAGGGAACACAAGCAGGGGGAGTGGGAGAGGGAGAAGCAGGCTCATAGCAGAGGAGCCTGATGTGGGGCTCGATCCCATAACACCGTGATCACGCCCTGAGCCGAAGGCAGACGCCTAACCGCTGTGCCACCCAGGCGCCCCTATGATGTGGATTCTGATGTACAAAGTATTGATAAGCACTGTGAGGATTTAGAAATATTTGATATATAAAGATATTTAACATTGTTTAATTAGAGAAAAATTGGAATCAACCTAAAATGTCTATCAATAGGAGAAGGGCTAAACAATCTCTGAGGAAGTTTAAAAGAATGAGACTAAACGATGCATATATATAAAATATAGTTACACATAATTAATATTCATCTATATATAATTCACGTAGACACATGAATCAAGGTCTAAGATATACTGAATATGAAAAAACAAGTTGCAGAAACATGCATATAACAACACTGATGCTTAAAAAGACAATACCAGGGACACCCAGACGGCTGTCAGATAAGCTTCCTACTCTTGATTTCAGCTGGGGTCATGATCTTAGGGTTGTGAGATGCACCCTGGCATCAGCCTCAGCGCTCAGAGGGGAGTCTGCTTCTCTCCCTCTCTCTCTCTCCCTCTGCCCCTCTCCCTGCTCACGTGCGCTCTAAAATAAATAAATAAATCGTAAAAATAAAAATAAATAAAATCAAAAGACAATACCATATATATTTTATGGTGACATCTTCAGGCTTTGTGCTGAGGACTGAAAGCTAAGGACTGAAATGAACATGCCTGCTGGAGACCAACTGCCACAGGCAGGACAATGGAAGAGGATTTGAACAGGCCTGAATGTGAATTCTACATCTCTCCACAAGGACTCCTGAGGCAAGTCTGTAGAATCGCTTAACAAATTTTTGTAATAAATTTTGATTTCCATTTACTTAGAGTAGTCACTCTTGGGAAAACATAAATTTTTTTAAAGCATTTCCAACTCTTGGGGCGCCTGGGTGGCACAGCGGTTAAGCGTCTGCCTTCGGCTCAGGGCGTGATCCCGGCGTTATGGGATCGAGCCCCACATCAGGCTCTTTCACTATGAGCCTGCTTCTTCCTCTCCCACTCCCCCTGCTTGTGTTCCCTCTCTCGCTGGCTGTTTCTATCTCTGTCAAATAAATAAATAAAATCTTTAAAAAAAAAAAAAAATGTTTAAAGCATTTCCAACTCTTAATAGATTTAAGGAGAAAAATCAACAACAACCATAGAAATATCCTACAATGTCCTATTTTTTTTGAAGATTTTATTTTATTTATTTATTTATTTGTTAGAGCACAAGCTGAGGGAGCAGCAGAGGGAGAGGGAGAAGCAGGCTCCCCACGGAGCAGGGAGTCATGTGCGGGGCTGGATCCCAGGACTCTGGGATCATGACCTGAGCCAAAGGCAGACGCTTAACCAACTGAGCCACCCAGGTGCCCCTACAATGTCCTATTTTAGTGAAACAACTAAAGCTGTACACCAAAAACTGCAGGGGTGTTATAATTGGTCCTGTGATTTCTGAAACAACTTGGATAACGTTAACCACAAAGAATATGACCTAGTAAACAGCCACACTGTAAGAAACTAAGACAAGGTGCCTTGAAAAATGGAACTCTAGGATTGGAAATCACCTAATAACAAAGCCAGGTAGTTTAAGTAAACTCTACACCCAACGTGAGGCTCGAACTCATGACCCGGAGATCAAGAGTCACATCGTCTACTGACTGAGCCGGAAAGGCGCCCCCTCACTTTTGAAATTGGAGAAAAGGAGATCAGGAATACATATTTCTAAATAAAAGCTTTCCTACTAGAAACAGGTTATCAATTATTCGGATTAGTATTTCACACATGGGCAATGGTAAGGTCCATGGCAAACTGGAGAATGCAGGTCCCTCCCAAACACATTCAAATATAGTATTTTTGAAAACCCTGCATGCCAAACAAAAACTATCTATGGGTTAAACTCTGCCTCCTGACCATAGTTTATAATCCTTGTGGGCCCAAATTCTTCATACCTCAGTTTCATTTTCCATAAATATATATTTATTATATAAAATATATATTTATATTTTCATTGGGGGACAAGTATTAAATTTTTAACTCTCTCATTTGTCAATTATACTGCAATAAAGCTGAAAAAAATCTGATAATAAATGAGCTGGCATCTTTCAAGAAGGTGCCTTGAAAAATGAAACTCTAGGATTGGGAATAACCTACTGACTAAAATACAAAGCCAGGTAAATTTGAGGAATTTACTTACACTTCAGTTACCTACCACTAACCACCAATACGCAGACTGATATTAGGAATAATATCAGACCCCTCGTGGACAGAACTTGGGCTATGATCCACAACCTTCCTTCTATTCCAACACTCTCTCCAGTCATGGTGGTTTCCTGAGGCAGTGATGCTCAGGGCAGAAGGAGAGGGGGCCCCATGGCAGGTGTTAAGAATTGCTGATTTCGAACATAAGGACAGTATGTTGGCCCAAGACTTATTTGTTCACATGCCAACTGCTTGCCATATGAACTATAAACACATTCCATTTATATGGATGACGTATAATAGGACAATACACAGAATTCCCTGCTTGAGCAGTTACAGGCTGTCACCTCATTGGCTCTGCCAAGTCCTTGCCCAGACTTGAGCAGAAATGGTTCCTACTTAGTTTGGACAGAGATTAAATGGTGGGGCACAGTCACATAAAGGTTTAAAGTTTTAAAGACCACGCATTCTAACTGTAGGGAAAAACTTTTAGCACTGCAGCACAGAGAAAAGTTATGTTTGCTTTGACATTAAGAAATAAACAGGATTAACACAAGTGTTCTACAAGGAGATGCAGCAGGAGGACTATATATTTTATCCTAGTGACCCTGGCATTTTTCTATTTTTGTAAGCAATCTCTAAAGCAATAGTTAAGGAACTGATCAATTTTACGGTTGAGAAAAATAAGCTACCAAGCAGATTCTAGTACGTCCTTGAAATAGGTTTTATGACGCTCCCTGAATGTTGTATCAAACAGAACTATGGATCAAAAATTTAAAACTTGGCAGGTGCCTAGGTGGCTCAGTTGGTGAAGCGTCTGCCTTCGGCTCAGGTCATGATCCCAAGGTCCTGGGATTGAGCCCTGCAGGTGGGCTCTGCGCTCAGCCGGTAGTCTGTTTGAGGATTCTCTCCCCCTCTACCTCTGCCCCTCCCCCCACTCACGCACACATGCGCACTAGCACTCTCTTTCTCTCTCTCTCTGGAATAAATAAATAAATTTTTAAAAATAAATAAAAATAGGGTGCCTGGGTGGCTCAGTCATTAAGCATCTGCCTTCAGCTCAGGTCATGAGCTGTGTGGGGGGATCCCTGCTCAAGGGGGAGCCTGCTTCTCCCTCTCCAGCACCCCCATGCTTGTGTTCCCTATCTATCTCTGTCAAATAAATAAATAAAATCTTATAAATAAATAAGTAAATAAATAATCTTTAAACTTAAACTTAAAATTTATATGCACTAAAATGTTAGGAAGAGCATAATCCTGGTGTTTAAGTGTGCACATATATGTTTTATATATAAATACATGTCTGTATATATACTATGTATTTATAGAAGGGGAGAGAAGTGGAACAGATTCAAAATCTTAACAATGGAGGATTACGGTTTTTATCTTTTTTTTTTTTTTTGTCTTTATTTTCCAGGCTGGGTATAATAAATACAAATTGCCTTTGAATGGGATGGGGGTAGAGTATCATGGAGGAAAATACTTAAAATATAACAGTAGGTAATAAAAGAGGCTCTAAAACAAAAAATAAAATATTTTTACTACTTTTTAAAAAATTTCACAGAGAGGCCTAGCAGGAAATACTATAAGACCAACATTTTAAAAATCTGCCACATGGTATTTCCATGTCAAGTTATTCACCAGTGAAGAGTCTAATTGGCAAAGATAAGCCATGCTTCTGCGGGTAGAAGTCAGATGAAGCATCTAGCTTCACTTCTCTCCCGTTGTTATATGAACCTCAACTTATCCATGCTGGGAACAGATGGCAAAAGAAATTGGCCCAGAATTCAGCTGTGGCAGTACAAACATGGTGGTCAGCAGGAAATACCTTATTCTTAATTTTAACCTTTTCCTGGAAACAGCACCTGGAGGGTTATGGAGTAAAAAATGGGGGAGCAAGTGTAGGAGGATTTTATTTCCGGTAAGGGCTGAGAGCAAAGGAGGAAAACCAATTTGATTAAAGGAGCCTACCTAATTCTAGAAAAGCAACAGACCATGCTGGTAATACCTCAAGTAATTTTATATTTCTGAAAATTTGTATTATTTTTTTGGAAAGGCAACTGGAAACAAAAATGTATCAAATGTCTTAATAGACTTAAACCCCGAAATAAACACACCATTCTGACAACATGCTGAAAGGAGGAAAGTCGTAATCTTTTCGGAGGAAATAGTGTATGTTATCAGAAAAAATGGTGTTTTGTGTAACGTTCCTTGTTTTGGTTTTACTGATTTGGGAAGCAGTACTGTCACAGTCCCATAAGCTTGTAAGCAGTCTAACGCAAATTCCAGAATTTGCTTCTTGGAGGTTTAAAGCACCTATTTTGTTTTTCTTTATTAAGGATATGAAGCCAATGAAGTAAAAGAGGTACCCCCCCAATCTCTCAGCATATTTTTATGTAATCAACTTCATGCTTTAGTGTTCTTGGATAAATTCATTTTTCTAGGCTTCGAAGGAATCAAACTTCTTTATTGTGTTCCTCAAGTGAATAAGACTTTATTTCATCAGAATAAAAAATAATTCAATTTTAAAAGCTTAAAGCTGCCAGCAAGACACACTCTCAATTTGTATTCTCCATATACAGTCTGCTCTGATTCATGATGCCAATACTGTTGGCCACACATTACACCACCCTTTGTTCTCCTGGTTATGAGACCTTTCAGAGAGGACTGGGTCAATTCTTTAGGCTCACATGGCTAGCTCAGTCGATTACAATCAAATACGATTAGAACCAAATACTAAGCTGTGGTTTGATCTACATTAAGGGCCTTTTAGTCTTTGTAAGAAGGAGAGCTCGACTCTGTGTCAGAAATTCAACCGAGTGTGAACGGCAACATAAATCATCACCTTCATTAATCGGCCACCTCATTTCATATTCCAGCCAGCCATCAGTTCAGCTTGGGTAAGGGTTTCTTTTCTGTCTCCTGCAATTCTAAAAGATCTGTACCTGGCTCTCTGTGCAGATGCATCAAGCAGCCAGCCAAGCACACCCGTCCTGCCTCACTTTATTAGTGTTTACAACGAATTCAAATCTCTGGTGTCCAAAGTAATAACAAGTTTACTATAAGAGGGGTCCTCAGTGCACGAAGGCCGGCCCTCATCATCAGGTCTGACTCTATCAGGCCGGCCCTCATCATCAGGTCTGACTCTATCGCTTCTTACCAAATATGCTAGGGTGGGGTTAGTTTCGTGTCTGCCGGGACACAGATAAGGGTGCACAGCTGGCCCTCCTGCTATCTCAGTATATGGCTCACGACACCATGGAGATCTTCTCCAGGTAACCAATTTAAATAATCTTTTAATAGCAAAGAACAACAACAACGACAAAAAACACATGAGTAGTTTGGGAAAGAGGAGCATTTAAATAAATACCCCAACAAAGACAACTATGGAGATTTCTAGATCTGTCTATAAACTATTTGTAGTGGCTGGACAGACATAAACAAATCTCATTCTTTAATAAACAAATTTCTAGGCAAGAGGGCAGAAGTGAAAGGTTTTAGTTTAGTGTGTTTAGTTGGTTTTCTCCCCCATTAAAGCTACAGATAAATCATGAAAGTTCATAACAGTATTTTTATATAGTTTTTACACTACACTGCCTGACTTTAACTCTGCCAATGTGTGAGAAAGATACCATTACTAAGGACATATGCACCTACTTAGCAATGTGGCTTAGCAGATAAAATACCATTCAGTGTGTTTAAGAGGCAGAAATTCTAATCCAAGGCATGTTGGCCACTAATCTATCTGTTCCTCACTTTCATAGTCTTGAAATCACAGAATGAGCCATATGTAGTTACCTCGCAGAAATGTGAATAAAGTACATGCCTATCATGCCCATTCTCTCTCATATATTAACGCTTTGGTTCAATCTGACAAATATTAAGCACACATACCACACTGGGTAGTAACAAGACTGAGGAGCTCTCATTCACAAATGCACACGCAGTTATGAAGAAACTGAGAACGCTCCCCATTAAGAAGCTTTTTGTTTTTTATTTTACAGAATGCCTAGCTCTTAAAATATATCAGGGTGTATGTCATAGTTTCAGTATGACTTGGAGATGGGAAATAACATAAGACATAACATCAATAAACATAAGACATCTGTTTAGTTGGGTCACGTTAGGTCCCTCAGAAGTAAAAACATGGAAAAAGGAAAAAGAATAATCCAAAATAAGATCACGAGGTCTGTACAATCCTTATTAACCGAGGGGTTGAAATCAACTATTTAAATATATTACTCATGATAGCCCTCCTAAGTAATGGAAAAGCTGAGAAAAGGAGGCTTGGAACAGAAAAATCCAAGAAAAAAAAAAAAAACACAACAATGTTAGACAAGTGAATTACTGTCACTGAATATTAGATTACACAGAGAAGAAAAAGCCTGTAAATGTTTCAGGCAGATTTTACTTTGTGAAGCTGCTGAGGATGTTATTTTTGTTTGTAGATGATATAGAGATATACAGTTTCTATTTGCACAGAAACTACACGTTATGGTAAGGCTGTGTTCAAGCTGGTCTTTTACTTCTTCATTTCTTTCTGCTATTTCCTTGCATCCATTCAAATGTGTAAGACAGAATAACACTGAGAAACTCGGAGGAAAGGATGAGAGGAAACGGGCATCAGAAATCTCTGGGCTGGGGCGCCTGGGTGGCTCAGTAGTTGAGTGTCTGCCTTTGGCTCAGGGCGTGATCCCGGTGTTATGAGATCGAGCCCCACATCAGGCTCCTCCACTGGGAGCCTGCTTCTTCCTCTCCCACTCCCCCTGCTTGTGTTTCCTCTCTCGCTGGCTGTCTCTCTCTCTCTGTCAAATAAATAAATAAAATCTTGAAGAAGAAAAAAAAGAAATCTCTGGGCTGCCCAACTATGATTTGGGGCAAGAATATCTATCTTTTCCCCACTAGTATGAGGTACGTTTATAAAACTTCCCAATACAAAATTCATTTAAATTCACTTTAATTATAAGAAATACATTCAAAGTTCCACTTTTTGGACTGTGTTGTGAAATCTGAACAGGATGGGTAGTAAGCAAAGAAAGGGGAGAAAAACACATACTTTGGGATCATTTAACATCTTGAAATCAAATATTAAGAACCAAAAATCTTTGATGGTTCCTTGCTGCAGAAACTTAACCTATTGCCAAAGTCTCTGATATCCAAGAGCACAATTCAATAAATAAGAATCTAAATTAATCAACAGTAATGCAAAGCCAGGTAGCTGTGCTGTCCCTTCTGCCCATGGTTTGAGGCCTCCTATCTTCTTTATTTAATCCAGATAATCTTTTTCTGCTTTATTTCCTCATGAAATGAGGTATCTTTACATAAGAGCTGTGTTTTTCCTTATCGTGGTCTAAAAGCTTTGCTCAATTTATTTTTTTTAAGGCTTATTTATTTATTAGAGAGAGAGAGAGAGAGCACGAGCAGGCGGGGGGGGGGGGGGGGGGGGGGGTGTGGGGAGTGCAGAGGAAGAGGGAAAAGCATACTCTCCACTGAGCAGGGAAGCCTGACATGGGGCTCAATCCTAGGAACCTGAGATCATTACCTGAGCTAAATGCAAATGCCTAAAACACTGAGCCACTCAGGTGCCCTAGCTTTGCTTAATTTATTGATTTACTTGAGAGGGGGGGGAGAGAGAGAGAGAGAACCTATGAGCAGGAGAGGGAGAGAGAGAATCTCAAGCAGACTCCCCACTGAGCATGGAGCCCGGTGCAGGGCTTGATCTTACAACCCTGAGATCACGACCCGAGCAGAAACAAAGAGTTGGACCTTTAACCAACTGTGTCACCCAGGTGCCCCCTCAATTTATCCTTTGTTGTTGTTGTTGTTGTTAAAAGATTTTATTTATTTATTTGTCAGAGAGAGAGTGAGTGAGCACAAGCAGGGGGAGCAGCAGGCAGAGAGAGAAGCAAGCTCCCCGCTGAGGAAGGAGCCCCATGGGACTTGATTCCAAGACCCTGGGATCATGACCTGAGCCAAAGGCAGACGCTTAATCGACTGAGCCACCCAAGAGTCCCTCAATTTATCTTTTTAAGTAAACTCTATGCCCAATGTGGGGCTCGAACTCACAACCCTGAGATCAAGAGTCATGTGCTCTACCGACTGAGCTAGCCAGGCACCCCAAGAGCTCTGCTCAATTCTTATAGCAAACCCTTCAGAAGCAGAGGTTGTTGAAGGAGAAAGCTCTATTTCTCTAGTTTATGATACTAAATTGCTTCTATCATAAAACTGCGGATTTTTCTTTGCCTTCTCAGAAGACCAGAACTTCATTTCTTCTTCAGAGTAAAGAAACTGGGCTATAATATGAAAAAGCACATAAAGCATTTTCTGACTGATCACATCTTTTACATATCTAAAAATATATCTAATATTAACATCAGTTTGAAGGTGTTTTTTTTTTAAGATTTTATTTATTTATTTGTTAGAGAGAGAGAGAGTACAAGCAGGGGCGTGACAGGCAGAGGGAGAAGCAGACTTCCCACTGAGCATGGAGCCCAATGTGGGGCTCAATCCCAAGACCCTGGGAAGGCAGACGCTGAAGGCAGACGCTTCACCAACTGAGCCACCCAGGCGTCCCTTGAAGGTTTATTTTTAGATAAACTGAATTGTGTGTGAATTTATTTTAGAAACTAAGAAGGAAGTGACTATCATTATAGTCCTATCAGGACAGGAAGTTAGAGATTTCTCAGAAAAGGTTTCATGTCTATTTTATTAACATTTCAAATCCTAGATAGACAAAAACTAGCTGTAATCACTCAGATATAAAGGCAAGTTGGAGAAGCTGGCTTTAAAAGTCATTAAAACATTAGCATCACCTTGCTTCCTTCACAGATATTAAAAACATTTCTAAGGCATAAAGAAGAAAGTACGGATGGAGAGGGACAGCAAGGAGGGAGGTGCATGACCCAACCCAGTAGAGAGCTGAACTTCAGAGAGGACATCTCTACTAAAATACACAGAGCCCCACAGGGATTTGGCCATAACACAGCCATGTAACAAAAATTTTCCCTGCTCTATTCAGGCACTTGAAAATACAGGAAACAAAGGAGAACATTTTTTGTTTCAACTCTGAATCTGAGTTTTATTTTTTTAATTTTTAAAAAAGATTTTATTTATTTATTTATTTGTCAGAGAGAGCAAGCACACAAGCAGGGGGAATGGCAAGCAGAGGGAGAAGCAGGCTCCCTGATGAGCAAGGAGCCCAATATGGGACTCGATCCCAGGACCCTGGGGCTATGACCCAAGCAGAAGGCAGACGCCTAACCAACTGAGCCACCAGGCATCCCGAATCTGAGTTTTAAACACAAAGAGAATAATTTTAATTAATCCTCAAAAACGCGACAGTAGAAACAGGCAAGGCTCATGGTAAGACCTTATGTGCAGGAAGGAAAACTTCAGAATTCCTACCAGAACTCAGCTGCCAAAAGGCTGCAAGCATCATTGTTTTCATGTTAGCAAACATCCATAACAAGGACAAAGTCCTTGCCTTAACCCAGACCAAAAGAGAATGACAACCCTATGGGAACAAGCAGAAGGATTTCATAAGAACTAAGAACACAACTGGGAAGCCTGACTAGTAGCCACCATTTCCGAGTTAAAACTATGCTGACCTCTTAGCAATGCTATCTTGACAGCTCTGCAGTTCCAAAGAGGAGCATACAGCTTCATTAAAATCAAGGGGCAACTTAAGAACAAGTGAGGGTTTCTTACTAGGTGCCTTCCTAAGTTAATGGATATTTCATCAAACCTGTACTATTTCTTTAAATTCTAAACATGCTACCTGAGAGAAGAGGCTCTCAAATTATTAACCCACCCACACACCACCTAGTTTTCATCATCTCTCTCAAAGAAAAATATGCCATTAAAAGAGTGCCAGTTTCTTATTTGTCTTTCATACTTTCCAAAATGTGGCTCTTCTCTGGGTTTCAACAATGACTGCTGAACAGAGATAAACTGAGTTATTTTAAGAAACTTCAACTAGATCCTTTCATGCGTCAAAGCAAAATCCCAAAATAAATTCTAAACTTTGAAAAGTTGGCTAAAAGAATCTTCATTTCCTATCCCCCTAGGATCCACCTGCTTGCTAATGTGATTACAGAAATATAACTTTTAAAATGTGAAGCGTAATTTTAATCTCATCAGCCAGCATTTGCCAAAATGTAATATGCACTCAACAGGATTACTAACAGTGGTTCTTTTTTCTGAAGTTCTTCAGCCTGGCTCCTAAGAGCCAGAAAGACGGGGAAACCTAGCTGTGTAAACCAAAAGCTCCTACTAAACGCAGGGAGCAA
The DNA here is from genome assembly GCF_002007445.2 of Ailuropoda melanoleuca. Lineage (NCBI taxonomy): Eukaryota > Metazoa > Chordata > Mammalia > Carnivora > Ursidae > Ailuropoda > Ailuropoda melanoleuca. Next base: position 9,377,719 of record NC_048229.1, read on the forward strand.
CACTTTGAAGAATTTATTATTTTGAGTCATCACGACAAAACTACTTCCTCTCCACCATGGTATAGGGTCGTTATGTCAAATCCTGGTTCAGTGTCAAACTTCTCAGATATTAAGAATTTAAGCCTTGGGGCACCTGGCTGGCTCACACTAGGGCATGTGATCTCCAGGTCGTGAGTTCCAGCCCCATGCTGGGTGCAGAGTTTTTAAAAAAAATTATAAGGAATTTGAGCCTAGTAGAAATAAAAATGAGGCTCAAAACAAAGGAATCCTGCCCTAAAGAGCAAATACTTATTCTGTATCTAAATAAGCAGATTAGGGATGTTCCAAATGGGATTTTTAAAAAACAAAATGTGTCATTCCTTTTCATTATGAGGATAAAGATTTATCCCATTATGTGTATGTTATCACACAGAGGTGTATGATATCACCAAACAGAAACAATTCATTCAGGTTTCTGTTTGAAATAATTTTTTAAATTTGCCAAAATGAAATCTAGCAAAGTCAAAAGGACCTCATTTCTCAGGATTCTTGGACTGTAAACAGAATTTTTAAAGGGGCAACATTTTAGGAGAGTCACTTAGCTCAATGACCTTTCTTTATCCTTAAACAGGAGTGGCAATTTCATGATCTGGAATAGTATGAAAACTATATCCCTTAAACCTGTAAACACCACAGTCAGCTAACGGCTTTTGACAGTCTATATTTACCATATCAAATATAAGCTCAACTACATTTGATTTGATTAAAAAATCAGGACAAGCTACTCTAACTCCAAAGAAGAGCCAAGGATTACTGAAAATGAAAGAACCACTGTATGCGGCACTACAACTGTATTAAAATAGGAATGCCAAGTACTATTACAACTATGTACTTTCCAAATGGTACATGACAGGAGAAAACTGACAAAACCTGAGTGCTTTTCAACAGATCTTTCCCTTTTCTTTTTTTTTTTTTAAAAGATTTTATTTATTTATTCGACAGAGATAGAGACAGCCAGGGAGAGAGGGAACACAAGCAGGGGGAGTGGGAGAGGAAGAAGCAAGCTCATAGTGGAAGAGCCTGATGTGGGGCTCGATCCCATAACGCCAGGATCACGCCCTGAGCTGAAGGCAGACGCTTAACCGCTGTGCCACCCAGGCGCCCCGATCTTTCCCTTTTCTTATCCAAGAAGATAAAATATAAATACTGCTATAATATATTCAAATATTTATGGATATGGCTAGCACCAAAGAGTTTATGTTCCTCCAACTTTGCACAGCTGAGGGTATCAGTAGCACATTAAATGTTATAAAGTAACTTCAAGAATCAGTGAAAATATGTATTACATTTCTACTGTTGTGTAAATCTCTCATCAAAGCACAGGCTAAGTTTAAAAAGGCAAAAAAAACCTGAGTTGCTTATATTGGAAAACCAGCACTACCAATTTTAATCACCTCATTTCTACAAAACAGTATTTCATCTACCTGCCACTCAGACATCTAGCATCCTTACCCCAAAAAATGCAAATTTTTAAGACACGAGGAAGCTATTGGTTTTTGAGAGCCTACTCTGTGCCAACACTGTGTTAGATATCCTGTATCAGTGCTTCTCAAACTGTGGCAAAGAACCGGGTGCTGTTTTTTTCTACTCCACTGCAAAACAGAACTTTTGTAAAATACAATTAAAAAAAAAAAAGTTACTACAAAAATCATATGGGGAAAAAAAGACACAAACTCCAAGTCCCAAGTCTTACCACCTTCAACAGATATAAAATTAGTCTGGCAAACTGTTACAAAGTTTCTAAATGCTTCACTCTCAATTTCTGTACTTACCTCGTCATGACGGGTTCATGGTATGCAGACCACACTTTGAATAGCACTGCTCTATATGCAAACTTAATTTTCCAAAGTACTTTTAAGAGCCTCTAACACTTACTATTGACCGCAATAGGCTAAAAGGGACACAGTGCCCTCTGAAAAAAAGCTGGATTAAATGATCTTAAGATCCTTTCAGCCCCACCAACTGTATGATTCTGAATGCTGAAGATGTGATGTGACTGGTAAGTAGAATCCTCATTGCCTAATGACAGCCATTTTTGTCACACACACGGAGTGACTGGAAGAGGAAAGGCGATAAAAAGACAGGAGAATAAGCTCAGAGAAAAGGAATGAGAATTTACTGGGACGCAAACTCCCAAAGGGAGGAGATGTGGGCGAGCAAGAGGGCGGAAATGCCGACTGCAAGAGCACTCACTTGGGAGTATTCAGGGTGAGGGTTCTCTTACCAGTTTCTGAAAATCAAACACAGTGATAATTAAATCTAAGTCATGAAAAAAAGATTTAAATATCTTATAACCAAGAAACAGAAGTTCTGGCAGGTGGCAGAGCTGGGCTAAAAAAGTTGGCAAGATGTGTCATAAAGCCTAGAGGGTGAGCCTCTAGGCTCACTCACACAACCCGTGAAGACTCCTGCATTTTACAGTGTTCCGGTTTATTTCTCTGGCACTGACTCAGTATACGATCCTTCTGTAAATCCCAAAGGGTATGGCCCCACGTTAACATGCATTCTAAAAACAATAAGCAAAGGAAGAGACATGTAATATAACATTTTACACACTTTTAAAAACCAATCCTGTGCAAAATATGTATTTGTTTATCATTTAAGTGCTTGTTTAACTCCAGAAGCAGGGTGACATTTCAGCACCAAATAGAACAACTCAGAGAAAGATAAATCTGTAGGGTCACAATTTGGGAGGACTGTTCTAGTTAACACTGCAAGTCCCCCCCAATTATGTGGAATTACCACACAGTCTTGCAACCAGAGAACCTTTGAACTAAAAGTCCTCTGTCTCCTTTGACCTGGTACTTGAAGTATCTATCTATACTCTGTGGTACTGTGCTAAGTATCTAACTATGCATCTAAAAGGATTCATTATTTTAGTCATTTCAAAGCTCCCCCACTGGTCTGCTAACAGAGCCAAAGCTACCCTTGGCTGTTTTTGTTTACTAATATTCAAGTTTCTGATTATTTCATACTTAAAGGTTTCAAAAATACCATCTCTATCACCTGTGTGGACTGTTGCCTTATGGAAGCTCATTTTGTCCAGTGAGACAAGCAAAGGCCCTGAGGAAGGGAACCTTTGGGACCTGCCAGCCTGATCTATGATGAACACCCGAAGACCAAGGTGGCTGCAGTGGAGTGATGGAAAGAAGGGGACACAGCAGGAGCCGAGGTCAGAGAGGGGTCTGCTGCGCACTGGCTTGTACCTGCATCATATTCCTCTGCGGGACACGGACCAGCAAATGACGCTGGCTGCGGCTGGAGAGACAGGACTAGGAAGAAGACCTTTGAAATCTTGAACGATGTGTTGTTCTCCTAAAATTTTTAATTAAATAAAGCACCTCCTGAAGGAAAAGACTACATATATCATTTATGTATTCTATTACATGACAGAAAATATGAACTTTATGCATATAAAAATGAACAAACAGTGCTATCATTGCATACAGTTAGAGCGTAGTTCTGAAGGCTCACATTCTGACGTAAATAATCTTAGATGGTTATATATGTATGTTGTAGCCTACTTAGAAGATTCTCACTATTTACAAAAAACAATTTCTCTAATTTTAAAAGCTTTTCAACAAAATTGACTAAATATTCGACTAAATATCCAAGTAGAGGATTGGGTAAATAAATCACTGAACATCCATATAATGAAATACCATGCAGACTTTAGTATCTATGCAGGTATTAAAAATTATGTTCTAAACAATACTGAAAACAGAGAAATGTCCCCCAAATAGCATCAATGTTAAGTGAAAAGGACACGACACAAAATGTATATACAATGATCCCGACTGCCTAGAATATGTCTGCGTGTAAGTGTACGTGCATACAAAAAAGGGGAATACATGAAAATATGAACTATACTTATCTCTAGGTGGTAGTAACATAAGTGATTTTATTCTCTTTTTTGCATTTTTTTACATCTGGCAAATTTTCTAAAATTCTTTTTTTTTTTTAAGATTTTATTTATTTGAGAGAGACCACGAGAGGGAGCAGCAGACTTCACGCTGAGCAGGGAGCCTGATGCAGAACTTGATCCCAGGACCCTTGGATCACGACCTGAGCCCAAGGCAGACACTTAACCGACTGAGCCACCAGGCATCCCAAAGATTTTATGTAATCTCTACACCTAACGTGGGGCTCAAACTCACAACCCCAAGTTTAAGAGTTGTGTGCTCTACTGACTGAAGCAGCCAGGCACCCCAGAATTTTCTAAAATTCTAACATTTTAATTCAAAAATTTTAAAGTACTTTATATGTTTTAAACAAATTATGACTAACAGCCTTATCATGCTAATCAGTAATTGATTATGTTAAATTCTATAAAATAACTTTGTGACAGTACCAGTCCTCAAGGTACTGCCATTCCATAAAAGCTGATGGACACATTTCACTGAAATCTCTGAAAAAAAAAAAATCTCTACATGGAAATGTTCAAAATAAATACAATAGTTCTCAAGTTCAGGGGCGCCTGGGTGGCGCAGTCTTTAAGCATCTGCCTTCGGCTCAGGGCGTGATCCCAGCATTCTGGGATCGAGCCCCACATCAGGCTCTTCCGCTGGGAGCCTGCTTCTTCCTCTCCCACTCCCCCTGCTTGTGTTCCCTCTCTCGCTGGCTGTCTCTGTCAAATAAATAAATAAAATCTTTAAAAAAAAAATAGTTCTCAAGTTCAGGGCACCAGGCTGCCTCAGTCAGTGAAACATGCAACTCTTGATCTTGGGGTTGTGAGTTCGAGCCCCACGTTGGGTACAGAGATTACTTAAAAAATAACATCTTAAAAAAGTAGTACACAAGTTCACTACCTAACCATAGAACAACTAAGGTAAACAAAAATTCATTCGAATTAAGATTTTTAGAATGATGGTCAAAGCAAGGTATTTTCGATTAACTCCATCTAATCTAGCTGTTTTCACAAATCTCTCAGGAATTCATTATTCTCTATGCAAAATTTGTTAGGCTCCATACAAAATCAAGGGTCTTTTTTTTTTTTTTTAAGATTTTATTTATTTATTTGTCAGAGAGAGAAAAAGAGCACAACCAGGGGGAGTGGCAGGCAAAGGGAGAAGCAGGCTCCCCGCTGAGCAAGGAGCCCAACACGGGACTCAATCCCAGGACCCCAAGATCATTACCCAAGCCAAAGGCAGATGCTTAACAACTGAGCCACCCAGGCGCCCCATAACTACCTATTCTTAACTTATTCTCCATTAACCTATGTCCTCAACTCATGATATTATTTATTAAATCCCACCCTTTCAAATTTGTTCTAAATGCCCTTTTTAACGTTCAGTTCAATCCACATCCGATATTTGAGCTATGTTAGTAGGTACGCCATAATGTACACTAAGAAGTGATTAACCTCTAGGAGATTACAACGTAGTAAGGGAGATCAAGCATGCAAATAAATAACTTCATAAGGCAGTGTAAGAAATAGAGAGGGTGACAGTTTCTAACTGTAGGCGTCATGAAAATTTCATGGAGGAGTGCCATTTGATCTGCATCTTGAAGGATAAAGAGTAGGGTTCCAAAAGTGGAGTCTGGGCTCCCCAGAGCAATGGAGCCCCATGAGTCAAGACTGTAGGAGAGAACATAGAAAATGAGTTTGTGACATATATGGTCCCTGGGGGGATAGAGAGTAATGAGATAAAAGGCTAAAAAGGCAGAATGGAACCAAATCATAGCAACCTTGAATTATTATTTTAGTTCACAGGAAATGGGAAACCACTCAAGATTTGGGCAAGGAGGTAACGTAACTGTTAGCTTTAGGAAGACTACTCTGGCAGCCATGTGTAGGCCTGGCTGTGTAGTTCTTATTTAAAATGGTAGCCATTAACTACTGTCCTGGAGATAACAGGTTATCCGTTCAAGTGCTACCTAAATAGCAGAGCTATACTGGAAAATCACTCAGAACTGGAGTCCTAACCCTACTAACTACTCCTCTACTGCTTCACAGAACCACTGAACGGATGAAATGAAAATAGTGTAAATGAAAACCCCACAGAAGATTTGCAGGTCATGTGGTCCCTGTAACAACCATTCAACTCTGCATTGTAGCATGAAGACAGACAATATGTAAATTAATGAGCTGGTTTTGTCCCAATAAAACTTTATTTATAAAAACAGACTGCTAGATAGGACCCTGAGGGCCATAGTTTGCTGACCTCTGTATAAAGAAGTGCAATCCAATAGAAATATGTTAGATATATACAGAATTTAATATTTTCCAGGAGCTACAGTTAAAAAGATAAAGGTGGGGGGGTTGCACCTGAGTGGCTCAGTTGGTTAAGTGTTAGACTCTTGATTTCAGCGCAGGTCATGATCTCAGGGTCATGAAATGGAGTCCTGGGTCAGGTTTTATGCTGGGCATGGAGCCTGCTTAAGATTCTCTCTCTCCCTCTGCCCCTCCCCGCACACCAGCTCCCTCTCTCTGTCTCAGATAGATAGATGAATAGATAATAAAAAATAAAAAGGTTAAACGGGTGGTGCCTGGCTGGCTCAGTCAGTAGAGCATGCAACTCTTGATCTCGAGGTTGTTAAGTTCAAGTCCCACATTGGGTGAGGGGTTACTTAAAAATAAAATCTTAAAAAAAAAGTAAAAAGAAAGAGATGAAATTAATTTTAATATATTTTAATTTAAATAATACATTTTACTTAACACAATATCCAAAATATTTTCAATTCAATATTTAATCAGTATAAAAGATTGAGATCTTTTACATTATTTTTTTACATGAAGTCTTCAGAATATGATGTGTATTTTACACTTTCAGCACATTTCAATCCCAAGTAGCCACATTTCAAGTGCTCAATGGCCACATGTGAGTAGTAGCTACCAACTGGAGAACACAGTTCCGGACGCTATTTAAGGAAAACTTCTGAACTTAGACAATACAAACACAAAATAACAATTTGAACAATAAAAGCAACCAGAAGTATATAATTGTACTCTACAGAGAAATGAAAGAAAATGAATCTAGGATTTTAAAAATGTTTCCCCTGGGATACCAACTACTACTGGCTATGGCCACCTATTTAAAATGACTCTTCATCAGCAATGGAAGATCCTGATATAAAGCATACTAATGAATTTTTATTCACATAGCTTCAGTTGACAAACATTCTCCCCAGACAAGGGAAAAATCCAAATTATCTGGTGGGGGAAAAACACTGTTCTATTTCAAAAATATTTCCTGTCATTTTTTAGTGGATATTTTATTGTCTTAAAAAACAGCTTCCTTGTTAATGATACATGTTTGACAAATGGACAAATATCAGATTATTCAAGAAAACTACTACTAGTTAAAAGCTTACAGTCAGTAGGTAATGGAAAAATTTGTAGGAGGATAACATTTTCTACCAGAGAAAATACTAAGGAGTTTCAAAAATGTGGTCACTTTTATTTCAGAAAATTGCAAACTATGCTGGTCTTCAGCAAACTTGAACTAAAACAGGAGAGATGCTGGGAGAAAGAAAGGCTATCTCAGGGGCCCTTCAACATTTGCTTTCCGTGAAGCCTGCTGACCCTTCTCAGATAACATTTTTAAATGTGTAAAATAAAATACGTGGGATTATACACTCCAATTATAGTATACTGAAATACAGTTACCAAAATGCCTTATTTGTCCTGTCAATATAGGAGCTTCATTCTCAGTATACTGAATAACAAGATCCAATATTTACCATAATTTCTAAGTGATGGTGAGCATAAACAATATTTCAAGATATGCTCAACAGCTACAATATGATATGAAAGTATGATTTCTACTGGTCATACAAGTCACAGGTTCTGCCAGTACTACTAGGATTCTACTATATTCATAATTGAAGGAAATGCTGAATTTCATCGAAGGTATGAGTAAATGAAGATAAAATTTTCCCCTTTCTGGCTCACAGATCCCCTGAATTCTATAGATGGTGCCTGGATTCTTTCCAGATTCAGAACCCCTAAAGGAAAGGAAACTTTTTTATTATAAGCTCAAAACATGCTTCCTCCAAAGTTCCCCACATAAATTTTCACCTTTCCACCCATTTTGTTCCTTTCCACGTTAAATAAATCATTAGCTGTCTTTCAACTACACCGTGACTGGAATCAGAAAGGAATCAGAATCAAGAAATAAAGAAGGTCATTCTTCTATTATATACCACTGTTTTGATGAAAATATGTTGACACAGATTGTCCTTTAACGTTCCTGATTATTTTATTTCAACAGTAAGAAAAGCAAACCTATGAATAGAGATAGGAGGTCCAGATTTTGTAGTCTGCCCTGTAAATAGTTACATCTATTATATTAGTCTTTGTTCATTTGAAATCAGGAATGCAAACTACACAAAGCACAAAGCAAATACAGTAAACAGAAAAGATCCATTACAAATACAAGCTGAACATTAATATTTTGTTGGTATAAAACCACTACTTGAATGACGCTTCTGTAGTTATTAGAATTACTAAACCTACAATTTGCATAAAATGGTTTGCAAATTACGCATCTCCTTATTGTTAATCTAAAATTGCTACAAACTGTGCTATGACCTAGTAATTCAGCCAACCGGAGGTTTCAGTAGAAACACGAGGGATTCAAGTGCGTCCACCCCAAGTGTCCCATCATGGAACATTAATTATTCTACAATTGTCCTTAATAGCACTTTATAAACTCAAAGCTCCTCAGAAATACTCAACATTATCAGGAGAGGAATCATACAGCATGATAGAAATCCCGTTAAATTATAAACTGTCAGTAGTAATGGATCAAAGAAACACATTTTAATAACCACTACAAATACATAATTTACCAAACTTTATCAAACAAATAACACTAAACACTAAAAATTTTTTGGCCTCCTCTAAGCTGTAATTATCTTTAAAATAGCAGATGTGGGGGCGCCTGGGTGGCTCACTCGGTTGAGCATCTGATTCTTGATTTGGGCTCAGGTCATGATCTCAGAGTCCTGGGATTGAGCCCCAGGTCTGGCTCCCCACTCAGCAGGGAATCTGCTTATCTCCCCTGCCCTCTACTCCTCACCTCCTCCTTCCCCCTCCATCCCCCCGCCCCCGCCCCTGCCTGCACTCTCTCTAAAATAAATAAATAAATCGTTTCAAAAAAATAAAATAGCAGATGTGGGGCGCCTGGCTGGCTGTCAGTAGAGCATACAACTCTTAATCTTACGGTTATGAGTTGGAGCCCCATGTCAGGTATAGAGATTACTTAAATGAATAAATCGACTTTAGGGGCGCCTGGGTGGCTCAGTCGTAAAGCGTCTGCCTTTGGCTCAGGGTGTGATCCCAGAATCCTAGGATCGAGCCTCACATCAGGCTCCTCAGCTGGGAGCCTGCTTCTTCCTCTCCCACTCCCCCTGTTCCTTCTCTCGCAGGATGTCTCTCTGTCAAATAAATAAATAAAAATCTTAATCAATCAATCAATCAATCGACTTTAAAAAATAGCAGATGTGAGGAAAAAGCAGTAAGGTACAACAAGACAACTATAATACATCCATAAATTACTATGCGGCCATTAAAAATTATGTTTTTAGGGGTGCCTGGCTGGCTCAGTTGGTAGAGCATGCGACTCTTTTTTTTTTAAGATTTTATTTATTTATTTGAGAGAGAGAGAGAGAGAGAGAGAAAGAGACAGCACAAGCAGGGGGAGAGGGAGAAGCAGGCTCCCCACAGAGCAGGGAGCCCAATGCAGGGCTCGATCCCAAGACCCCAGGATCATGACCCGAGTGGAAGGCAGACCCTCACTGACCGAGCCACCCAGGAACCCTGAGCATGAGACTCTTAATCTCAGGGCTGTGAGTTCAAGCCCCACATTGGGTGTAGAGATTCTTAAAAAAAAAATTAAATGAATAAAATAAATTATGTTTTTAAATCTAATTTGACAAAATCGCTCCCAGTAAGTGATTAAAGTATATAAAACTTTATATAGCATATAATCTCAATTTTGTTTATATATAAAAATATGAACTGAAGGAAATAGTAAAAAATGAATTAATTAATACAACTTTTTGGATGGTACAATCAAAGGATATTTCTTTTCTCTCTTACACAATAGGTGTTTTCTCTATTTTCTACAACACCCATGTGTTACTTCTTTATAAGCAAAAAAGTTCTGCATGACATAAAAATACAATCAATGTCAGCTATTTTTCATACAGGTTAAAAAGAAAAGTAGAATTACCCTTTATACTGGCATATAAGAGAGAAAATTTTAAGACAATCTGTGTCTAAACAGTCTGCCTAACAACGACCATGCACTCTGAACACACTTCAGGGGCCAGTGTGTCTCTTCCCAGAGTGGGCAGCTCCCTGGCACGGCTCGAGCCTGGCAGCATCCCCAGACCATCAGAATAAGAAGTTGCTCTCTCTGCCTAAATATGGACATGGTCTGTATTAACTGGATTACAGACCAAAATGAGTATATGTCAGGAGCAAAGAAGATCAAGCCGCAAGAGAGGTCCTCTGAAGTGAAGTGATAAGAGCTAGGCAGCACTAACGGAACACTCTGGCTTCTTTCAGCTGACCATGGTTCAGCATGTATTTCCAGGTACCCAATTACATCTAGTGGCTTCCTCTTTTGGAGCGAAAGCCGTTGGCTTAAGCAAATGATAAAATTAAGCAAATCCATGAGTTCTAAAATAATCTCTCTGAGGGTGTAAAGAAAAGAGGTCCTACCAAACACTGTTATTGGGAGTATAAACTAATATGGTCACTTCACAGAGCAATTTGGCAATATCTATTAAAATTTAAAATGGTCACCTATGACCCAGCAATTCTGATTCTCAGGAACTCTCTAGAGAAATATTCTAACATGTGCACAGTAGGCATGCAAGGGTATGCACTGAAGGATCGGTTTTTTGTTTTTTTTTAAAGATTTTATTTTTTATTTATTTGAAGAGATAGAGACAGCCAGCGAGAGAGGGAACAGAAGCAGGGGGAGTGAAAGGAAGAAGCAGGCTCATAGCGGAGGAGCCTGACGTGGGGCTCGATCCCAAACGCCGGGATCACGCCCTGAGCTGAAGGCAGACGCTTAACGACTGCGCCACCCAGGCGCCCCTGAAGGATCGGTTTTAACAGCGAAAAACTGAAGGGGGGCCTGGGTGGCTCAGTGTGTTGAGTATCTGACTCTTGGTTTTGGCTCAGGTCACGATCTCAGGGTCAGAAGATCCAGGCCCGCATCGGGCTCTGGTGCTTAGCACAGGGTCTACTTGTCCCTCTCCCTCTGTTCCTCCCCGCCCCCTCTCTTTTCTCTCAAATAAATAAATTTTAAAAATAGTGAAAAACTGGGGCACCTGGGTGGCTCAGTCGTTAAGCGTCTGCCTTTGGCTCAGGTCATGATCCCAGGGTCCTGGGATCGAGCCCCGCATCAGGGCCCCCTGCTCTGCTGGGAGCCTGCTTCTGCCTCTCCCACTCCCCCTGCTTGTGTTCCCTCTCTCACTGGCTGTCTCTCTCTCTGTCAAATAAATAAAATAAAATCTTTTAAAAAAAATAGTGAAAAACTTAAAACAACCAAAATACCCATGGTGGAAGCCTGAACAATCCCCCCACACACAACCAGATATTTAAGTCCTAATCCCCAGAACCTGTAAATGTGACCTTGGATGGCAAAAAGGACTATGCAGATGTTTGGGGAGCCTGGGTGGCTCAGTCATTAAGCGTCTGCCTTTGGCTCAGGGCGTGATCCCGGTGTTGTGGGATCGAGCCCCACATCAGGCTCCTCTGCTGGGAAGCCTGCTTCTTCCTCTCCCACTCCCCCTGCTTGTGTTCCCTCTCTCACTGGCTATCTCTATCTCTGTCAAAAAAAAAAAAAAAAAAAAGACTCTGCAGATGTGATTAAATTAAGGATCTTGAGATGGGGAGATTACCCTGGATTATCTGGGGCGGGGAGGTAGCAGGGAGAGGGGGTACTCAAAAGGGTCCTCACAAAAGGGATGCTGGAGGAGCCAGTCAGAGGAGAAGACATGTGATGACAGATCTGAGAGCAGGGCCACACACTCTGAAGATGGAGGAAGGAGCGCTAGAAGCTGTGAACAAGGCCAGGGAACAGATTCTCTCCTAGAACCTGCAGAAGGAGACAGACCTGCCACAGCTGACTTTAGCCCAGTGAGACTCATTTTGGACTTCCAGTTTCCAAAAACATAAGAGTAAATGTAGGAATAAATTTGTGTTGTTTTAAGCCACTAAGTTGGTGATGATTTGTTAGCCCATCAGTTGGGGAATGGCTAAATAAGCTAGTATTTCTGGAGTCCCATGCAGCACTTAAAAAAAATGTGGTAGATCTGTATATGGAGACATAGGAAGATCAAAACATATAACTGACTTTTAAAAAGTTATGAAAAGATATGTCTAGCATCATACCTTTTCTGTAAGACAGAAAAAAATAATAAAAAGTACATATGCACACAAACACACATAAAAGTACACATTCAAAAATGATCTTGGTGCACCTGGCTGGCTCACTCGACAGAGCATGCAACTCGATCTTGGGGTAATGGGTTCAAGTCCCACCTTGGGCATAGAGATTGCTTAAAAATAAAATCTTTTTTAAAAAAATGATCTTAAAGAATACATTACAAATTTGAGCACTGATTTCACAGTGGTGAGGAGTGGATGGAGACCAGGATTAGGGACAGTGTACAAAAGGCACTTCAGTTTCATCTGTTTTTCCACTTTTATAAGAATATATTCATGTATTCGTTTTAAACTTTTTAATGGATAAAAATTAAAATTAAAAAATATTTTAAAGGATATATAAATTTTGTTAAAAAATGCAGAATCAGGGGCGCCTGGGTGGCACAGTGGTTAAGCATCTGCCTTCAGCTCAGGGCGTGATCCTNAGTGTACAAAAGGCACTTCAGTTTCATCTGTTTTTCCACTTTTATAAGAATATATTCATGTATTCGTTTTAAACTTTTTAATGGATAAAAATTAAAATTAAAAAATATTTTAAAGGATATATAAATTTTGTTAAAAAATGCAGAATCAAAGTAATAGTTATACAATATCTGCAGTCTTCTCTCCTTTTGAAGTAACCATGCATTTGTCCCATAGTTGATCACCTGCTGTTATTTACATTTGTCTACAACTATTGACTAAACATCTTACAAAGCAGACTACACTCCTTGTGTTCGTCCCACAAGCACCACTGTAAAACAAGATGGAAAGAGGAGGAGGGTGGACAGAGCATGGGGCCCTTTTAGGACTTGACAAGCCTTTCATAATTATCACCACAGGTACCTTATTACTTAGGAAAGAACAGGTGCATGACAATCTATCCAGTAGCCTGGGCCAACAGGTGCTATTTTCTGACAGTCAATATGGAAGCCAAGAAGACAGATAATAATCAAAACTGATTTATTTAGCAAGACCTCAGACATACAATTGGAGGAAAACTACAATGAAGACTATTATCTCATCTGCCTAGCCATACTGCAAACAAATTGGGAAGGAAGAAAATTCCAGAGGAATCACACACACACACACACACACACCCTACTATCTCCACTATTCACTCTAGGAGAAAAAAAATTCTGTTGATGGCACAGTTTTGCTTTCATATACAATGGACAGCTGACTGAATATGCAAAAAACAACTTTCCAGCAAAGCACCTTATAAAGACAGTCCATACACACTTTAAGTACATAATCACATCCCTCTTTATCTAATCCTTACATTAACCCTATTATTACTTCTCTCTTACAGATGAAGCGTCTAACACAATAATTTCTGAGCCTGGACCCGGGGCTAGAGTTGGACAGATCTATTTCACTCTCAGCTTTGCTACTAACTGTATAACCTTTGTCAAGTTACTTCACTTCTGTGCCACAGTCTCCTTATTTGTAAAGTAAGGATAACCATGGGAACACCTTACAAGGTTTTTGTGAGGATTGAATGAGATAATGGGTGTGAAGTGCTTAGCACAGAGCCTGGCACACAACTTGCTGACACTGTGGTCATGGCGGTAAGTAGAGGTGGGGACGATGATGACAAAGAAGTTACAGTGGAAGAAGAAACGAGGGATTAACTAAAGGCATGGAACTTGCCCAAAGTCATACAGCTAGTACGGCACAGAGCTAGAATTTCAGTCCCAATCGGATTCTTTAAACCTGACTTTGACCTTTAGGCAAATACTGCCTCCCACAGTCATAAGGTACTTCATTCTAACTTTGTAGCTAGCCAGCCAAACCTGAGAGCTGGCTGAGCCATTTGCCCAAGCTCACAGAACCCTGCACAAAGATTCAGTGACTCTTCTTCCAGGGCTCATTAATTACACTGTAATTAACTTTACTCGTGAGCAAAGGTAGTTTTATTCATTACCTCTTCCAAATTTAGAATTTGGAATTCTATAAAAGTACATAAACCACTTCCAAAGGAATCTGAGCAAAGGATAAACTGGCTGGTGGTATCCTCCTAGAAGAATAGATCAACATTTATAAATCTAAATTATCATCTCAAAGATTTCATCTGAATGTGTCCTAAGTATTCAAAGCCTTAACTTATTCCAGTTGATCAACTCCTTCCCTTACATAGCAAAACAACAAACAATAAACAAAAAACGCTCCTGAGCCTTTTTTCATTTCCTAAGCAGTATCAGTAAAGCATTCTGGGCTTGCATGGGGTTCGTTCATTTGTTTCAGTGAGACAGAACAGGCATACAATAAACTGCACTTATTTAAAACGTACGATTTGATGAGTTTTGACATATGTTTATATACAACCATGAAACCATCTCCATAGTCAGAACAGGGACCATATCCATCACCTGAAAAGTTTCCTCATGTACTTTTGTAATCCCTTTCCCATCCATCCCAGTCTACCTTCATTCCCAGGCAACCACTGATCTGCTGCTTGTCACTACCAATTAGTTTGCATTTTCTAGAATTTCATATAAGCGAAATCTTACAATATGTATTCCTGTTTGTCTAGCTTCTTCCACTCAGCATAAATCATACTTGTTTATCCATTTACCTGTAGATGGACCTTTAGATTGTTTGCAGTTTTTGGCAAGCACAGATAAAGCCGCCATGAACATTCATGTTGAAGTCTTTTTTTTTTTTTTTTTTTTTTTTTTTTACGTTCAAGTCTTTTGCACTGGTGTGAGCATGTGGGGATGGGATGGATTCTTATTAATAACACACACACACACACACAATGGAAAATTACCTAAAATGTCTGAGTTTAAAATTAATCTAGGGGCGCCTGGGTGGCACAGCGGTTAAGCGTCTGCCTTCGGCTCAGGGCATGATCCCGGCGTTGTGGGATCGAGCCCCACATCAGGCTCCTCCGCTGTGAGCCTGCTTCTTCCTCTCCCACTCCCCCTGCTTGTGTTCCCTCTCTCGCTGGCTGTCTCTATCTCTGTCAAATAAATATAATCTTTAAAAAAATAAATAAATAAAATAAAATTAATCTAAACTATACGGTACAAAACATCTTGGCCAATTTGGGCCAGTCAATTAGCTTCTCTGTCAACATCCGTATGTGCAAGGCCTGTCTCCACTGGAGTTTGTAAAGAAAAATGAGACAGAAAGTAGAAATCTTTTAGAACTTCCACAAATAGGCTATTTTTTTTCTTGAAAATTCCCTTAAAAAAAAAAAGACTAATGTTCTATGAAATGTAATGCAAAATGCAATCTTTGAGTTGTCATTTTTAAGTTTTTAAAATTTCTCTTAAATTTATATTTATTTCACACTTAAAAAAATAATTTCCTACACACTTTCACTTTCTGCCAACAACATGAAATTAAAATAAATACAGGTGGCTATTTTAAACACCAAGGAAAAAAATTCACTCTACATCTCTAATGTATTCAAAGTCCTTATCTACCAGCCTTACTCGATCAGCATCCCCTATCTGCCGTCTCCTATCACTCTCCTCTTCGCCTCGGCTTACTGGGCTCAGAGCTCCAAACTAAGGATGCTAAGCATGCTTCCCTCTGAGGGACTTGGCTCTTGCTGTCCTCTGTCTAGGATGTACTTTCCCCAGCAGCCATATGGCACCCTCTCACCTCCTTCAGGGCTCTGCTCAAATGCCATTCTGTCCTTTCCTTTCCTACCCATCCTACGTAAAAGGGAACCCTTCACCACCATTACTCCCCATTCCTCCTACCCAGCTACACTTGCCTCCACAGCACTTACCATTTGAGGTATTACATATACATATATATAATATGTATTTGATTATTTGTTATTATCTATATCCTCCCACTAAAGTAAAAGTTTTTTGAAGACAAAGGTTTTATTTTATCCTCTCCTGCATCCTCAGTGCCCAGGACAGTGGGTCTTGCCCACTTCGAATTCTACAAATACTTGAAGAAATTTGTTGATTACACACCATTTATTGATTTAAAAAAATAAATTCTGAGGGGCTTGGCTGGCTCAGTCAGAAGAGCATATGATTCTTTTTTTTTTAATTTTTTTTTAAGATGTTACTTATTTATTTGACAGAGAGTGAGTGAGCACAAGCGGGGGAGCAGCAGAGGCAGAAAGAGAAGCAGGCTCCCCACTGAGCAGGAAGTCCAATGCGGGACTCGATCCCAGAACCCTGGGATCATGACCTGAGCTGAAGGCAGACACTTAACCATTTGAGCCACCCAGGCATCCCGAGTATGTGATTCTTGATCTCAGGGTCATGAGTTCAAACCCCACCTTGAGTGTAGAGATTACTAAAAAATAATAATAATAATAATAATTAATAAATAAATAAATAAGCTTTAAAAATCTGTTTAAAATTCACTAGGAAGAAAAAAATTTTTAGGGAGNTTGAGCACTGATTTCACAGTGGTGAGGAGTGGATGGAGACCAGGATTAGGGACAGTGTACAAAAGGCACTTCAGTTTCATCTGTTTTTCCACTTTTATAAGAATATATTCATGTATTCGTTTTAAACTTTTTAATGGATAAAAATTAAAATTAAAAAATATTTTAAAGGATATATAAATTTTGTTAAAAAATGCAGAATCAAAGTAATAGTTATACAATATCTGCAGTCTTCTCTCCTTTTGAAGTAACCATGCATTTGTCCCATAGTTGATCACCTGCTGTTATTTACATTTGTCTACAACTATTGACTAAACATCTTACAAAGCAGACTACACTCCTTGTGTTCGTCCCACAAGCACCACTGTAAAACAAGATGGAAAGAGGAGGAGGGTGGACAGAGCATGGGGCCCTTTTAGGACTTGACAAGCCTTTCATAATTATCACCACAGGTACCTTATTACTTAGGAAAGAACAGGTGCATGACAATCTATCCAGTAGCCTGGGCCAACAGGTGCTATTTTCTGACAGTCAATATGGAAGCCAAGAAGACAGATAATAATCAAAACTGATTTATTTAGCAAGACCTCAGACATACAATTGGAGGAAAACTACAATGAAGACTATTATCTCATCTGCCTAGCCATACTGCAAACAAATTGGGAAGGAAGAAAATTCCAGAGGAATCACACACACACACACACACACACCCTACTATCTCCACTATTCACTCTAGGAGAAAAAAAATTCTGTTGATGGCACAGTTTTGCTTTCATATACAATGGACAGCTGACTGAATATGCAAAAAACAACTTTCCAGCAAAGCACCTTATAAAGACAGTCCATACACACTTTAAGTACATAATCACATCCCTCTTTATCTAATCCTTACATTAACCCTATTATTACTTCTCTCTTACAGATGAAGCGTCTAACACAATAATTTCTGAGCCTGGACCCGGGGCTAGAGTTGGACAGATCTATTTCACTCTCAGCTTTGCTACTAACTGTATAACCTTTGTCAAGTTACTTCACTTCTGTGCCACAGTCTCCTTATTTGTAAAGTAAGGATAACCATGGGAACACCTTACAAGGTTTTTGTGAGGATTGAATGAGATAATGGGTGTGAAGTGCTTAGCACAGAGCCTGGCACACAACTTGCTGACACTGTGGTCATGGCGGTAAGTAGAGGTGGGGACGATGATGACAAAGAAGTTACAGTGGAAGAAGAAACGAGGGATTAACTAAAGGCATGGAACTTGCCCAAAGTCATACAGCTAGTACGGCACAGAGCTAGAATTTCAGTCCCAATCGGATTCTTTAAACCTGACTTTGACCTTTAGGCAAATACTGCCTCCCACAGTCATAAGGTACTTCATTCTAACTTTGTAGCTAGCCAGCCAAACCTGAGAGCTGGCTGAGCCATTTGCCCAAGCTCACAGAACCCTGCACAAAGATTCAGTGACTCTTCTTCCAGGGCTCATTAATTACACTGTAATTAACTTTACTCGTGAGCAAAGGTAGTTTTATTCATTACCTCTTCCAAATTTAGAATTTGGAATTCTATAAAAGTACATAAACCACTTCCAAAGGAATCTGAGCAAAGGATAAACTGGCTGGTGGTATCCTCCTAGAAGAATAGATCAACATTTATAAATCTAAATTATCATCTCAAAGATTTCATCTGAATGTGTCCTAAGTATTCAAAGCCTTAACTTATTCCAGTTGATCAACTCCTTCCCTTACATAGCAAAACAACAAACAATAAACAAAAAACGCTCCTGAGCCTTTTTTCATTTCCTAAGCAGTATCAGTAAAGCATTCTGGGCTTGCATGGGGTTCGTTCATTTGTTTCAGTGAGACAGAACAGGCATACAATAAACTGCACTTATTTAAAACGTACGATTTGATGAGTTTTGACATATGTTTATATACAACCATGAAACCATCTCCATAGTCAGAACAGGGACCATATCCATCACCTGAAAAGTTTCCTCATGTACTTTTGTAATCCCTTTCCCATCCATCCCAGTCTACCTTCATTCCCAGGCAACCACTGATCTGCTGCTTGTCACTACCAATTAGTTTGCATTTTCTAGAATTTCATATAAGCGAAATCTTACAATATGTATTCCTGTTTGTCTAGCTTCTTCCACTCAGCATAAATCATACTTGTTTATCCATTTACCTGTAGATGGACCTTTAGATTGTTTGCAGTTTTTGGCAAGCACAGATAAAGCCGCCATGAACATTCATGTTGAAGTCCTTTTTTTTTTTTTTTTTTTTTTACGTTCAAGTCTTTTGCACTGGTGTGAGCATGTGGGGATGGGATGGATTCTTATTAATAACACACACACACACACACAATGGAAAATTACCTAAAATGTCTGAGTTTAAAATTAATCTAGGGGCGCCTGGGTGGCACAGCGGTTAAGCGTCTGCCTTCGGCTCAGGGCATGATCCCGGCGTTGTGGGATCGAGCCCCACATCAGGCTCCTCCGCTGTGAGCCTGCTTCTTCCTCTCCCACTCCCCCTGCTTGTGTTCCCTCTCTCGCTGGCTGTCTCTATCTCTGTCAAATAAATATAATCTTTAAAAAAATAAATAAATAAAATAAAATTAATCTAAACTATACGGTACAAAACATCTTGGCCAATTTGGGCCAGTCAATTAGCTTCTCTGTCAACATCCGTATGTGCAAGGCCTGTCTCCACTGGAGTTTGTAAAGAAAAATGAGACAGAAAGTAGAAATCTTTTAGAACTTCCACAAATAGGCTATTTTTTTTCTTGAAAATTCCCTTAAAAAAAAAAAGACTAATGTTCTATGAAATGTAATGCAAAATGCAATCTTTGAGTTGTCATTTTTAAGTTTTTAAAATTTCTCTTAAATTTATATTTATTTCACACTTAAAAAAATAATTTCCTACACACTTTCACTTTCTGCCAACAACATGAAATTAAAATAAATACAGGTGGCTATTTTAAACACCAAGGAAAAAAATTCACTCTACATCTCTAATGTATTCAAAGTCCTTATCTACCAGCCTTACTCGATCAGCATCCCCTATCTGCCGTCTCCTATCACTCTCCTCTTCGCCTCGGCTTACTGGGCTCAGAGCTCCAAACTAAGGATGCTAAGCATGCTTCCCTCTGAGGGACTTGGCTCTTGCTGTCCTCTGTCTAGGATGTACTTTCCCCAGCAGCCATATGGCACCCTCTCACCTCCTTCAGGGCTCTGCTCAAATGCCATTCTGTCCTTTCCTTTCCTACCCATCCTACGTAAAAGGGAACCCTTCACCACCATTACTCCCCATTCCTCCTACCCAGCTACACTTGCCTCCACAGCACTTACCATTTGAGGTATTACATATACATATATATAATATGTATTTGATTATTTGTTATTATCTATATCCTCCCACTAAAGTAAAAGTTTTTTGAAGACAAAGGTTTTATTTTATCCTCTCCTGCATCCTCAGTGCCCAGGACAGTGGGTCTTGCCCACTTCGAATTCTACAAATACTTGAAGAAATTTGTTGATTACACACCATTTATTGATTTAAAAAAATAAATTCTGAGGGGCTTGGCTGGCTCAGTCAGAAGAGCATATGATTCTTTTTTTTTTAATTTTTTTTTAAGATGTTACTTATTTATTTGACAGAGAGTGAGTGAGCACAAGCGGGGGAGCAGCAGAGGCAGAAAGAGAAGCAGGCTCCCCACTGAGCAGGAAGTCCAATGCGGGACTCGATCCCAGAACCCTGGGATCATGACCTGAGCTGAAGGCAGACACTTAACCATTTGAGCCACCCAGGCATCCCGAGTATGTGATTCTTGATCTCAGGGTCATGAGTTCAAACCCCACCTTGAGTGTAGAGATTACTAAAAAATAATAATAATAATAATAATTAATAAATAAATAAATAAGCTTTAAAAATCTGTTTAAAATTCACTAGGAAGAAAAAAATTTTTAGGGAGAAAAATTTTTTTTTTTAAAGATTTTATTTATTTATTCGACAGAGATAGAGACAGCCAGCGAGAGAGGGAACACAAGCAGGGGAGTGGGAGAGGAAGAAGCAGGCTCATAGCAGAGGAGCCCGATGTGGGGCTCGATCCCACAACGCCGGGATCACGCCCTGAGCCGAAGGCAGACGCTTAACCGCTGTGCCACCCAGGCGCCCCAGGGAGAAAATTTTTAATTCAAATGCTGTGCTCTTGCTTAAATTAAAATGCTAAGTCAATGTTGATCCACTTCATAGGATGGGTTCTTTTTCAAATTGACATTTAACTTTGAACAGCACTTAACAGAAAAGAACACTGGAATTCAAAGGCAGGAAAGCCAAGATCTAGTTGTCTGTCTTGCCATAACTAGCTTCACTACCGAGTCATAACCTCTCCTGATCTCAGATAACTTCTCTCTAAAACGAGGAAAGTGATTATCTCCAAGGCCCCTTCTTGCTCTAAAATTCTGAGACTCTACTGCAGTTAGTGCACACTTATGCATTAAGGTTGCCAATCATAAATTCATCAGCTTAATTCAAATTTGTCCTAATCCAAAACTGTCAACTGAAGGATTCTCTCTAACTAGAAAACCCTGTGGAAAAAAACGGCCATTGGTTAGCTGGATGTCCACTGAAAGGAGAGGCTTAGAAGAGTGTACCTCATAGGGGTGGCAGTATTTAAAAAAAAACTGATGAACCTCTAATCTTCCTCAAATATGAAAAAGAATATATTGCTAGAAAGGACATAAAAATACCTGTTTACTACCCTATCTTTAGCCAGTTATGAAATTTTAGATAATTACAAATATGAGTATCATACATGCAAGGAAGATATTACGATGAGAAGCAGACGTGTTAGAGACCAATAGACCTGGGTTAATGTCCAGGCTCTCTGTGTGTGATCTTGAGCAAGTCACGTACTTACTCTGCATTTTGCTTGCCTCATCTGCACAACGGGTGCGACATATATAGCTGTTACAATAGGCAACAGTATTTAGCTACTAGGATTCTTTTAGGAACTTATTAAGATGATGTCTGACACATAGGATATACTTAATATTATTATTAAATAACTAAATGTGAATACACCCACGCAAACACAAATCTAACAGCCACAAAAACATTTTTAGCTATCCATTTCTACTGATACAATATAGCCAATATAACATACAGAAGAAATAAAAAAAGTTCTTCACCATTGACAGTCATATTTATTACCCATACACATACTGGTTTCTGAAAGGTCAGAACACACATTTTCTTTAAGAGTTTTTAAAAATCTACCAAGCCAGGGAGGTTTTCTTTAAGATCATTCTTCTGTGGAAGAAGCAGACAAATACTCAATACCTTTATACAGTAAACATTTTAGGAAAGCCAACTTAAGAGCTCAGGTATTTTTAACTACTCCTACCTTTTTAATCCTAAATATATTACATACATATAAAATTTTGGGATCTGTGAACTTAGTCTCTAAGGAACAAAGAGCACCCACTTCCCACATTTCACATTCAACAAAGTCAATTAAATAAAAAGATTCCACCATCATAGCATAATACCCTTTGAGTTTTCAAGCCGATAAGACACTTAGACACTTGCTTTTTCTAGAATAGGCCTAAATGAGACACAAGAAAACCGTAATCCCGTGTTAGGAATTCCCTATCAACTTGTATCTTCCCCCCTTCGGTGGTCAGACTGTAAAATAAGTCAATTAAGAGTTCACAATGGGAATGCTGCAACCTCAACCTCAAATCCAGACACAAAACACAGTGGAACGCATTCGCATCTCAAGCACGCCCAAACGTCTTGGCCAACGCGATCTGATCACTACCGTTTCCAGAAACACACAGTAATGGGTTATAATCCATTTCTATAAACGTTCCTTGTGTTGAAAGCCAAAGTGCATGCAAAACCGCAAAACACAAAAGATTCTTCGCATTCCGTTTTTAGCCAGAAGACAGGCCATCCTCTCCGCGCCCTACCCCAGAGAGTCCTCCTTGCGACAGTAAGAATTTCATGACACCCTATGCTACCTACACATCAAAATATCACCCCACAAAGTGGAGGGGGTGCAGCGTCAGCATCGGCTGGCCTCGATGAAATGATACTGCCGGTATTCCCACCTCTGGGCAAACACGAAACCAACTGAAGTCGGTGGAAAGTTCTCATCAACCGAGCATTTTGGTTTCCTTCTGCCCCCAAATCCAGCAGTAGCACAAACGCGGAGATTTGCTTTTGCACCTGCCACAGCTCCTAAGCCTCGGTTTCTCGGAGACCCCCCGAGCTCATGAAAAAGGCCTTGAGGCCTAAAGCACCCGTGACCCTTTGCGGAGAGCTCACGGAGGGCCCCTGTAGCATCACCCTCGCTGTCCACACAGCCCGCTTCCCTGACAAAGGCCCCGTGTCAATCCGAGGCACGACACAGAGAAGTTGCTGGATTGCCCATCACCGACCGACAGCTGCCAATACCCTCCCCCGGGGGGAAGAAAAATCAACATAGAACTGGGAATGAGAAAGGGGGAGGTATACAACGTTAAAATTAAAATGTCCCCAAAGCTAAGCAACCTGGGTGTGCCCTGGAAGTGAGTCCAGGGGGTCCGTGGGGGAGGGGAGAGAGAGTCTGGAGAGCCTGGGAGGCAACAGTGGCTCTTCCAGGGCGTGAAGGCCGTGCCGGGTGATAGTCTAATAAAATGCCGGGTGTCGGAACGCTCAGAATGAAACCACAAATGCAATCCCCGGCGGGCTTGAGGCCCGGAGGAGGCAGGGAGGCGGGCGGGCTGCGGACCTGCGGCCGCGGCCCCCCACCTGTCCTCCCCGCGCCCACACACCTGCCGGGGCAGCCTTCTGGGGGCCTCGGGGCGGGGGTGAGGCAGAGACGTGACGGCCCGACCCCGGGGACGCGGGGCGGGCGGACTAATCTGATGGCAGAGGCCAGGGATCTGCCTCGCTCACCTCCAAGTCGGTGTCGGCGGCCTCCGGGCCCCCGAGGATCTCGCTGGGCAGCTCGGCCAGGTCGGTGACCCGGATCAGCCCGTCGTGCAGGAAGATGGTCTCCTCCTTCACCGAAAGCCACTGCGCCGAGTCCGCGGCCGCCGCCGCCGCAGCTGCCGCGGCCGCAGACGAGCCCATGGCCCCGGCTGAGGGTTGACGGTGAGGAGCAGCCGCCCGGCCCGGGGGAGACGCGAGCAGGAGTCGCCGAGATCACCAGTCCATAGCAGCAGTCGCCGCGCCCGCCTGCAGCGCCCCGCTCGCCGCCTCGCCTATGCAGCTCCGCCCTAGGCGGTCCGAGCCGCCATCCCCCCACCCCCGGCCCCGGAGACCCCGGCCCCGCCACCACCGCCGCCGCCCTGAGGAGCAGGACCCGCCTCTGGCGCTCAGCAGCCAACTGTCAGTGAGACGCCATGTTGGGGGCGGGGCTCCCGGCATGCCCCGCGGAGCGGACAATACAGGCCCCGCCCGCCCAATTGGCCCCGCCTACCCAGGGCGGCTCGGTGCTTACCGGTCTGCAGAACCTCTACCTCGCCTTTCACTCGGTCTTGTCCTCAGACTGACCTTCCCCTCTCCTTCTACCTCTAGACGTTCGGGGGCGCCCTGGGTCTGCAGCCCACCGGGAGAAGAAGCCGCCGCCTCCCCTCCTCTACCTACTCTGGTGTGCCCCCCTCGCAGGGGGCAGAACCCCCACCTGAGGCAGAACATGGAGGTTCACTCCCTGTTTTCGTATTTAAATGAGATATATGCAAAAATATGGCACATTGCACACTTGTTGATAAGCACTTGGTAGCGCCTCACAGTAGGTGCTTCATATTTACTAAAATGTCTAGTACTCAATAAGCGCTCAAAACCTGATGAAAATAAAGGACAATGCTTGGTGCCCAACATCCGGCACTTAATAAGTGCTTGCCAGTGGGGTTGAAACTGTTGTTATATTTCATCAATATTCAACACTGATTGACATGCACCTTAAAAATATGCACGCCGTCCCATTTTCATTAAAACAAGAAAGGAAAGAACCATGTATGTAGAGAAAAATGTGTAGGAGAACACTTTCCAAATTGTTAATGTGAGTTGCCATCGGAGTGGAACTGGTCTGTAATGGTTGAGGTGAAGATTGCTATCTTTGTATTGCTTTTATAATTAAAAAAAAAAAGCACTCGTTGGTATCAAAAGACTTGAAATGTATGCAAGTCCACAAAAAAAAAAAACTACACAAAAAAAACCACAAAACCATGCACACAGATGTTTATAGCAGCTTTATTCATAATTTCCACAACTTGGAGGTAACCAGGACGCCCTTCCACAGGTGAATGGATAAACTGAGGTCCATCCAGCAATGGAATATTATTCAGAGCTAAAAAGAAATGACTATCAAGCCGTGAAAAGACATGGAGGAAACTTCAAGGCATATTACCAAGTAAAAGAAGCCAATTTGAAAACGCTACATATGGGGCACCTGGGTGGCACAGTCGATTGAGCGTGGGACTCTTGGTTTCAGCTCAGTCCCTGACCTCAGATCCTGAGATGGAGCCCACATGGGGCTCTGTTGTGGGATTGAGCCCCACATTGGGCTCTGCACTCAGTGCGGATTCTGCATAAGATGCTCTCTGCCCCTCCCCCCCCTAAAATAAATAAATTAATTAAGGGGCACCTGGGTGGCTCAGTCTTTAGCTCAGGTCATGATCCCAGGGTCCTGGGATGGAGTCCCACATCTGGCTCCCTGCTCAGCTAGGAGTCTGCTTCTCCCTCTCCCTCTGCCCCTCCCCACTGCTCGTGTTCACTCTCTCTCAAATAAATTTTTAAAATTCTGAAAATATATATATACATATATATATTGTTTATCTAGCATAATATATGTACATATACATCACATATATTGTTAACTGAGATTCTTGGAGTCCCACGTTGGTCCCGGCTCCCTGCACAGCAGGAAGCCTGCTTCTCCCTCTCCCTCTGCCTTCCACTCCCCCAGCCTGCACGCTAGCTCTCCCTTGTTGTCAAATAAATAAAATCTTTAAAATAAATAAATAAATAAAATTTTAAAAAGATATAGAAAAGGCTACATACTGTATGATTCCAACCATCGTACATTCTGGAAAAGGCAGAACTATGGAGACAGTAAAAAGATCAGTGGTTGCCAAGGTTTTGGGGTGTGGAGAGAGTGATGAATAGGCAAAGCATGGAGGATTTTTAGGGCAGTGAAAATACTCTGTTTGGTACCATAATGATGAATACATGTCATTATACATTTGTCCAAACACATAGAATGTGAACCAAGAGTGAACCATAGTGTAAGCTATGGACTTTGGGGATGATGGTGTGTCGGTGTGGGCTCCTCAGCTGCAGCAAATGTACCATCTGGTGGAGGAAGTTGAAGATAAGAGAAGCCATGCGTGTGTGGAGGCAGGGGGTATATGGGAAATCTCTGTACCTTCCTTTCAATTTTGCCATGAACTGAAAACTGCTCTGAAAATAGTTTTCATAAAGAATAAATAAGCAAATGAATCAAAAGAACATTAAGGTGCCTTCCCTTTGATTCAGCAATTCGACTCTGAAGAAGCTCTTCAAAGGAAATAATCAGACCCTTTGTCAAGGATGTATATACAGGGATGTACAGATCAGTACTGTTTATAAGAGGAAAGATTATAACCAGTCTAAACGTCCAACAATATGGAAATAGTTAACCATAATAATGGTATATCCATAAGATGAAATATGAAGCCATTCAGAATAATGTTTATGAAGAATATTAATGCAAGTGAATGTTCATCATCTATTGCTAAATGGAAAAATATAGGCTAAAATGGTAAGGGAATTTGGGAATTTATTTATGTTTATGTATGACTACATTTGAAAATTACATGCATGTATGACTATAGATTTAGAATAAAAAGCCTGGAGGATATCATGCCTGATATAACATTTGGGTGAATCTCAGCAATGCATTTACAGCTTACTGGGGGGGATGTGTGGTTCGTGCTTTGGAATGTTTTCCCAGTTTTCTTCCTAGAACATGTATTACTTTTGATAAAAGAAAAAAATTTAAAAAATAAAAGCTATTGGGGTTCCTGGGTGGCTCAGTTGGTTAAGTGTCTGCCTTCACTCAAGTCATGATCCCAGGGTCCTGGGACAGGGAGTCGGCTTCTCCCTCTGCTCCCCGTTCATGCTCTCTGTTGCTCTCTGTGTCTCTCCCTCTCAAATAAATAAACAAAATCTTTAAGAAAATTTTTTTCAAAAAGCTATTGAGCACCTAGGAGTCAGAATGTATCTATTCATTTATCTACCATGTACCCTTCAGAGTATTCATTAACAGCCCCATCATACAAGAACTGAGGCTCAGAACTAAGTGACTGGCCCCTGCCTAGGAATTGGCAGAATCAAGATTTAAACCCATAGCAGGCTCCATCCCGCACTGCCTCCCTCCTAAGCAAATAACTCATATTCATAGCACTGTTACAATAATCTCATGCCCCTTATCATGATTTTAATTTCATTTTTATGATACTTATTCCACAAGCACTTTTCTAAAGATTTTATTTGTTTATTTGAGAGAGCATGCACGCAAGCAAGAGCAGGGGGAGGGGCAGAGGGAGAGGGAGAAGCAGACTCCTAGCTGAGCAGGGAGTCCAATGTGGGACTCCATCCCAGGACCCTGGAATCATGACCTGAGCCCAAGGCAGACACTTCACTGAGCCACCTAGGCACCCTCCACAAGCATTTGTTAAGTCCCTAGCAGATGTCAAATCCTGGAAGGTATACAGAATGGAGATATATCGAATACTTGAATTAATATATGAAAAATTAACTCCCCACTCTCAGAGACCTGGACAGCTACAATAACATGTGTTGAAAAGAGTCCACAGAAAGATGGCCCTTCTCCTTTTATTCATTTGACAAATATTTCTTTCTTTCTTTTTTTTTTTTTTAAAGATTTTATTTATTTATTTGACAGAGATAGAGACAGCCAGCGAGAGAGGGAACACAAGCAGGGGGAGTGGGAGAGAAAGAAGCAGGCTCATAGAGGAGGAGCCTGATGTGGGGCTTGATCCCACAACGCCGGGATCACGCCCTGAGCCGAAGGCAGACGCTTAACCGCTGTGCCACCCAGGCACCCCTATTCAACAAATATCTCTTGATTCCTGCTGTGCAACAGACATTGGTCTAAGGCAGAAAAGTCTGCTCGCAAGGAGGTGCCAATCAACTGGGAGAGACAGACAGGAAGCAACAAACACTAAGTCCAACAGTTCAGAGCAGATCAGTGCCATGAAAATAATAAAACAGGCAAATGTGATGAAACGACCATTTTACACATCCTCACAATAACCCTCTGAGTGAGGTAATATTATTATCCCCCCTTCCAGTTGGGACACCAAGGCTCAACTGGATATTTGCTCAATGTCTCACAACCAGTAAATATTAAAGCTCGGATATGAACCCAGGTCTGTCTCATTCTACAATCCCAGCTTCCTCACTTTGTTCTTGGTTTTGGGGTGTTTTTTTTTTTAAGTAGGCTCCATGCCCAGCATGAAGCCCAACGCGGGGCTTACGCTCACAACCCTGAGATCAAGACCTGAGCTGAGATCAAGAGTTGGATGCTTAACCAACTGAGCCCCCCAGGAGCCCCCCAGCTTCCTTACTTGGGCTGTAAAGAAACCACTCTTTCCTTTTGCTCACAACTTCCAAACCTAATGAAAACCATGACAATTTTTTTAATGCTCAGATTTTAGAATGTAAACAACCTTCTTGTGTAGCTCAGAGAAACATTCTCCTGCTCTTATTATTTATATTTCAAGATCAAGAGTCAGGACGCCCAGGAACTATTGTCCTTCATCCCAAGTAATGAAAGCAGCACGTATCCAGGGTGAAAGTCTTTAGACTGCATAATGAATAGTTATTTAATATTTTAGCAACAGTAATTAATTAGTCATAGGACTGCATGGCTGCCACCGTACCATGATGAGGCAACTGATGAATTAATATTTATAGAACCCCCTCTGGAAAAAGACCATTTACTGGGAATTTCTAGAACGATCAGAAAGACAAAGTCTGTGGTCAAAAGAACTCTATGGTGGAAGCCTGGGAGCAAAGAATCCAAATTTAGTCAAGACAACACACACACACAGACACACAGACACACAGACACACACACACACACACAAACACATACACCAGGCACACAGGAAACATGCATAGGTTCATAGAAAGAAAAGCTTTCTGGTGGATGATTTCTTTTCTTTGGAATTGTCCTTTCCACTCTTCCATTCGGGAATGGGGTATTAGGACGGTTAGAGAAGAGAAGAGAAGGTATCGCCTTAGCAACCTTAAGTTGGAAGCAAAGAGGAAGCATGACAACGCAGGAAGAATAGCTTTTGGACCTCGGTTTTCCCTAGGAGGCATCTCCCCAAGAGACAGCAAGCTTGTTGATGGAGACCATCTCCCTGCTGCCCCAGCTGCTGACGTCATGTTCACTGGCCTCAGCTCAAGCTGGGGCCCCTCTGGGATTTTGCAATATCTCTCCCTTCTGCTGGCTTTTCTGTACCAGCTGACTGTCTAAAATGAGTCTCCAATCCTTACTGGGCTCACAAAAATGCGAGTGTGACGTGAAGATAAGTGGTCCTTGAAAAGCCTTAATAGAGCTTGAAATAGCTTTAAACAAAGCATCCATGTTAATTTTTAAGGTTTTTCAAAACACCAAGGAAAAAAACACATGCACACATCTGTTAAACAGACACACACACTGACAGAAACTGTGGGGGAGATTGATTATTTCCATCTCACTAATCACAGTCTCAAAGAGGAAACATACACCTACTCAATATCTTTTTTTTTACCCAAATGATGTGGTAGACCCTGTTCTTTTTTTTCTTTTTTTCTTTTTCTTTCTTTCTTCTCTCTCTCTCTCTTTTTTTTTTTTTTTTTTTTTTTTTCTTTCTTCTCTCTCTCTCTCTTTTTTTTTTTTTTTTTTTTTTTTATTCAAGGAAGATTATTTCAGCTCATGAGTGGGTCCATGAAGCGGCAGGGAAAGGAAATCGGATGAAAGAGGTATTTGAAAAAACGAACAGGGAGAAATCCTCCTTGGCGCTCCTTTGAATTACCATAACTAAGGGACAAGGCTTCACGCTGATTTTTGAAAAGCCCAAGATAAAGCAGCATTAAGTGCAGCTCTTAGAGGAAAAAATCAGGCCCCCTGGAGCTCTGAAAGTTGCTGTGTCCTCTGGCGCCTCCTGGTGGGCATCACAAGCCTTGCTGCACTGGAATTTAAAATTCCCACTTGCCAATTTGCAGAAAAACTCCCCCGCTGCAAAAACTTAGATTAAGAAACGGTCCCCGGGGCGCCTGGGTGGCACAGCGGTTGAGCGTCTGCCTTCGGCTCAGGGCGTGATCCCGGCGTTGTGGGATCGGGCCCCACATCAGGCTCCTCTGCTACGAGCCTGCTTCTTCCTCTCCCACTCCCCCTGCTTGTGTTCCCTCTCTCGCTGGCTGTCTCTATCTCTGTCAAATAAATAAAATAAATAAAAATCTTAAAAAAAAAAAAAAGAAACGGTCACCCACTTGGGGCGCCTGGGTAGCGCAGTCGTTAGGTGTCTGCCTTCGGCTCAGGGCGTGATTCCGGTGACATCGGGCTCCTCCGCTGGGAGCCTGCTTCTTCCTCTCCCACTCTCCCTGCTTGTGTTCCCTCTCTCGCTTGCTGTCTCTGTCAAATAAATAAATAAATAAATAAATAAATAAATAAATAAATCTAAAAAAAAAAAAGAAAAGAAAGAAACGGTCCCCCCCACAAAGGAAAAGTGAGCCAAAGACACAATCCTAGAACTTGCACGAAAAGAAAAGCAAGCACTTTAAGTTTTCCTTAATTCAGTATTCCGAGTGGAAGAAGTCCGATCTGTGATGAGGGAAGGGCCCCGCACATAGCAGAAGCACCTGCTCCGTATTTGGGCCAAGTGTCTACTTTGTGCAAGGAAAGACTAGGTTCGTGAAGCTTAGGACGGGGAGGTGACTTGGAACAAGTACTTCCGCAGAGGATGAGAAGTCCAGGGACCTGGTCTGAGACTTGGGGAAGGTTCCCTGAGGACGGCACATTAAATGAAGAGAGAATGGTGCGGGAAACTGACGTGAAGAAAAACATGACATGAAATGCAGCGTGTGTGGCTTTTGAATCACGGACCGCCTGGGTTTGTGTCTCAGCTCCTTTGCACGTTGCCTCAGCCAGATCATTGCACACATCTGTGCTGCAGTTTTCCCATCTTAAAATAGGATGATAGCAATCGTACCTACCTCATAGGGTTTTTGTGAAGATTAAATGAGTTAATATGGGCAGGGCCATTAACGCCATGCCTGCAATGTAAGAAGCTCTCAACAAGTGTTCGTTATTATTAAATGTGGCACCATTTTTCACCAGTAATTGAAATCAAATTTTGACTTCAACCCAGGGATGGCGCAGCTCTTGGGCAAACATGTCATCTTTGCTGGTAGCCCTTGAAGTCAGCATGGTCTTTCTGGAAAAGCATTTTGGCCATACATACCCAAAAGTCATAAAGGGACCATGCCTTTTGATCCATCATTCCACTCCTAGATATTTACCCATGGAAATCTTCCATCAAACAAGGAATGTTCACATTCCTACTTTCTGCCGGCCTCTTATAACTGAGTCATAGCTCCAATCCTCTAGAAGCTGAAAAATCTAATGGGGGAGCAGACCTCACACGGCAATGTTAGCAGTCCTACCTGTGCGGGGGGAAGAGAAGCCTACAGAGCAGAAGCACCTGTTTCATACTTGGGGAGAGACTTGGGAGCAAGCAGGAGATCAAGAACAGTGGTTCTCAACTGGGGGTGATTTTGCCTACCACGAATGTTTGGCAATGTCTGCAAATGATTTTTATCATCATGGATGGGGTTGAATCCTACTCACACCCAGTGAATAGAGACCAGACGTGCTGCTAAACACCCTACAATGCACAGAACAGTCCTCACTCTCCCACACACACACACACACACACGCACACACGTGCACGCACATACGCACACCCCACAGATCCCTGCCCCGAAGTAAAGCCAACCCACAGCCTACCCACAGACCAGGGAGGGGTGAAATATGTGCTTTTCGTTGTCAGTCAGCCACCGACAATACTGAGATCTTTTTTATGGTTAATTCCTAAATCCCTAGTGCCTGGCATGGTGCTTGGAATAAAGTAGCTGCTTTGTAAGGCTTTTCGAGCTTAGGGGATCTGAAGATGCTGTGCAGAAAACCTCACACATCCATCCACAATGTGCTTTTACATGTGCTGCATGCTCCCTAAGCTCCTACCCCTCGGCTGCTTCTTCACCTCGTCTCAGACCAGTGTCCACGGCAATCTAAGAAAGTCACCCTGGCTTCTTTCAATTTCTTTACCGATTGTATAACTGTTCCTACCTCTTGGCCTTTACACTTCCTGTTCGAGAGCCTAGATGCACTTCCCCACCTGGGTAGCTTGGCAAACTCCCGCTCATCCCTCAGGTCTCGGCTACCTCACAGAGAACGCCCCTGGCCCCCCAAACATCATACGTCTGCCTCTTTTAGTAATCCTTAACTGATATTGAATGATTAGTAATAAAATTTAGGCGCCTCTCTCCCTTGCTAGACTGTAAGATACAGAATGTCTAGCACAATGCTTGGCACATAGTCAGTGCTTAATACAGAGTCGAAGATTCAAAGAATGCATTAACACCAGGTCATCCTTTGTAGGGAAGTCCATAGGTAGGGAGATTAGTTGAACCAAGGCTCTGCTTTAATAATTTGAGAGGCGATAGAGGATGTGGTTAAGAGGATGGGTCCAAGGGCCAGACAATCCAGGTTCAGATCCCATTTGGAGGAGTTACTTAACCTCTCTGTGCCTTAGTCTTCCCATCTGTAAAATGGGAATGATAACAAAAATACAAGGACATGCTTCCTATGGTGGTAGTATTAAGAGAGTTAAAAGTATATATCTTAGGGGGCGCCTGTGTGGCTCAGTCGTTAGGCGTCTGCTTTCGGCTCAGGGCGTGTTCCTGGCGTTCTGGGATCGAGCCTCACATCAGGCTTCTCTGCTGGAAGCCTGCTCCTTCCTCTCCCACTCCCCCTGCTTGTGTTCGCCTCTCACTGGCTGTCTCTACCTCTGTCAAATAAATAAATAAAATGTTAAGAAAAAAAAAAGTATATATCTTAGGGGCGCCTGGGTGGCGCAGTCGTTAAGCGTCTGCCTTTGGCTCAGGGCATGATCCCAGCGTTCTGGGATCGAGCCCCACATCGGACTCCTCTGCTGGGAGCCTGCTTCTTCCTCTCCCACTCCCCGGCTTGTGTTCCCTCTTTTGCTGGCTGTCTCTCTCTCTGTTAAATAAATAAATAAAATCTTAAAAAAAAAAAAAAGATTAGTTGCCCATAGAGTTGAGGGTCCATTTCTGGGTTCTCTACTCTGTTCCATTGATCTATGTGTCTGTTTTTGTGCCAGCACCATACTGTCTTAATTACAGCTTTGTAATAGAGCTTGAAGTCCGGAATTGTGATGCCACCAGCTTTGGTTCTCTTTTTCAACATGCCTTTGGCTATTCGGGGTCTTTTCTGGTTCCATACAAATTTCAGGATTATTTGTTCCAGCTCTGTGAAAAAAGTTGATGGTATTTTGATAGGGATTGCATTGAATGTGTAGATTGCTCTAGGGAGCATAGACATTTTAACAATATTTCTTCTTCTAATCTATGAGCATGGAACATTTTTCTGTTTGTGTCTTCCTCAATTTCTTTCATGAGTGTTCTATAGTTTTCTGAGTACAGACCCTTTGCCTCTTTGGCTAGGTTTATTCCTGGGTGTCTTACGGTTTTTGGTGCAGGTGTAAATGGAATCGACTCCTTAATTTCTTTTTCTTCTGTCTCATTGTTAGTGTATAGAAATGCAACTGATTTCTGTGCATTGATTTTATATCCTGCTGTTTGCTGAATTCCTCTATGAGTTCTAGCAATTTTGGGGTTTCTTTGCCAATTCAGATGCCTTTTCTTTCTTTCTGTTGCCTGATTGCTGAGGCTAGGACTTCTAGAACTATGTTGAACAGCAGTGGTGATAGTGGACATCCCTGCCATGTTCCTGACCTTAGGGGAGAGCTCTCAGTTTTTCCCCATTGAGGATGATATTCGCTGTGGGCTTTTTGTAGATGGCTTTTATGATATTGAGGTATGTTCCCTCTATCACTACACTGTGAAGAGTTTTAACCAAGAAAGGGTGCTGTACTTTGTCCAATGCTTTTCCTGCATCTATTGAGAGGATTGTATGGTTCTTGTCCTTTCTTTTATTAATGTGGTGTGGATTTGTGGTTGTTGAACCACCCTTGCAGCCCAGGAATAAATCCCACTTGGTTGTGGTGAATAATCCTTTTAATGGACTCTTGGTTTCTATTGGCTAGGATCTTGGTGAGAATTTTTACATCATGTTCATGAGGGATATTTGTCTGTAACCCTCCTTTTTGGTGGGGTCTTTGCCTGGTTTTGGGATCAAGGTCATGCTGGCCTCATAGAAAGAGTTTGCAAGTTTCCCTTCCACTTCTATTTCTTGAAACAGCTTTGAAAGAATAGATATTAGCTCTTCTTTAAATGTTTGGTAGCATTCCCCTGGGAAGCCATCTGGCCTGGGCTCTCGTTTTTTGGGAGATTTTTGATTACTGCTTCAATATCCTTGCTGGTTATGAGTCTGTTCAGGTTTTCTACTCCTTCCTGTTTCAGTTTTGATAGTTTGTACATCTCTAGGAATGCCTCCATTTCTTCCAGATTGCCTAATTTGTAGGCAAATATTTACTCATAATATGTTCTTATAATTGTTTGTATTTTGTTGGTGTAGGTTGTGATTTCTCCTCTTTCATTCACGATTTTATTTATTTGGGTCCTTTTTCTTTTTGAAAAAAAAAATTAATGTTGAAAGACTAAAGATCATGGGGGGAAAAAGCTATGAATTCTATGTGCTGTATTCCCCTAGCGCTAATTTGCAGTTCTCATTGATCAGTAAACTTGGTCTTGGCGGGATGTTCTTGCTGATCATCTGGGGGAGGAGCATGTTGCATTGACTCTTGAGTGTCTTTGCCTTGGGTGGAATCGTGCTGCCCTTGCCAGGGGCCAGGCTAAATAATCTCGGTTTTGCTCTCTGTGGCCCATGTTCCCTGAAGGCTTTCTGCGCAGCTTTAGAGGATGAGAATGAAAATGGCAGCCTCCCAATCTCTGGGCCTGGAGCGGAAACCTCTGGGCTGCACTCTGCAGTGCGCCCTCAGGGAAAAGCAGTCACTCCCATCTCCCTGGTCTCTGTCCTCGCTCCCTGCTCACTTGGCCTGTGACCCAACATTTCTATCTCAAGCACACGACCCCGTTTCGAGTCTCCAAACCTTGCAGACTCCTGCAGTGTGCTCCCACGCTCCCTCCCAGGGGGGGATTGGGGAGTTCTCCCCAGTTCTGCCGCTTTTGGGGCCCCTGCTCGGAAAGCAGTCACCTGACTGTGCCAAGGTTCATGGTTTATGACAACCCCGAGCTGGGAGCCCACTCCTCAACTCACTGTTTGCAGCCAGCTTCCCTGCTCTGATGCCTGGGAGCTCGGCCATACTCAGGCACCCCCAGTCTTCCTGTGACCCCAGGGATCCTGAGACCACACTGTCCCAGCTAGGGTTCCGCCCCTGCTAAGCAGCCTGAGTGACATCCCTCACCGGATCAGACTTCTAAAAGTTCCATCTTTGTGCTCCGCTGCTCTATCCCTCACCGGTTGCCGGCTTACAGAGGCTCTTAACGTACTTTTTTTTTTTTAATTTTAAGTAATCTCTACTCCCAGAGTGAGGCTTGAACTCACCACCCCAAGATCAAGAGTTGCATGCTCTACCGACGGAGCCAGTTAGGCGCCCTCAAGCAATTCCACTTCTAATATATACCAAACATAATGGAAAGCAAGGACTTGAATAAATATCTGTGTATCAATGTTCACAGCAGCTTTACTCACAGTTGCCGAAAGGGAGAAAAAACCCAAATGTGCATCCATGGGTGAATGAGTTAACAAAATGTAATATATCCACTCAATGGAATAGGATTCAGCCATAAAAAGGAGTCAAGTACTGACATATTCTACAACATAAATGAACCCTGAAGACATCATGCAAAGTGAAATAAGCCAGACACAAATGCTGTATGTGAGGTACATAAAATAGTCCCATTCTAGAGACCAAGTAGAATAGAATACCAGAGGCTGGGCAGGTGGGGAATGGGGAGTTGGTGGTTAATGGGTACAGGGTTTCAGTTTGGAATGACAAAAAAGTTCTGGAGATGGATGGTGGTAATGGCTGCACAATGGGAACTGCACACTTAAAAATGTTTAAAATAGTACATTTTGTTATATTTTATCACAATAAAACAATTATACAGAAGAAAAGTATCTGCTTTAACTGCTCAGCACATATTCTGGACCATAACATTTCCTATCATTCTATTGATTATCTGAAAGGTAAATGCATAAGCAGCAAAGTCAGGCTTCAAATCCAAGTCTTTTCGATTCCCAAAGCTCTAACGTTAACCTCTGCACTGTTTCCAAATGACCTGCACTAGTTGGATATCTTTTGAATGAATAATTCCACACCCTTTTCCCAAAGAAATTCCCATTTTATACTTGTATAACGTATGGGGAAATTCAGAACATTGTTGACTTTCCTTACATGTATTTTGTACTTTGATGGTATTTTTGAATTGCGCATGACAGCTCTGTTCAACACTTGTCAGAGCCTCTAAAGTTGCGATTCAGGCCCTAGACCCTGGTCACGACTGCCTGGGAGGTGCCACAGGCTGAATAATAGCCCCAAATTACGTCCGTGCTCTAACCCCCCGCACCCCCCTCCCCCCTCCCCCCTCCCCCGCCACGTGTATGTTACTTCATGCGGCAAAAGGGACTTGGCCCGTGTGATTAAGCTACAGCTGTTTTGAGATGGGGAATGTGATACAACACAAAAATATATTTGGTCTTTGTCCCTGGGCACAGAGCTCCTAAAACCCATGGAATTTCCCCAGTGACAGGGGTATCTTTTGTTATTCAGA
Organism: Ailuropoda melanoleuca; assembly: GCF_002007445.2. Lineage (NCBI taxonomy): Eukaryota > Metazoa > Chordata > Mammalia > Carnivora > Ursidae > Ailuropoda > Ailuropoda melanoleuca. The sequence continues at coordinate 9,414,558 of NC_048229.1, forward strand.
AGCTCCTTTAGATCATAATTGAGTTTATGCTAATGCAGTGACTTAGGATAGGACCCCAGCCTCAAGATGGTCACCAGAAAGTCCAACTGATTATAAGGTTGGAACTTTCAGCCCTCCCTAAACTTAAGGCAAGGCAGGGTAGGGGTGGGGTGGTGGACCTGGGATTGAGGTGGGGAAGAAGCTGGAGATTAAGCTCTGCAAAAAGTCTTGGGGAAAAAAAAAACCCAAAAAACATAAAACTTGAGCAAAAAGGTTTGATGAGCTTCTGGGTTGAACATATGGAGGTGCTGGAAGGGGACCATGCCTCGAGAGGACATGCAAACTCCATGTTTCCCCCACTATCCTTACCCTTGTGCTACAGATCTCTTCCATTTGGCTGTTCTGAGATGTATCCTTTTTAATAACAAATAAATGCAATGTGTTTCTGAGTTCTGTTCAGTCATCATAACAAATTATTGAACTTGATGATGGTTGCAAGTAACCAGGTCAGAGAGAAGTGGAGTAACCTGGGGTCTCTACTCCCTAATTGGTGTCTGAAGGGCAGAGAGGAAGAATAGGCTTAAGAAATGGGCCAGAGGGCCTTGGAGCCAAAACGATTTTGGAACTGAACCAGGGTGATAAAGAACCACTAGAGAGACCATAGCCAGAAATGACAGGTTTGGATTTGTTTCGAAAATGTATCAGAGCACATGCTATATACCTAGTGGTGAGCCTAGAATAAAAAAAAAAAAAAATCATCATGGGGATGTAACATACAGCATGGGGACTACTGTTAATACTGTATCATTGTTTGAAAGTTGCTAGATTTTATAAGTTCTCTCAAGATTTTCTAACTACACATGGTGATGGATGTTAACTAGACTTACGGTGGTGATCATTACATCATACCCCTGAATTGTACACCGACAGTTGTCAATTATATCTCAATTACGAAAAATTGAAAACACCATGTGGTGAGAAGGCTAGAACTGTCACACATTGCAGGTGGGGTGCAAAATGGGAAAGGCTGCCAGTTTCTCACAAAGTTAACCATGCATTCACCATATAACCGAACAATCCTGCATTTTCACCCAACAATGAAAATATACCCAAAAACTTGCATGTGAGTGTTGACAGTGGCTTTATTCATCATTTCCAGTTAAGTGTGAACAACCCAAATGTCTTTCAGTGGGTGAATTTTAGGATGGAGCAACAAAGGACAAGAACTACTGAGCCATTGATCTGAACAAATCCCAGCAACATTATGCTAAGTAGCACACTAGGATATTCTGGAAAGGCAAAAGCACAGGAACGGGCTTGATCAGGGATTGCCTGGATTGGGAGCGGACGTTATGAGCATGAGGGAACTTTCGTGGCGGTGATGCTTACCCAACTGCAAGTGTCACAGAACTACACTCAATATCTCATCAAATGTGAATTATCAATAAAAGCAACTTCAAAAAACCACTAGGGCCATCTTTCACTTACCATCTACCAAAACCCCAAATCTGATGACCCCTTGTTTAAGGGAGACTGTGGAGAAAGACACCGTTGTACAGGAGCACAATCTGCCTCAAACCCCACGAACGGGAATTTGGCACCACCTACTGAAATTAAAATGCAAAAATCCTGGGGCGCCTGAGTGGCACAGCGGTTAAGCGTCTGCCTTCAGCTCAGGGTGTGATCCCGGCGTTCTGGGATCGAGCCCCACATCAGGCTCCTCCGCTATGAGCCTGCTTCTTCCTCTCCCACTCCCCCTGCTTGTGTTCCCTCTCTCGCTGGCTGTCTCTATCTCTGTTGAATAAATAAATAAAATCTTTAGAAAAAAAACGCAAAAATCCTTACTCAGCCAAAAATAATCCTTACCTGCTACTCATCTGTGTGCACACCTGAATCTGTTGACTACCCTGTATGTAATTACAAACGACATAAACCCAAATATCCATATAACGGTACAGTACCCTGTCAGTGAAGATGGACTGAAAGGAATGCCCAGAACACATTGTTATCTGTGTTGTAGTATGTAGAGCACACGAGGTTTGTGGCTTAAAGAAAAAAGAAAAAGAAAAAAAGGACGGTAAATCATTCTGCTCATTTGCCGTGTATGCTTTTAAAGAACTAGTTCCACAAGACTAACAGCAATGATCATGAGCTGGGCCGACGGGGGAGACACACAGTCGTCAAAGGAAGGGAAGTCTGTGGCCTGAAGAGGAGAGCTGGTTCTCATCCTCCTGGTCCAGTACTGACCTGTCCAGTGATGCCCGGGAAAATGGCACTATTTCATACGGGTGGGTGCTGGGTGACAAGCCAGACACTGAGAAGCTAAAACGCTGATCCAAAGCCAAAGAGGACGTTCCACTGCAGCTGGTACCCCCTCCCAATCCCCACTCCGCTTGGCAGAGGCCAACACCCCACAAGCTGGCTGAGTCAAACCACACCTCCAGGCAGATAGAAATTTTAAAGAAGACACAAAGGAAACAGACCAAGTTATTTAATTAGGTTCTTTGTAAGAAATTTAGAACACCAATTTGTGAGGATAAACTCCATTTGTGAGAGAAAACACAGAGCGGAGGTAGCCCTGAAGCTGAGGAACAGCTTTGATTTTGGGCAGAATTTGCGAGTCCACAGCTTTCTGATCGACCTTGCGCTGCTCTGTAATCTCGTATTTCTAGGGTGAGAAAAAGAATATCATTTAAAAGTAGGGCACAAGTACCAGACTCCAGTTGACTCAGGAATCCTATCTCACAAGTACTCAATCCCAGGGATATTTAGAAAGCAATTTTAAGAATCCTCTCCTTGGAGGGCTGTGTGGTAGTATAACCCTGTTTTTAATACAGTAAAAATAGCAGCTTTCTTCCTTTTGTCTGCTTTAATACACATCAAGGATAAACAAGGGTTGGGGCCCCTGGATGGCTCAGTCAGTAAAGCGTCTGACTCTTGATTCTGGCTCAGGTCATGATCTCAGGGTTGTGAGATCAAGCCCCATGTGGGGCCTTGAGCTGGGCAAGATGCCTGCTTAAGATTCTTTCCCTCCTCCTCCCCAAAAAAGGATAAGCAAGTGTGAACTCCCAATAGAACAGTAGGAGTTAGGGGCGCCTGGGTCAATTAAGCATCTGCCTTTGGCTAAGGTCATGATCCCAGGTTTCTGAGATGGAGCCCTGCATCGGGCTCCCTGCTCAGTGGAGAGCCTGCTTCTCCCTCTCCCTCTGCTGTTCCCCCTGCTTGTGCTCTTTCACTGTCAAATAAAATCTTAAAAAAGATTCTGAGCTGAGCTCTCAATTGCCATTAAGAATCACTGAATGCAGGGGCGCCTGGGTGGCACAGCGGTTAAGCGTCTGCCTTCGGCACAGGGCGTGATCCCGGCGTTATGGGATCGAGCCCCACATAGCTCCTCCGCTATGAGCCTGCTTCTTCCTCTCCCACCCCCCTGCTTGTGTTCCCTCTTTCGCTGGCTGTCTCTATCTCTGTCAAATAAATAAATAAAATCTTAAAAAAAAAAAAAAAGAATCACTGAATGCAGCATCATCTGGAACGATATTTTTCCCCAGATATTCCTCATTATTAACAACTTTCGCCAATTCTTTGTGAAAATTTTGTTTTCACTCCCACCTAGAGAAGCTGGAGCTATCAGAGGCCAAGACAGAAAGAGAAGCTTACCTCTTTCTCAGTGTCGAAGATCTCACCTTCCTGGTGTCTGGGCTTACGCAGCTTCTTCTTCTTGAAGTAAGCATCGGTGAGATGTTTGGGGATTTTCACACTGCTGATATCAATTTTGGTAGAAGTGGCAATGACGAATTTCTGGTGTGTTCTACGCAGAGGAACTCGATTGAGGGACAGAGGTCCTAAGGAAAAAAATATCAACATACTGAAGGAAAGAGAAAGCAAAGATGTAAGAACAGACTTTGGATTTAAAGAAACCTGGTACATTCAATTTTCTATTCAGCTGAAGAAATCTCAAACTGCCCTTTCTACAGCCAGAATCCAGACTTTTTCAAGATCTCAGTTTGCCCAAGGCTCCCCCTTCCTCAAATCTTAAGTCACCCAAGCTGGGAGACAGCATGGTCACTCATACACGTTGGCCAAAACCACAGGTCCCTGCAAAAGTAAACCAAGCACTGCTTTCCAAGTGAACAGTTTACTTTTTACCTGTTTAGCAACTGTAGTCTGGTTCCAAGTGGCAGACCGATTACAAGTCTTATGCAGGATCATTCTCTGACGTTCATGGCCAACCATTCTGCACTTTAGATGGCAGTTACTTGGTGTTATGTTGCCACACAAAATTTAAACACCTGCTTCCTTAGAACTCAGGTGTGTGCAGGACAATAAAATGGGACACATAATCTCACAACACTGAAACTTCCGTGTAGGTGGAAGCAAAAGTACGTTTAAAAATGCCAAGTTTCAGAGAATATAAAATCCAAGCATTTTCTTACCGGTCACAAGCAGCAAACCACTGCTCAGTTGCTTCAGGAAAACTACCCTCTGTAAATTAAACAGACATGTCAGACATCTCTGTGATTAAAAACAGGCTTCTAAATTAATCAAATCATAGGCTTCTAAATTTGGTAAAGAGAACTTTTATGTATCTGCTCAGCAACTCTGGAATCAAATATACTAAACTACGAACAGGGGCACCCCTTGGATGTGAACAATACTTTTCTGTGCTTGTTTATAAAAGCAACTATTACGTCCAACACTAAAAAAATGTACATTCTTTACCGCAGTAATTCTAGCCCTGCAAAACTGTCCTAAGGAAATAAATGATGTATTCCCAACAGCGGCAAATGGTAGTAACTTACTGTACATCATGGACTAAACACATTATGCTAGTGACTAGGCTGCTGGTATTGTTACCTCCCCACACCCCGTGAACTACAGTGACCATCGGCAAACAAAAAAACCCTACCCAGAATGTGAACTATGATCAAGCGTCTCAGGCACCTGAGCCGAAGTGCCTGCTCTGCTCACCTTGCCTCTGTGGCGCCCAGTGAGGATGATCAAAATGGTCCCAGGAGTGATGCTAGCCCGCAGTTTTCTCACGTGCTGGCTGAAAGGTTTTTTGCCATGGCTCAACAGCTTTCGAGGCACATCTTCAGTAGGGTAATACCTAGGCTGTAAGGAATCCACAGGTCCAACTTAGATTAGTAGAGCTGGTTGTGAACACTTGCTACACACACCCTTTTCACCTATTTTAAAAGATTTACACTGTTGCATTTCATTTTCACTTCTCCCAAGTTGACAGTAAATTTGGAAAAGGTCAATGCTGCTTATCCTTTCCTATGCAAAACACAAGAGGAATCCATTTAACTAAAGGAGCTGTGTGTTCAGGGAAAGACAGAAAGCATCAAGCAAGTTACCTTTGTAGACTTAGGATCAAACCAAACTCTGGAATCAGACAGCAAGCTCTCAACCACTGTCCTATCATCACACTGTGGTGTAGCAGTGATTCTCAAGCTTTCCTTGGCTCCCTGACCTTAACCTAAACTGTACTTCTCCAAAAACACATGTGACACACGGTTTGGAGGTTATGAAGGAGGCATGTTTGTTTTTCCATTGTGTTCACATCCTCCACAATAACGTGCATCACTCCCATGTTATGCACAAAGGAAAACAAAACCACACAGTTCCAATCAGGACCACCAGTTCATATATTGTAAAAACAAGACCCCACACAAAAACTTTTAAGTGTATGACAAATAACTCGCAATAACCTCCTGCTTTGACCACAAAACATGAGTACCTAACAGAAAAACCAGCCCACAAAAACTGTGACAGGAATCAAAGTGCCGCTTTCCCTCTGGGGCATCACAATTTTCCACTGTTGATGACTGTACTACATCTGGGAATATTTTCATAATGGAAATTACAGAGCAAACGTTGAGAAAGTGTTGGGTCTCGTGCATGGTAGAGGAGCCAAACAACAGTGCTCTGGTACATAACTGTTCTACAGGTCTGGCAGCATTCGAGAATTCATGCCCCACTTAATTCACACAACACTGAGGCAGACCTTTATTCCTGCTCTACAGGCAAAGTTAGAAAAGCACAGAAAAGCAACTCCACTTAAGATCAAACAACAAATGTTTAAGAGCCCTGGCTGTAAACCCAGAATCCTCTATCAGTAATTCTCTGGCCAACATAAACTTCTAAGACCTGAGAACACCAAAAAACCCTCACAGTATTCAAGCTTCCCGTTTACAGTCTCTTCCAAATCTTACCATTTTGCGAAGTTTAACCACTCGGGTACCACCATTCTTGTCACCACCAACTGGTTTTGTGACAGTTGCAAGAACCTTCTCCTTCTTTTTCTTTTCAACCTAACAGGACACAAATGCATCAAAGTCAAAGGCAGACAAAAATTTCTAAGGTGAAGATGTATGTCATGGCCAGTGATCTTCTGCATTCCTTACCCTGGATTTGGCTGCTGAATACTTCCTCTTGTACATGGCCTTTCTGGAGTACATAGCCGATCGGGAATATCTGCCAATTCCTCTAACTAGGACAGGGTTTCGGCTGCAGTGGGGCTTCCCCTTCTTTGGCGTTTTAGCCTTGGGGTTACCCTTCTTAGCCTTGCCACCTGCATCAACCTTCTTGGCTTCGGGTTTCTTCTCCTTAGTATCCGGCTTCTCAGCTTTTTCGCCCGCCATCTACCAGTACACACATTAAAAAAGATACGCATTTCACCAATTACCCCATGACAAAGCAATGTCTAAACAATACATTAACAGGCTTCGGAGACGAACCCTCACCCTCTCCTCCCCTGGAACATTTAGGTCTTCCTCCAAAACCACACGCATCTGCAACAAGCCTCATAGTGGTTAATTTTTAAGAATTTGAAGAGATCTTACACCTGTTCGCGAAATATTTAGCGGTCAAAAGTCCCTATTCCATTCGTTCAGTATTCCTGTTTTGTGAATTAGTAATCTAACAAATCGCCACAGCTACGAAGCAGCGAGGCTGGACCTTGAAACCGTCTGCTTGCAAGGGTTTCGCGTTTTAGACTGCCGTCTCAGTCAAGAAATTCGGCTTTCGAGACGAGAACACACCAACGCGCAGCCCAAACTCAGGCCAGGCTGAAAAGCTCAAAGCCAACAGGCGACTTCCGGTCGCGGACGTGAGAAGGAAAAGTAGCATTTGGCCTCAGCCCCAAAGCTCAACGTGGCTTAGACAAACTCAGCGGCGTCTTTTGGAACCCGAACCCGGGATTCCGGAGCGTGTGCCGTCATCCTGGTCCCTGCTGCCCCACTACGGATCCCCAGAAGGGCCCAGTATCCCCAGCCCAGGAGGGTGGCAAGCAGCCGGGAGCTCCGGAGCCTCTTCGGCACCCCACCTCATCCTCTTCGTGCCCCTGCGCAAACCCAGGCGAGATAAATAAAGCGTCTGGGAGGCCTCTCAGATGACCCCGAGCATGTCCGACCCCTGCACATGTCCACTTGATACCCTCCTGATTCGGATGGCGAAGGATTGGGGATCCCGAAATCGAGTCTTCGAAAGACGCCCTGCCACTCTTACCTTGCAAGATGGGAAAGAGAACTAAGGTCCCGGCTTCCGGTCTATAAGGAATCACGGGAAGTGTTGAGTATCACTTCCTTCCGGATCTGGGGCATTATGGGAAATGTAGTTTCCCCTCTTTTGACAGCCCTGTATGGAGAGCTATTTCTTCTTAGAAGAGGAAAAAGCAAAGAACATTTTCAAAATGTTTCACTTTATAGACCAATAAAATTCTCAAAATACTTTTGGAAGCCGACATAAATCACAACTTTTTATTTTACTTACTAAGGACATTAGTAAGCAACGTCCATTCTCAATATAAGAAGGGAGAGATAGATGAAAGACCAAATCTCCAAATAAAGTGAAATCTTTCCTATGAAAGGCTAGTTGTAAACTTTCCATGGACGTTTTCTCTGCAGTTAACTTAATGCCTATATACCCTATTCAGACTACAGCCTATGCTCAATAACAGAGAGCCAGAAAAGATAGACTTTAAAATAAATAAAATAGGAGGCCCTGGCTGGCTCAGTTGGTAGAGCATGTAACTCTTGCTCTTGGGATTGATGAGGTCGAGCCCCACATTGGGTGCAGAGGTTATTTAAAATAAAATATTTAAAATAAGTTTAAAAATAAAATGAATAAAATATATTCCTGCTCTCAAAGAACACACATTCAAAGGAAAAACAAACAGAAAAAAATAAATGATTATAAGCTATTTCTTCTGGGAGATTTTGGATAATTTTGCAAAAGAGTTGGGTTTTGTGTTGGATTTGGAAGAATAAAAACAAATTTGGCAGGTGAAAGTGGTAATTGGAAGAATAAATTCAAAAGGCATGGAAGCATGTAAGAACATGGTTGTTCATCCTTTCTACAAGCATTTCTGACTACTTTGTACTTCATTTCTTTTGGAAGTTTTGTTTTACTTTATTTATCAAACTATAGTTGACACACAATGTTACATTAATTTCAGATGTTGTACTTCTTTCTTCTTTTTTTTAAGATTTAATTTAATTTATTTATTTGAGAGAGAGCACAAGCGAGGGGGAGGAGCGGAGGGAGAGGGAGAAGCCGACTCCCTACTGAGCAGGAAGCCCCCTGTGGGCTCAATCCCACGACCCTGAGATCATGACCTGAGCTGAAACCAAGAGTCAGATGCTTAACCAACTGAGCTGCCCAGGCACCCCCAGTTTCTTCATTTCTAAAATGAGGATAACAATGTTACCTGCTAGGGCGCCTGTGTGGCTCATTTGGTTAAGCATCTGCCTTCGACTCAGGTCATGATCTCAGGGTCCTGGGATGGAGCCTTGTGTGGGGTTTCCTGCTCAGCGGGAAGTCTGCTTCTCCCTCTCCCTCTGCCCCACCCCTGCTTGTGCGCTCGCTCTCTCAAATAAATAAATAAAATCTTAAAAAAGAAAAAAAAACAATATTACCTGCCCCACAGGGCTGTTGGGAAGATTAAATAAGTCACTCTACACAAAATCACGAAAAACAGTATTTGATGCATGGTAAATGCTGGATAAATGTTAGTTCTTGTTATCATTACTTGCCCCCCTGCATGACAATGCTGTCATCAACATCAACATCATAGCAGTTGGTGAGATCCTACTATGTGCCAAATATTCTGCTAATGTTTATGTGTCGTGGATAATAAAAACAATATTGTATGCTATGTGGTTAGAACTGTGTTGCATGCCTTGCTTTATTTCGTTTAATCTTCTCAACAACCTGTGAAGGATACTATTAGGAGGAATATGAGGCTCAAAGAGGTTGAGTAACTTATTCATAACATGGATCTGATTTCAGAGGTTGCACCTTTCACCACCCATATGCAAAGATTAAAAAGATGACTAATGAAGATGAATAAGAGAGTTCTTTGCTCATATTTGAATTAAAAAGAATACTTATTACCTTTGCAAAAGAAACAGAACACTATATCTTATAGTTTTTTACTGCATCCAAGCCCTTAAGGCAACATGTCCACATATGTGACACCTTTTGGCTTGAATTTTCCGCTTTCATTTGCTTGTTGCTGGTAGTAAGAGCTTTTCACCTTGATTTTCTTCAGATCCAAATCACCTGCTTTGTGTCTGTGTCCCCCGGGAATCATGTAGCCTTTTCCAATTCTGGATGACCAAAGATACAAATATAGTGATCAAATGTCTCTGAAGGTCTCAGAGATTGCAGTGGAACCTTTCAGACTACAGTGAATGCCGACTGGTTATGCCTGCTGAAACATGTGGCTTCTAAACGAGTCTGTCTTCCTTCCATACAAATTAAGGATGAGTGTGATCCTAATAGGCTGCATTTTATGCCAGTGTAGGATTATTCACTGTCCGGGCCTGTAATATTCCCAAGGAAAAGCTTGGGCACTGCTCTTTCGAAAGAATGGAAATGTCAGCAGCTTTATTTGTTCACCTTCCTGAGCAAAACACCTCCTAGAAACACCTACTTCAGAAAATGTATTAGAAAAAAAAAAAGGAAAGAAAGAAAATGTATTGGAATGACTGAAGTGCAGAGCTGCTCACTTAAGCCCCTAAAACAATTAACAGCCTCATAAACTTTCACACAGTAAATGCGCCAAAATATTTGTTGAATGGCCTGCCGTTGAAATAAAAACATAAGTGATCCGCCTCTTGTGTTTTGTTGTGGTACTGCAAAATTATGGTTCATTACTTGGACAAAATATTGTCAATATATTAGTTATAAAGTAAATGTTATTACCAAGCACCTAGTTTTGCAATATATAAAATGCTCTTAAATTTGCACAGTGCTTCATTAATTACAAAGCAGACATTTTTGCTGACACTAAATCGTTTTAAGCCTCAGGGCAACCTTGCTGTGAAGTAGGAATTTTTTTAAAGATTTTATTTATTTATTATTTTTGGGGGGAGGGAGGAACAGGGACAAGCAGACTCCATGCTGAGTGCGAAGCCCCATGTGGGGCTCCAAGCAGGGCTTCATCCCACTACCCTGAGATCATGATCTGAGCTGAAATCAAGAGTTAGATCCTCAACCAACTAAGCCACCCAGGCATCCCTGAAGTAGGAATTTAAGATGAAAGAACTGAAACTCATTTATAATAAATGATTTATCCAATGTCACACAGATACATTGAATCCTACCTCTTGGTGTCACAGAAAGAAAATCGGCAGGCAACTATGCTGCAGAGAGGGTACTGACCTTGTAAGCTGGAGCTCACTTGATATATGATTTTATGCTAAGCTTCTGCACATGAGTTTTCTTGTCTATAAAATGGGGATGGGGGGTGCCTGGGTGGCCCAGCCAGTTAAGCATCTGCCTTTGGCTCAAGTCATGATCTCGGGGTCCCCATGTCAGGCTCCCTGTTCAGCATGGAGTCGACTTCTCCCTCTCCCTCTCCCCCTCCCGTTACTCGTGCTCTCTCTCTCTCAAATAAATAAATAAAATCTTTAAATATATATTAAATATATATAAACTAAATATATATTTAATGTATAAATATATAATATACAAATATATAATATACATTTATTTATACATATACATAAAATATATATTTAATATATATTAAAATATATTCTTTATATAATAAATAAATAAATAAATAAAATGGGAACAATATTGAAACATAGTGATTCACTCATTCACTCAATTTTCTCATAAAAAAGTTCAAGGAAGGGCGCCTGGGTGGCTCAGTTGGCTAAGCATCCAACTCTTAGTTTTGGCTCAGGTCATGATCTTACGGGTCATGAGATCGAGCCCTGTGTCGGGCTCCACACTCAGCAGGGAGTTTGCTTGAAGATTCTCTTTCTCTGTCCTTCCTCCCCGCTCAAATGAATACATCTTAAGAAGAAAGAAAGAAAGAAAGAAAGAAAGAAAGAAAGAAAGAAAGAAAGAAAGAAAGGCACCTGGCTCAGTTGGTTAAGCATCTGCCTTCGGCTCAGGTCATGATTCAAGGGTCCTGGGATTGAGCCCCATGTCATGTCCCCTGCTCAGCAGGGAGTCTGCTTCTTCCTCTCCCTCTGCCCCACCCCCAATCATTCTCTCTCTCTGCCTCTCTCCCTCTCAAATAAATAAATAAAATCTTTAAACAAATAAAAAGAAAGAAAGTTCATGAAGGGGTGCCTGTCTGGCTCAGTCACTAGAGCATGTAACTCTTGATCTTGGGATTGTGAGTTTGAGCCTCATGTTGGGTGTAGAGATTACTTACAAATAAAATCTTAAAAAAAAAAAAAAAGAAAGGAAGTTCATGGAAACACTGTTTTCAGTGCAACTCCCCATCCCCAAAACCTAGAAATAATTTGAATGTCCATTAACACAGAAATGGACTGAAAATGTATATCCATTCTACAGAATGTTATGCAGCTATGGGGAAGAATGACTTACATTTAAGTGTGCTGTCCAGTACAGTAGCATTAGCCAAATGTGGTTATGAAGCAGTTCACATTAAGATGTGCTGTAAGCGCTGGACTTTGAAGGGTTAATAAGAAAAAATAGTGTACAATATCTCATTAATTTTTATATTTATTGATTATATGTTGAATGATAATACCTTGATATATTGGGGTAAACATATTTGCACTGATTTCACCACCTTTTACTTTTTCAAGTGTGAATACTGTAACCTTTAATATTACATATATGGCTTACATTATATTTGTATTGGATAAAAATGCTGGTCTAGGGATATTCATTACATATTAAGAGACAATTAAGTCACAAATATATATACATCTTTGTGATTATATATGCATGTATATAGACACACTTAGTATAATATACATATTATGAATCTATAAATATAGACACATATTATGAACTCATTTAAAAAACAGAATAGAAAAAGAAATCCTGTAGCAGGGGCGCCTGGGTGGCACAGCAGTTAAGCGTCTGCCTTCGGCTCAGGGCGTGATCCCGGCGTTATGGGATCGAGCCCCATGTCAGGCTCTTCCGCTAGGAGCCTGCTTCTTTCTCTCCCACTCCCCCTGCTTGTGTTCCCTCTCTCGCTGGCTGTCTCTGTCAACTAAATAAAATAAAATCTTTAAAAAAAAAAAAAAAAGAAATCCTGTAGCAGTCCAAGATGGTGGAGGAGTAGGAGACCTTAGTTTTGTCTGGTCCCAGGAATTCAGCTAGACAGCTAACCAATCATTTTGAACACCTGCTAACTCAAGTGGAGATCTAAGAAAAGAATTGCTGCAACTCTACAAATAGAAAAGCTAACACTTTCTGCAAATACAACAAGACGGAAAAGCTTACCTCAAAAAAGAGAACAAGTGGCAGTACTGACTGCCAGGGACCTAATCATATGGATATAATTAAGATATCAGAACTGGAGTTCAGAATAGTGATTATAAGGATACTAGCCGGGAGTGAAAAAAGCATAGAAGACACTAGAGAATCCCCTTCTGGAGAAATAAAAGATTAAAATCTAATTAAAGATTAAAATATAATTAAAATTAAAGATTAAAATCTAATTAAAATCTAATTAAGTTGAAATAAAAAGGCTATTAATGAGATGCAATAAAAAATGGAGACTCTAACTGTTAGGATAAATGAAACAGAAGAGAGAATTAGTGATATAGAAGACTGAATGATGGAGAATAAAGAAACCTAGAAAAAGAGAGATAAGTGATATCATAATACAAAACAATATTAGAATAATTGGGATCCCAGAAGAAGAGGAAAGAGAGGGAGAGAGAGAGGGGCAGAAGGTATATTGGAGCAAATTATAGTGGAGAACTTCCCTAATCTGGGGAAGGAAACAGGCATTCAAGTCCAGGAGGCACAGAGAACCCCTCTCAAAATCAGTAAAAAAGGTCAACACCCCCACATATAACTGTGAAACTTGCAATTCTCAAAGATAAAGAGAAAATCCTGAAAGCAGCTTGGGACAAGAGGTCGGTAACCTACAAGGGTAGAAACACTAGATTGGCAGCAGACCTATCCATAGAGAACTTACAGGCCAGGAAGGTCTGGCATGATGTACTCACGGTGCTAAATGAGAAATATATACAGCCAAGAATACTTTACCCAGCTAGGATGTCATTCAAAACAGAAAGTATGATAAAAAAAGCTTCCAAGACAAACAAAAACTAATAGAATTTGTGATCACTAAACCAGCCCTACAAGAAAAATTAAAAGGGATCCTTTAAGTGAAGGAAAATAGACCAGAAAGGAACAGAGACAATATACAGAAACAGTAACTTTACAGGTAATGCAATGACACTAAATTCAGATCTTTCAATAGTTACTCTGAATGTAAATGGGCTAAATGCAGCAATCAAAAGACACACAGTATCAGATTGGATAAAAAAAGCAAGACGCAATGGTACGCTGTCTGCAAGAGGCTCATTTTATACCCAAAGATACCTTCAGATTGAAAGCGAGGGGGTGGAAAGCCATTCATCATTCTAATGGACATCAAAAGAAAGCTGGGGTGGCAATCCTTATATCAGACAAATTAGATTTTAAACCAAAGACTGTAATAAGATGAGGAAGGACACTATATCATAATTAAAGGGTCTATCCAACAAGAAGATCTAACAATTGTAAACATTTGTGCCCCTAACATGGGAGCAGCCAATTATATAACCCAATTAATAACAACATTAAAGAAACACATCAATAATAATACAATTATAGTAGGAGACTTTAACACCACCCCCTCACTGCAATGGACCGATTATCTAAGAGGAAGAGCAACAAGGAAATAAGGGCTTTGAATGACACAGATGGACTTCACAGATATATTCAGAACATTCCATCCTAAAGCAACAGAATACACATTCTTCTCAAGTGCACATGGAATATTCTCCAGAATAGATCATACACTGGGTCACAAATCAGGTCTCAACCAGTACCAAAAATTGGGATCATTCCCTGCATATTTTCAGACCACAGTGCTTTGAAACTGGAACTCAATCACAAGAGGAAATTTGGAAAGAACTCAAATACATGGAGACTAAAGAGCATCCTACTAAAGAATGAACGGGTCAACCAGGAAATTAAAGAAGAATTAAAAAATTAATGGAAACAAATGAAAATGAAAACATAACTGTTTAAAACTTTTGGGGTGCAGCACAGGTGGTCCTAAGAGGAAAGTATTCAGCAATACAAGCCTTTCTCAAGAAACAAAAAGTCTCAGATGCACAAGCTAACCTTATACCTAAAGGAGCTGGACAAAGAACAGCAAATAAAGCCTAAACCCAGCAGGAGAAGAGAATTAATAAAGATTAGAGCAGAAATCAATGAAATAGAAACCAAAAGAACAGTAGAAAAGATTAATGAAACTAGGAGCTGGTTCTTTGAAAGATTAATAAGATCGATAAATGTCTGGCCAGACTTACCAAAAAGAAAAGAGAAAAGACACAAATAAATAAAATAATGAATGAAAGAGGAGAGATCACAACCAACACCAAAGAAATACAAACAACTATAAGAACATATTATGAGCAACAATATGCCAACAAATTAGACAATCTGGAAGAAATGGATGCATCCCTAGAGACTATAAACATCCAAAACTGAATCAGAAGAAATAGAAAACCTGAACAGACTCATAACCAGCAAGGAAATTAAAGCAGTATTCAAAAATCTCCCAACAAACTAGAGCCCAGGGCCAGATGGCTTCCCAGGAGAATTCTACCAAACATTTAAAGAAGAACGAATACCTATTCTTTCAAAGCTGTTTCAAAAAATATAAGTGGACGGGAAACTTCCAAACTCTTTCTACAAGGCCAGCATGACCTTGATCCCAAAACCAGGCAAAGGCCCCACCAAAAAGGAGGATTACAAACAAATATCCCTCATGAACATGATGTAAAAATTCTCACCAAGATCCTAGCCAATAGGATCCAACAGTCCATTAAAAGGATTATTCACCAAGGCCAAGTGGGATTTATTCCTGGGCTGCAAGGGTGGTTCAACATCCACAAATTCACACCACATTAATAAAAGAAAGGACAATAATCAGCAATTGCACTACTGGGTATTTAACACAAAGATACGAATGTAGTGATCTGAAGGGGCACCTGCACCCCAATGTTTGTAGCAGCAATGTTCACAATAGCCAACCTATAGAAAGAGCCCAGATGTCCCTTAACAGATGAATGGATAAGGAAGAGGTGGGATATCTATCTATCTATCTATCTATCTATCTATCTATCTATCTATCTATCTATCTATATAATGGAATACTACTCTGCCATCAAAAAAATGAAATCTTGCTGTTTGCAATGACATGGATGGAACTAGAGGGTGTTATTTCTTTCTTTTTTTTTTTTTAAAGATTTTATTTATTTGACAGAGGTAGAGACAGCCAGCGAGAGAGGGAACACAAGCAGGGGGAGTGGGAGAGGAAGAAGCAGGCTCCTAGCAGAAGAGCCTGATGTGGGGCTCAATCCCACAACGCCGGGATCACGCCCTGAGCCGAAGGCAGACACTTAACCTCTGTGCCTCCCAGGTGCCCCTAGAGGGTGTTATTCCTAAGCAAAATAAGTCAATCAGAGAAAGACAATTATCATATGACCTCATTGACATGTGGAATTTAAGAAACAAAACAGAAGATCATAGGGGAAGGGAGGGAAAAAATAAAATATGGTGAAATCAGAGAGGGAGAGAAGCCATAAGGGATGCTTAATCTTAAGACACAAACTGAGGGTTGCTATAGGGGAAGGGGGTGAAGTGATGGGTTAACTGGGTGATGGACATTAAGGAGGGCAAGTGATGTAATGAGCAATGGGTATTATATAAGACTGATGAATCACTGACCTCCACCTCTGAAACCAATAATAGATTATATTAATTAGTTGAATTTAAATAAAAAAAGAAAAAATCTGTATATCTGTATGTGTTATTTATGTGAGTGTGCATGTGGGATATATGTTTGTGTATTTGTATAGGTATAGAGAAAAGTGAAGGAATACATACCAAACCATTAACATTGGTGGGGGTTTGAGTTGGAAATATGTATGCATGCGGAGCAGGGAAAATTACTGTTTTTATTAGGTTTGTTGCAAGGAATTTGTATTGCTTTTGTGGTTGAGAAAGAAATCAAAATAAAGTATGTCTAAATGAATCTTTCTTTTTTTTCCTAAATGAACATTTCATAAGCCTATTCTTTTTTTTTTTTTTAAAGATTTCATTTATTTATTTGACAGAGATAGAGACAGCCAGCGAGAGAGGGAACACAAGCAGGGGGAGTGGGAGAGGAAGAAGCAGGCTCAAAAGCGGAGGAGCCTGATGTGGGGCTTGATCCCATAACGCTGGGATCACGCCCTGAGCTGAAGGCAGACGCTTAACCGCCGTGCCACCCAGGCGCCCCTCATAAGCCTATTCTAAACCAGGCACTGTACTAGACTCTGGGCATGTAAAGATGAAGAAGGGGGTGCCTGGCTGGCTCAGTCAGTGGAACATGTGACTCTTGATCTCAGGGTTGTGAGTTCAAGCCATACGTTGGGCGTGGAGCCTACTTAAAAAATAATATAAAATAAATTGAAGAAGACAAGGACTTTGTTCTAAAAGGAACTCATGACCTAGGGGAAGAGACAAAGGAATCAACCAACAATGTTGTTAAACTGTGTTAGAGGCTTATAGAGGGATGAATAGGCAGCTCCCAAAGCATAGGGAGGGGGTCTCTTATTTTATTTTCAGGAAGTGTTGAAGGATGTGTGCAGAGAATCTTTCCTGGAGGAGCTGATTTAGTTAGAGCTGAATCTTGCCTCCTGCTTAGTTTTGCAGATGGAGATGGGTTTAAAGGGTGTTCCAGACAGAAAGAACTAAATGTAGGATCACAGGGATGCAAGAAACAGCAAGAAACTGAGAGATTATGCGAGGGAGTGGGAGTAAGTGAAGCTGAACAGGTAAGCATTGTTTATATTTAGAGGGGCTTGATGTGCTAATGCAAGGTTTTCATTTAATGCTAAAGGTTTTAAACTCCTTCATAGAACAGGAGAATGACATGATTAGATTTGTATTCTCAAAAGATCATTCTAGCTGCAGACTGTATAGAATATAGGAAAAAGTGGGGAAGCAATGGTTTCTGCATTCAAAGAGATTACAGTTTACTTTGGAAAAGGGACAAATGATAAGCAGCATTTAGCAAGTACCACGCACTTCATACATAGCAAATTTTTCTTTTTTTTTTTTTGAAGATTTTATTTATTTATTTGAGAGAGAGAGAGAGTGAGTGCACAAGCAGGCGGACCCTGGGATCATGACCTGAGCCGAAGGTAGACGCTTAATTGACTGAGCCACCCAGGCTCCCCCAACAGGAAATCTTTGATGCTTTATCACCGACCCGTGGTAGTATGTTGATCCCTCCATTTTTTACAGAGAAGAAAATCGACACAGAGGATTCAAGTGACTTACTCCTGGACACCCAGGTAGGCAGGCTGATCTTTGGACATTAAGAACTTAACCCCCACGTGGTACTGTGTCTTAGATTTATAGTGGACTGTGTACAGTTCTAAGCTAGGATAGGTGTCTTGGGGGCCATCTAACCTGGACTGGGAGAATCGGGTAAGTCTTTCTATCCCAGAGGAGATGACTTCTAGTCTGAGATCTGAGGCATAGACTAGAGTGCATGAGGAAGGAGGTCAGAAAGAACACTCCAGGGAGAGGGAGCAGACGTGTAAAGATTCTGAGCTGCAAGAGAGCTTGGTATATTGAGGGGAACAGAAGGTCACTCAGCATGGCTGGATCATAGAGTCATGGGAAGAGGGGCTAGTGAGGTAAGTGGGGATCAGACTGGGTTGTTAAAATTTTTTGTGATTTCATCCTAAAAACAATGAGTAGCCATTGAAGCATTCAATGTAGGGAGTGATTAGTTTTGCATTTTAGATTACTGCGGCTATTATGTGAAGAATGGGTTAGAAAGGGCAAGCCTGCAGGCCTAAGATCAGACAGACTGTTGTTTGAGTCGCATAGATGCGCAGGACTTTTAGGGGTCTGGAGAAGAACAAGGTGGGCAACTTCTTGTTGAAAATCTGTTACCTAAATTAAACTGACATATATTAAAGACAAATTTTATAAGGATTTTCTTTTTTTTTTTTTTTGTATCACCAAGGCTGAAGAAGTCAGCACACTATATTAGAGTTCTCTGTGTAGGAATGAGGTGGGGAGCATTGGGAGGAAATAAAAATAAAGATTTTGGAGCTACATAGATGTGGGTTCAAATTCTGATTCTACTGCTTACTAGGCTGTGGCCTTTAATGACTCACAAGGACATTCATCAGGTAAAGGCTCTGCCTTTTCATTCTTGTCTGAGCCACCATCATCTTTAGCCTGGAATATTATAGTATTCTGAACTAGTCTGTTTCCAGACTTGCCCTCCAGATCTGATTCTCCCAGAGTGCCCCTACTTTATTACTTTCAAATTTTAAAACACAGATTATATTCCTTCTTTGCTGAAAATCTTTCAATGGCTCTCCATTTTACTGTTCTTTTTTTTTTTTGATTTTATTTATTTATTTGACAGAGATAGAGACAGCCAGCGAGAGAGGGAACACAGGCAGGGGGAGTGGGAGAGGAAGAAGCAGGCTCATAGCGGAGGAGCCTGATGTGGGGCTCGATCCCAGAACGCCGGGATCACGCCCTGAGCCGAAGGCAGACGCTTAACCGCTGTGCCACCCAGGCGCCCCCATTTTACTGTTCTTTTAAATAGCCTATAGGACCTTGATCATCTCTATGCTAGTCTCACCTCATCTCCTACTGGTCTCCCTTCACCCCTCCCACCGCCTTCTGTGCTCCAGTCAGAGATCTCTTCATAGTTTCTGGAATACAGGAGGCAGCCTCCTGCCTCAGAGCTTTTGCACTTGCCTCTCCCTATGCTTGAAATGCTATTCGCCAGAGTTATTCCCACTGACTACTCCAGGATCAGATCTGTACTCAGATTGTCATCCTCAGTGAAGACTTACTGAACTACTCTATTTAAGATGAAATATAGAGGTGCTTGGGAGGTGCAGTGGGTTAAGCTCCAGCTCTTGGTTTAGGCTAGGGTTGGAAGATGGAGCTCCAGTGGACCCCACCACTCACCATGGAGTCTGCTTGAGATTCTCTCTCCCTCTCCCTCTGTGCCTCCTGCTTGTGCTCTCTCTCTCAAATAAATAAATAAATAAATAAATAAATAAATAAATAAATCTTTAAAAAAGAAACAATAAGGGATGCCTCAGTGGAACAGTCAGTGGAGCACCCACTCTTGGTTGAGTGTCCAGCTCTTTGTTTCTGCTCAGGTTATGATCTCACCTTTGTGGGATAGAGGCCCTCTATGGGCTCAATGAGGAGTGTACTTGGGATTCTTTCTCTCTAAAATAAATAAATAAAAATCTTCAAAAAATGATAATATAAAGAGGTATGGAGAAAAGAAAGAAAGATGGAAATACAGTATTTTCTTGACTATTTTAGCAGGAATTTTTGTCTTCAGTTCACTACTGTATCCTCACAATTTTTTTTTGTATTCCCATAGTTTAAAACAGTGCCTACTAGAAAGAAAACATTCAACAGATGTTTAATTATCATGATAATCCAGGTAACAATTACAAAGTACTTATTAAATAGACCAGGCCTAGTTTTAAGTATTTTGCATATTTAATCCCCATAATAATCCTATGAAGAGAATTCAATTACTATCTTCATTTTACAGAAACGAAGAAATGGAGAACACTGAAGCTCAGAGACTCAACAACTGACACCCGGCAACTTTTGTTAGGTTACACAGCTAAAAAGTGGAGCGGCGATTTGTGGAATGAATGAAATTAGATTTGGCAGTCAGGGCCGAGATGGAAATTGACACGGTGGGAGTAAATGCGATCGGCTCATGGGGATGCACACAGCAGTGAAGGCGCCGCGCGCGCGCCTTGCAGCCCAGGTCTAAAGGAGGGTGAGAGTGTTTTGCTAACTGCGTCGTGGCGGCTCCACGGAAACACTAAACTGCCATTAACAGCCGCCGCTCAGTCTCGGGCGGAGTGGGAGCAGGAAGTGGCGGCGGGCGTCGCGCGGAGTGACGTCACGGCGGCGCCGGCGGGGATAGGCGGGGGAGGAGGAGGAGCGAACCGGGCTTAGGGGGCGGCTGCACAGTGTCCGGAATCCCCAGGCCTGGAGGGGGGTCTGCGCGCGGCCGGCTGGCTCTGCCCCCCTGTCCGGTCCCGAGCGGGCCTCCCTCGGGCCAGCCCGATGTGACCGGGCCCAGTAGAGCCTAAGCAAGGAGCGGGTCCGTCGCGGAGCCGGAGGGCGGGAGGAACATGACATCGCGGAGGTGAGGAGCCCCGAGGGCCGGGCCCGGGCCTCGGCCCGGCCCCCGCCGCGTTCGATCAGCCCCGCCCGGGAGGGGGCGCCCCGGCCGGGCTTCGGACTCCCGCCCGGGGTCGCGGGGGACAGGCTCCCTCCCAACTTTTCGTCCTCCCGGGACCGGGGGCCCGGCGCCACCGCGCCCCCACCTCTCGGGTCCCCATTCATTTCCTGCCTCCCTGAGTTCCGGCTCCCGCAGCCCTGGGGATGCCCGTCAGGACGGGGGCAGGTAGAGCCGCCCGGGGATCCGCGGACGCCAGCGGCCCGGCTCGGCGCCGCATTCCTGACCCATTGCCTCATGAGAATTGCCTCATGGTGATTCCGAAATAACCCTGCTCACTTAGGGAGGCTCCTCGGCCCGGGACGCGGGAGGGGTAAGGAGGGAGTTGCGCGGGGCCGGGCCCCCGACGGTCGAGCCGCTCTGGGTCACTCTGCCTCTCGCATGCGTTTGGGGGCTTCACTCAGGAACTTGACCCCTTTATGTGGCTCTTTGCACCTCCTTTCCCCCCCACCTCTCACGTGCCAGAAATGGAAAAACTGACTGTATCTGCTGCTATTAGAAGTATTTCCTTCCTCCGCGGTCTTCGCTTTGGGAGATGGGAGGGAAGGCAGCTGTATCTCTAGTTAGTTAATCCTTAACCACAGCCTTGAAAGTCAGGTAACATTAATCGCCCCCGTTTTACGGATGTGGAAACTGAGGGTTAGAAGTTTCATGCTAGTAAATGACAGGATTTGCACCTAAGAGTCAGAAGGAGGACTAGTGAGTTAATGAGATCCCTTGGAAGTTCAGGGTAATACTACTTCTAATAGCTAACGTTTATTTAGCTCTTACTGTAAGCCAAACACTTTTTTTTAAAAAATATTTTATTTATTTATTCGACAGAGATAGAGATAGCCAGCGAGAGAGGGAACACAAGCAGGGGGAGTGGGAGAGGAAGAAGCAGGCTCTCAGCAGAGGAGCCTGATGTGGGGCTCGATCCCATAACGTGGGGATCACGCCCTGAGCCGAAGGCAGACGCTTAACCGCTGTGCCACCCAGGCGCCCCGTAAACACGTTTAATCCTCACTATAACCCTATGAGAAGAGGAATTCTTCTTGTTCTTTCTTNTTTTTTTTTTTTTTTTTTTTTTTTTTTTTTTTTTTTTTTTTTTTAAAGATTTTATTTACTTATTTGACAGATAGAGACAGCCAGCGAGAGAGGGAACACAAGCAGGGGTAGTGGGAGAGGAAGAAGCAGGCTCATAGCAGAGGAGCCTGATGTGGGGCTCGATCCCATAAGCCGGGATCACGCCCTGAGCCGGAGGCAGATGCTTAACCGCTTTGCCACCCAGGCCGCCCCTCTTGTTCTTCTTCTTGCTATTATCCTGGTTCTAAAGATGAATAAACTGATTTTCAGAAGTTAGGCAACTTGCCTGAAGTCACTCAACCAATAAGTGGTAGAGTCAGAATCCCCACTGTTTAATCACCATGTTGCTATTATTATTTTATGACTATTGTTAATCATTTGTAAGCCTTATTTTGTTGTTGAACTGTAGTGTGACCTATTGTTTTCAGATAATGATCCTGTTATTTTGTGTTGCCACTCTTTATATACAATTCACACATAAGACCCATTGTTTGGTCTTTTCCTTTATTGTCTTGTTATGGTCACTGTCATAGACACTTGAAAAACTTTTTTTCAGGCTGTTGGGGTTGAGAGAATTTTCAAAATATTAGGAATGTCTTCTCAAAATACACCTGCACATTATTTATTCGAGAAAGGAAGAGAAGGAGAGAAAAGAAAACCAAAAACTCTTAGGAAGTAGTGATTTGGACAGGTCTGTTGGCAAGTGCTTACAGATCTGGGTAGTATATAACTGCATTTCAACAGAGCAGTGTATAGCCTCAAATGTTCTAATTCTTTAGGGAGCTTTTAAATAAAACAGTTGTCTATTCTTTAATCTGTCAAATAGTCATTGAACCTTTTGTTCCTTGTGTCTGCTCTTCCAGACAAGTAAGGATCTGCTTCTTTAGGAGACAAAAAGACTGGGGGTTGGGAATGGGGAAGGGGCCGGGTGGTAATAGACCCTACATTGTCCAGCGTGTTAGTGTAGAAGGGGAGAAGTGGGGGTAGAGCCAGAGCTGCAAGTGGCAAAGATCATTCCTTTTTCTGGGCCTCCTATATTATCGAAAAGAAACACATGCCACCTAAAAAGTCAGTTTAAGAACATAACACATAGAATTGGAAATTATTTATTATATTTTCAGATGACAGGTCTGTTTTATTATTTTTAACCAGCTTTATTGAGGCATAAATGGCACACAATAGATTGCATATATTTAGATGTACAATTTGATGTTTTGACACATGCATATACTTGCGAAACCATCGTCATAGTCAAGATAATGAACATATCCATCATCCCTCATGATGTTTCCTTGTGTCTTTTTTAATCCTTTCCTTGTCAGATGACCACTGTTCTGCTTTCTGTCACTACACCTTAGTTTGCAATTCTTAGAATTTTATATAAATGGAATTTTATGTCTGGTTTCTTATCCTCAGCATAATTATATTGAGATTCATCATGTTGTAGTATTTATCAAAAAGTTCATTTCTTTGTATTGCTGGTAATGTTCCATTGTATGGATGTACTACTGTTTGTTATCCATCCACCTGTTGATGGGAACATTTGGGATGTTCTGGAGTTTGGCTCTCACAAACAAAGCTGCTGTGAATGTTTGTGCGCAAGAGGTATTTACTAAAATACCTCTGGGGGAATGACTGGATCATACGGTCAATGTATATTTAACTTTTTCAGAAATTGCCAGACGGTTTTCCGAAGTGGTTATACCATTTACATTCCCACTAGTAGCATGTAAGAGTTCTCGTTACTCCACATCTTTGCCAACACTTGGTATGGTCAATTTTTAAATTTTAGCCATTTTAGTGGGTGTGTCATGGTATTTCATTTAAGATTTTGAATTTTATTTATTTGAGAGAGAGAGCGCATGCGTGCATGAGTGCATGAGCAATGGGGGAGGGGCAGAGGGAGAGGCAGACTCCCCACTGAGCAGGAAGCCTGACTTGGGACTGGATGCCAGGACCCTGAGATCATGACCTGAGCCGAAGGCAGATGCTTAACTGACTGAACCACCCAGGCACCCCCTCATTGTAGTTTTAATTCATCTTTTCCTTGGTGACTAATGATGTTGATCATCTTTTCATGTGCTCTTTTGCCATCTGTATATTTTCTTGGTGACATGTTTACT
The DNA here is from genome assembly GCF_002007445.2 of Ailuropoda melanoleuca. Lineage (NCBI taxonomy): Eukaryota > Metazoa > Chordata > Mammalia > Carnivora > Ursidae > Ailuropoda > Ailuropoda melanoleuca. The sequence goes on from NC_048229.1 coordinate 9,438,537, forward strand.
TGATCAAATATTTTCCCCCATTTTTATTTAGTTATTTTTTTTTTATTGAGAATTCTTTATTCCAGGGACTCCTGGGTGGCTCAGTCAGTTAAGCATCTGCCTTCAGCTCAGGTCATGATCTCAGGGTCCTGGGATCAAGTCTCAGGTCGGGCTGCCTGCTTAGCAGGGAGACCGCTTCTCCATCTCCCTCTGTGTTCTCTCTCTCTCTCAAAAAATAAACAAACAAAAAAAGAGTTCTTTATTCTGGAAACAAGTCCTTTATCAGAATTGCAAAATTTTCTCTTTGTGGCTTGTCTTTCGTCTTGCTCTCTCTCTTTTTTTTTTTTTTAAAGATTTCATTTATTTATTTGAGAGAGAGAGAGCGCACGCGTGCACACAGTTGGGGGGGTTTGCAGAGGGAGAGGGAGAAGCAGACTCCATCCTGAGCTGGAAGCAGGACTTGGGGCTCAGTCCCAGGACCATGAAGTCCTGACCTGAGCCAAAAGCAGACAGACACTTGGGGCACCTGGGTGGCACAGCGGTTAAGCGTCTGCCTTCGGCTTAGGGCGTGATCCTGGCTTTATGGGATCGAGCCCCACATCAGGCTCCTCTGCTTTGAGCCTGCTTCTTCCTCTCCCACTCCCCCTGCTTGTGTTCCCTCTCTTGCTAGCTGTCTATCTCTGTCGAAAAAATAAATAAAATCTTAAAAAAAACAAAAAGAAAAAAAGCCAGACAGATGCTTAACTGACTGAGCCACCCAGGTGCCCCTCTTTTTTTTTTTAATATTTATGTATTTATTTATTTGAGAGAGAGAGGGAAAGCACACATGTGCGCACACAAGTATGAGTGGGGGGAGAGGCAGAGGGAGAGGAAGAGAATCCTCAAGCAGATGTCCCCAGACTCCCCTCCGAGTGCAGAGCCTGCCTGACACAGGGCTGGATCCCAGGACCTTGAGATCATGACCTGAGCTGAAACCAAGAGTTGGATGCTTAACCGACTGAGCCCCATTGTCTTTTCATCTTTTTTAACAGTCTCTTTGAAGAACAGAGGTTTTTAATTTTGATGAAGTCCAGTTTATCAGTTTTTATTTTTAATTAATTAACTAATTAATTAAGATTTTATTTTTAATCTCTACACCCAACATAGAGCTCGAACTTAGTATCCAGAGATCAAGAGTCGCGTGCCCCATTGACTGAGCCCGCGGGGTGCCCCTCAATTTTTTTTTAAAATGGATCGTGCTAAAGATTCTTTGCTTAACCCAAGATCTGAAATGTTTTCTCAAAGGTTTTGAGTTAATTTTTGTATATGGTGATGTGTGGAGTTATATATGTGTATGTGCACATGTACATGTGTATTTTTTTGCATATAGATATCCAATTTTAACACTGTTTGTTGAAGAGACTGTCTCTTTTGAACTTGCACCTTTGTAGAAAATCTGTTGTCCATTTATATGTGGGTCTGTTTCTGGACTCCATTCTGTTTTATTGATCTGTTTATCTGTCCATATGCCAACACCACATGGTTTTGATTATTGTAGTTTTATTATAAGGCTTGAGATCAGTGTTAGTCTTTTTCTTTTTCAAATTATTTTTAACTTCGGTATTAATTCAATCAAACAGTTATTGAACCAGGCAGGACAAAGCAGTGAGATTGGGAAAGATGCTATTCTTTCGGTTGAGAGAAAGAAAAGAAAAACCTATGAATGAAGATTGCAATTTCAGGTAGTATAACTGCCAGGAGAAAAAAACCCCAAAACAAGTGGCAATAATGTTAGTTTGATGAGTTTAGGAATGATCTGTCTGAGGAGGTGAGCATAGGAGTTGACTCCTGAGTGACCAATATTATTCTCAGTTTCGTTTTGCTTAGTTATCAAAATAATTCTTTTTGGTGTGTTTAGGATTTAGATTTTGTATGCGTTCAGTAATTAAAATGTCAGTATATTCACTGTACTGATATTTCTCAGCATCATAAGTAGGGAAATGAAGGCCATGAACAATGAAATGACCCCTCCCTCACAGGTGATTTAGCGGTGGTAGTACTGAATTTAGATTTTGAGGTTGCTTGTGTGTACCACTCTGCCTTGTTCAGCTGACAAAACTCCCTGTATTCTTTGAGCCCTCTTTCAGCATATGGCAGGTCCTTTACATCTGCTTTTTTTTTTTTTTTAAAGATTGTTTATTTATGTATTTGACAAGGAGAGAGAGGACAAGCAGGGGGAGCAGCAGAGGGAGAGGGAGAAGCAGACGCCCCGCCGAGCAGGGAGTCCGATGTGGGGGTCGATCTCAGGACCCTGGGATCATGATTCGAGCCGAAGGCAGATGCTTAACCGACTGAGCCAGCCATGGCGCCCCTCCCTACCTTTGCTTTTGTTCTTCTGAAAGATGATGTACAATGACTTGAGCTGAGAAGAGCAGAAGATTTAGCTTGTTCTCAGACTCCAGGCTCTTGGTTTATCTATTGCAGGTCAAGTACATTTTGTCCCAGGCTCTCCCTGGTGGCCATGTTGGTTTATCTCCTGTGGAAGTAAATAAACCTGCCTTGCTGAAAAATAACAGGCCTGTGCCTTTCCAGTTGCGACTGGGATGTCTTCATTAATGTTGTGTCCCGATGTAAGCTCAGAGTTTTGGCTGGAAGTGCTCAAATGCAGGGGCCACTGCTAAGATTACTTACCCTTCTTGCCCATGGTCAGCGCAGAGACTGTTGGAAAGCACACAAGATCCAGAAAAAGCAGAACCAACTCATGTTTGTGATTGTTACTGGTGGGCCTTCGTGTACTTGTTAGCAGCTATAGAACAATAGGATACTGTCCTTATTCCTCTTTCCCTTTGGGAAACAGACGGCACTTGCCATCCAATGCTGACGTTTCTAAGGCTAGGCAGATACTGCCTTACCTTTAACGCAAGGCAAATACTCAGGCTCTGTGGGAGTTGTAGACTACAGCCAAGGCTCTAAGACCCGGAACTGGATTCAGACTCCCTAAATTGGAGCTCAGTTCACTACTGAGTTTTGGAGGGTTGTGTGCATTTTGCAGACTTACATGCGCTGTGGTCCTTGACAACGTTGGAATGTGGAAGATACTATTCATGGTTGCAAGGAGCATTGAATTCAAAGAGGGAGACAGACTTGTGTGCTACATCAGAGTTTGATAAAGATAGTACCAAACTGAAATAGAAGTTTATCAGGATAGGATATTCTGTTTAGAATACATATGTACATGTATACTGATATATACATATATATACACATTGTATGTATCTGTCTGTACACACATACATATATACAGACATGCCATATTTCCTTGTAAACATAATACAGTCTGTGGGATGCCTAGGTGGCTCAGTTGGTTAAGTGTCTGCCTTCAGCTCAGGTCATGATCCCAGGACCCTGGGATCGAGTCCCGCATTGGGCTCCTTGCTCAGTGGAGAGCCTGCTTCTCCCTCTGCCTGCCTCTCCACCTGCTTGTGCTCTCACACGCGCTCTCTCTCTGACAAATAAATAAATAAAATCTTTTAAAAAAATATAAAGAGATAATGGATTCTAGGTCCAAGTCTTTATCATCTCATGGAATCATTCTAATGAAACATTGATCCACGCACTCAAGAACTATTTATTGTGGGATTAGTATGTGCCAGGCTCTGTGCTAGGCCCTGGGTGTTCAGGTGTTGGGAAACAGGAGGTGTGGAAATGCTGAGGTGGGGAAGTTCTTGGGGCACTTCAAGAGCAGAAGGGAGCACGTGGGGGACACTGGGGAGGTGGGTGGGGACTGGACCACACAGGAACTTGTGATGTCTTCAAGGGTCATGTGGACCATGGAGAGGAGTTTGGATTGTATTTTAAGAGCAGCCTAAAAGCCATAGAAGGATGTGATCAGGGGAGTGGCATGAGCTGGTCAGTTTAAAAATATCTCTCTGGCTACTGTGAAGGAAGGATTGTAGGAGACACGAGTGGACTCGGGGAGAGCAGACAAGCGAGAGAGAGGCTTTGAACTAACGTAGAAGCCGTTTGTGGAAGGAGTTTCGGAGGCAGTTTGCTTTTATTGCCTTGTCATCAGAGCCATGATGCTGACCACCGAAACTCCATGAGAAGATATCATAAAGACAACTATTTGCTACCATGGAAAAGCTGCCTTAACCACTTTTTTCTAGCTTCAGTTACTTAGACTGCTTGTCCCTATCAACTGCCCTTTCTTCATGACTTATTCTTTTCCTATAGGATATTAAAATTTAATTAGAAAAGAGGAATATTCTTATAATCTGCAGAAAGTACCAAACTATAAACTTTCTCCCCAAGGACAAAGATAATGATTTTTTTTGGAGCAGCTGGTAAGAAAGATATACCCAGTGTCACTTTATATTTAGGCAAGAAACCAAAATTAGACTTTGGATCCCTAGTTTAAATTCTCTTAGCATGGCAGCCTTGAATAAGAATAAGTTCCTGAAATTATCGGCCTGCTTGACTGTTTCCCCACACCACTGGGGGAAGAGGGTGCTTAGATAAAACAAAATATTCAGCATCATTGTATTTTCTTTTTGGTTCATCAGCATTTTTTTTTTTTTTAAAGACTCACTTGACATAATAAGTTCCTAGCCTCAGAGAGCTAAGCCTGTGCAGAATCTGTGTTCGATGACAGGGAGGGGTGGGGGTGGGGAGGTGGGTGGTTATCTAGATTTCTGGTGTGAATTCCCAGCAAACTGTTTGGGTTTGTAAACTCCCCTGGTCTTTTGTTTCTTCAAGCTCACTCAGGCTCCTGTGTTTTATGCATTTTGTTTTAGACATTGATTTGTGGCTCTTTTTCACAAGTGGTGGTGGTTCGTATGTGTGCGTGCGCGCACAAACACACTTTCAGCTCTTGTGAAGAGGTGGGTAGTAGCTGCCTAGGCCGTGTGTGATCTGAGACCCTTTCTTACTAAATAATAACATCGGAAGATGGCCAGTTAGAAGGGGTTGTCAGGAGCCGGCAGGTTTGCAGGTGTTAGAATGAGCAAACGGGGGACACTTTTCCTTCTCTCTCCCTTCCCCATGTGACTTTTTCTCTACTTCCCTCTTCCTGATGTCTTATCCTACCTGTTTTTTTATCCACCCCCCAAATTCATTCAGTCAACAGCCATTCACCAGATGCCTACTATATACATGGGAGGACTGGAAATTTATCTGTTTCTTCTCATCTAATACTGTGTGGACCCAATGGTATTAATCACTTTGTTGATAAACTCAAATGGAGTTATACTGATTTGCCTTTTCCCATCTTTTCAGGTAATGCAAATGCATTTATGTTAACTTTTTTTTGTTGTTGTTGTTAGACTAACCTCTACTGTTTACACTCACACCAGGTGGGAGATGGGACCAGGCTTCGAGATGTGTGGCCTCAGTACCTAATATTACGATCGTTTGAAATCCTTGAGGCCAGCCCCGTAATATTAATTCTGTTAATTCTACTGTTTGTCTTTGTCCTCACTAAGATCTGAGGGATTGAGTGAACTCCCACTTCTCTTTATTAGTGATAAGCATGCTGCACAGCATAGAATTGTCAGTGATTGAACACAAATATTAAATGTAAGTGGGAAAAAGTTTTTGGTGATTACCAGTGCTATTTGAAAAAATAGCTAAGGAAAAAGAGTTTAAAATAAATCAAAGCTCAAGTAGATAGGTTATGGACTAGAACTTTTAATTTATAATTATATGCTATTTGAAATAATGTAGGGACAGCCCCTGAACGCTGAAGTTAAGTTTATTAAAAGTCAGTGTAACATAAATGATACAGATGTCAGAATGGCCTGTGTGATACTGACATAATTATGCATGAGAAGAATCTTTCCTGCTGTCTTCCACCAGTAATAATAATGACAGCAAAGGTGATAGCCAGTGTTTATTAAGCCCTTGCTCTGTCCGGTCTTTGTGCTAAATGCTGGTTACTATTTCCCTTGTAAACATCACCCTCCTCTGTTCATTCTTAATAACATGATAGGTATAATTGTAAGTTGAATAGAGTTTATTTAATAAAGGGGTAAAGAGACCACCATTGGCCTTGTCTCCTGTTGCCAGTCTGCCTGACGGGTGGGGTGGTGTTTGCGTACACCTTCGGCAGTGGAAGTCAGTTTATAATGTCTTTTGCACCCTCAGCATCAGCAGGATACTCTATGTAAGCATTATTTCTGTGAAACATGCAAAGATGAGAACACGTGGTTACAATAAGACAACTGTGGGTTTAGATCCTGCTTTAGAAACTTTTAGAAGTAAATAGTAATAGTAATGTAATGGTTACATTGGCACATGGCATTCAGTAAATTTGCAGTAATTTTAACCTGCTGTAAAGTATGATAGCCAATACTACATTATTTTGTCCTTGCTCTCAAAACTGGTTCACAATTGTTGAAAAAAGGCGTTTGTAATAAACATGGAGAAATCTTCTTTGTTTCATAATTTATAAGTTCTTATTTAAATATATAATATTATTGGTAGTAAAACCATAAATCTGTCTTCTTTCTGTCCCCATACTCTCTCTCCATGTGAGTTCTCATCTCTGTCTTCTCCCTGTCATCTCTTTTTGGTACCTACCTAGGACAGCCAGCTTCAGGGGTATGGATGGATAACTTACTGATGATGGAAATCATGCTGGTGACTTGAGCAAATGGATTTTTCAGAAAATTTTAAAATAATTTTTATCTTTTACTTAGGATTTGTTTCAAACTTTGAGAAAAGTTATAAGAATCAGAATAGTGCAAAGAATACGCATATGGATAGAATACCATTTACGCAGACTCACTACTGTTAACTTTCTATCCCATTTGTTTTACATTCTGTGTGTGTGTTTAAATACACATATATAATATTTTATAATTTTTTTCTCCAAACATTTACTTCAGTGTATATTTTCTAAGAATAAAGCTATCTTTTTTTTAAAGGTTTTTATTTATTTATTTGACAGAGAGAGAGAGAGAGAGAGAGAAAGAGAGAGCACAGGTGGGCAGAGGGAGAGGGAGAAGCAGGCTCTCTGCTCAGCAGAGGGCTCGATCCCAGTACCCTGGGATCATGACCTGAGCCGAAGGCAGCTAGCCACTTAACCGACTGAGCCACCGGGTTCCCCTATCTTTTAAAATTTTTAACTGTAGTAATTTTACCATCAATAACAATCTTTTTATCTAACCTGCTTTATTCCAGCTGTGCTGGTTGACCCAGTCATGTCCTTTATACCATTTTTTCCCTCCTCTACTACAGGATCCAATTGTATTTAGTTGTTAGATCTCTTTAATCTGGAAACTTCTACAACCTTTGTCTTTTATGCTAGTAATTTTTAGGAAAAATACATCTCCCCCTCCCCCTTTTAAAATAGAATATTTCTCATTTTGGATTTGTCTAGTGTTTCATTATTATTAGATTTCAGCTGGAGTACTAGGTAGGTGATACCGTGTCCTTCTTGGGGTATTGTATCTGGAGGTACGTGATGTCCACTGATGACGTTAATCGTCAATGACTACCTGGTTAAGGGTTTTTCCACTTTCTCCTTTGTATAATATTTTCTCCCCCCCTTTTAAAAGATTTTATTTATTTATTTGTCAGAGAGAGACAAGCGCACAAGCAGGGGGAGTGGCAGGCAGAGCAAGGAGCCTGATGCGGGACTTGATCCCAGGACCTTGTGATGCAGGACCCGATCCCAGGACCCTGGGATCATGACCTGAGCTGAAGGCAGACGCTTAACTGATGGAGCTACCCAGGCACCCCGTATTTTCTCCCTTGTAACTAATCAGTGATTGATGAAGATACAGTGTATGACCATGCAGGTATCCTGCTCCCCGCCAAAATTTCCCCCAGATAAGCATCCATTGATGATTGTTGCCATATCCAATCTTTACTTCGATGCTTGCTAATTGTGTAACAGGAACATTTAAAGTTATACTTCAGCTTTATACAGGAGTAGCTTTTTAAAAACAGGTACAGAAATATTTTTTTTACACACTTTGATATATTTCTTTCCAAATTAAATTGCAAGATACAAAGACATAAAACTGTGCCTTATCCTAACCTTTTTCAATCCAAATAATTAGGAAGGGAAGGAAAAATTTAGTATTTTACATTTTTTCATGTTATGATGTCTGGGCTTACTTAATGTTTAAAAAAATGCAACTCATATTGGTAAATGCAAGTACATGTATTTCTTTCAAATACATATGCTTATTGGCTTTGTTGAAGGGAAAAACAAATCCAGAATATAGGTGTAATTTTTTAAGAATACACTTAATAGAAAATTATATTTTCTTCTGACTCATAAATTAAAGCTTAAAACTAAAGAGTTTACATTCTATCTACCACAACCCTGGTAGAATGGTTGCCAAACTTTATAGAGATGTTTATGACTTTGGTTCTTTTCCTCTAAGGTCTGGATTAAATATAAAATTTCATTGCTTTTAAGTGGGGTCTGCTTATGGGGCTACACAGTGTGGTGTACTTTATTTAGCTTGTCCTGTAGAAAGAACCGTGAGCACCTCTTTTGTTTTTTTGTTTGTTCTCAGAGAGAGTGCAAGGTCGGGGAGGGCAGAGAGAGAGGGACAGAGCATCTTAAGCAGGCTCCACGCCCAGAGCCCAATGTGGGGCTCAATCTCAGGACCCTGCGATGAAATTGGGAGTCAAACGCTTAACCTACTGAGCCACCCAGGCATCCCGTTTGTTTTTTAATATGTATTTATTACCATGGTTATGAATACCTGCACATTTACAGGTGAGGGGCACAGAAAAATCTGGGTGAAGTGCTGTAAAGGTACCAGAGTGGTAACAGAGACAAAGAGGAATAGACCAAGAGTTCTTTCCCTGCTGGTATTAACTTAGTTAAAATATCAAATTTTAGTGTTTCAAACCCATGGGGAGGCTTTGGGACAGGTTTTTGCCTTTTGCACAGGTGTCCTGGACCTATGCATAGGAAATTCTTTTTTTTTTTTATTAAGATTTTATTTATTTATTTGTGTGAGAGAGAGAGGTTGTGTGCGCCCACAGCACGGCTGGGGGGGGGGCAGAGGAAGAGGGAGGAGCAAACTCCCTGCTGAGCAGGGAGCCCAATATGGGCTCCATCCCAAGACCCTGAGATCATGACCTGAGCTGAAGGCAGACACTCAACCGACTGAGCCACCCAGGAAGTTTGGAAGTTCTTATTAAAATTGCAGTAGCATACAGATAAGGGAGGATAACCACCTTAGCACTACAAATCGGATAAAAATCGACTATGTACTAGAAATGATTTTTTTTTTTTTTTAAAGAGCTGGTGGGTCAGGTCCAAGCCTTTACCAGCTGACACTTAGGTCTCCTGACAGCCTGTTGTGACACCACCTATGACCTGTGTCAGTGGGGAGCTGTGAATGCGGAAGAGCAGTGACAGGCATCCCCACACTCTCCCAATGGCTGCTTTTGTCCTTCCCTTCTAGCCACAAATATTTAAGGAATCATGTGTTGGCCCCTTTGCGTGGAGCTGGAGGTACACGTTGCTACCGTAGCAGGCAGGTTCTCTCCCTTGGGAGCTGCCAGTCCAGTTTTTAACCTGGTGGTTGGAGGAATGTGCGATTGTACTTACACTGCTCTCGTTGCTCTCGCTCAGGGTGCTGTGAAAAGGCGAGATGGGAGCTTCTGGAAGAAAAGCCTGTGCAAAGGCCACATGGGGCATATTTGAGGAAAACAGAGAAGTCACCAGGATAAGAGAGTCAGACTTGGGGGGGGGGTGCATGGGTGACTCAGTGGGTTAAGCATCTGACTCTTGATTTTGGCTCAGATCATGATCTTGGGATTGTGGCTATGTGCTCAGTAGGGACTCTGCTTAAGATTCTCTCTCTCACTCTCCCTCTGTCCCTCCTCCCTGCATGCGCACTCTCTTTCTCTCTCATAAATAAATCTTAAAAAAAGAGAGAGAATCAGGTTGGGGCCACATCTTGCAGGGTCCTGTGAAAATCTGTGCCTTTATTCTAAAAAGTATTTTATTCTGACTAAAAACTAAATTCCTAGTTCCAAAGGTGAAACTCTAAGGACTGGTTCTGTGCTAAGCATTTTATGTTTATTAATTTGTTTCTGTCTCAAAACAGTGCTATGAGTTAAGTTTTTCTAAGCATAGTGAGAAACTCAGAAATCATAAAGGAAAAATCTGATTAATTTAACCATGCCAAGATGAATTTCTGTGGAAAAAGAGTACCACAAACAGTGAAAAGTGCAAAAAGCTAAGATGAATATTTGCCACATGTATAACAAAGGATCATTTTCTGGTTATATCAAGAGCTCCTATAAATCAGTAAGAAGAAAAAAAATGCAGGGGTGCCTGGGTGGCACAGCGGTTAAGCATCTGCCTTCGGCTCAGGGCGTGATCCCGGCCTTATGGGTTCGAGCCCCACATCAGGCTCCTCCGCTATGAGCCTGCTTCTTCCTCTCCCACTCCCCCTGCTTCTGTTCCCTCTCTCGCTGGCTGTCTCTATCTCTGTCAAATAAATAAATAAAATCTTAAAAAAGAAAATAAATAAAAAAAGAAGGAAAAAATGCAAGAGAAAACGAACAATGACAAACTGACATCTCACAGAAGAGGAAGAAAAGGGGCTTTGAAAACATGAAAAAGTGCTTAGTGTCACACAGAAATGCAAACTAGAATGGTACTTTTTTTCATGAATCAGATAGACAAAGATGAAAAAAATTGGTAATATATGCAGTATTGGCAAAAGTGAGAGAAAATGGGCTTTCACACTCAATTTATGGGAATGGAAACTTGTACCTTCTTTTGAGTGCAGCTGGGGAGATTTGTCAAAGTGAAAGGCAAACTCTTGCCAAAGCAATTTTCTGAAAATTTAATTTATGGATGTACTTGAGAAAGTGTATAATGATGCTTGTAAAGGATGTCTTCTGCTGTATTTTTTTTTTTTTTTTGGATTTGCAAATGCAGTTTATTTTGCAGAAATTCAACATTATAAACAGCAGTCATCTCCCCCCACCCCCGCCCTGCTGGGTGCAGACCATGCTTTACAGAGAGTGAGCAGTGATGCAGCCCTACTATTTTGGAGGGATATTGAGGAGTGGTGGAACCTGCCTGCACCATGTCCTGCCAGCTCCCCCCCCCCCCGCCCCGCCCTGCCTGCCTACTGCCCAGCCCACAGAGAGCGCTGGGGGCTAGGGAGAGGGAGAGAGAGAATCTCAATTAGACTCCCCACTGAGCGCAGAGCGCAAGATGGGGCTCAGTCGTACAACCCTGAGATCATGACCTGAGCCAAAACCAAGAGTCAGTCGCTTAACCGACTGAGCCACCCAGGTGCTCCTGTGCTGCATTATTTGTAATAACAAAACCCAGGCATAATATAAATGTCCTATAATGGGAATTGAATTCTTGGGGGTATATTCATACGATGGAATATTGTGTAGCCATTAAAAAGAATATACTTTGGTAGAAGGATCTTCAAGTTGTAGTTAGTGAAAAAAATTGGGGTGTAGATGAGAGGATTCCGTGTTTGCACACATGCATTTGTTACTATGTCCTTTTTACAGAAGAGTTAACAGCGAAGTGAAATCACTAGCCCATCTGTCTCTATGGATTTGCGTATTCAGGACATTTCACATTAATGGAATCATACAACATGTGGCCTCCTGTGTCTGGTTTCTTTCCATTAGCATAATATTTTTGAGGTTCATCCAAATTGTAGCATATATCAGTACTTCATTACTTTTTAAAAAGATTTTATTTATGTATTTATTAGAGAGAGAGAGAGAAAAAACACGAGTGAAGGGAGGGGAAGATGGGGAGGGAGAGAGAGAATCTCTCAAGCAGACACATGGAGCCCAATATGGGGCTCGATCCCATGGCCTCAAGATCATGACCCAAAACCAGGAGTCCATCGCTCAACTGACTGAGCCATTGAGGCGCCCCCAGTACTTTGTTACTTTAATTGCTGACTGACAGTTTACTGTATGGATTCTCAGTTTATTCTTTAAAGGAACATAAGAATTATCATTGCAAAAAAAAAAAAAAAAAAGATCAGTCATTGCCTTTTTGAGGATGATGAGTCTGAGGTGGAAAGAACTTGCCCAGGTTGCTGAGCTAGTGAGTTGTAGAGCTCAGATGTGCACCTGGGTCTCTGTGATCAGAGCTCTAACCACAAGGCTGCAGAGCTTTCCATGTCCTTAATGCATGATTTATGACAGCTTTTCACCCTCGCATTTTCTCTTCTTCACTGTTGTAACACACTTTAATTGGGCCAATATTTGAGAAGTCTTGAAAGTTCATTTGATTATCAGTATTAGGACTCTACATTTAATAATTGGTGTATGTTCCATGGAGTATTGAATTAGCCTATAAAGGCCCCAGATAATTTGACTTCAGAAATTTCTTTTTACCACAAATATTGGTGACTTTTGGAATCCATGAAGGAAATCTTTCTGGGAACTAGAAAGGAATCCTCTGAAGTAGATGGCATTCATGGTAGACTTCGTTATTTGTGTGTTTTTAAAAACTTTTTGTTTTGAAATAATTTCAAATTTATACAAATGTTGTAAGAATAATACAGACAACTTCTGTTTACTTTTATTTTTATTTTATTTTATTTTTTTAAAAGATTTTATTTATTTATTTGACAGAGAGAGACAGCCAGAGAGAGAGGAAACACAAGCAGGGGGAGTGAGAGAGGAAGAAGCAGGTTCCCAGCAGAGCAGGGAGCCTGATGCGGGGCTCGATCCCAGTACCCTGGGATCACACCCTGAGCCGAAGGCAGACGCTTAATGACTGAGCCACCCAGGCGCCCCTACTTCTGTTTACTTTTAACCCAGATTTAGCAACCAGCATTGTACCACATTTGCCCTCCCCCATATATATACACATTGTATGTATAACTTCATTCTGAACCATTTGAGTAAGTTCCAGATATGATGTCTTGGTACTCTAAAATACTTCAGTGTGTATTTCGTAAAAACAGAGACACAGACGTAATTAGAGTGCACCTGTCGAAATCAGGAAATTTACATTATAATGGTATGATCATCAAATTCCTACCTCCCCCTGGTCAATGATACAGTCCAGAAAGAACCATGCAGTGTATTACTTGTGTCCTGTCTCTGGCCTGCAATCTGGAAAGTTCTTTGGATGTCCCCTCCCCCTTCACAGTTTTGACATTTTTGAAGAGTATGTACCAGTTAGTTAGTAGAATGTCATGCACTTGGGGTTTTTCTGATGTTCCTCATAATTAGATTAGGTAATGCATTTTTGGCAGGAATATCACAGAAACAGCACGTGTTCTTCTCAGTGCGTGATGTCAGGAGGCACATGATGCCAGTTTAATCTGGTTACGTTAGTATCTGTCAAGTTCTCCACTGTGAAGTTCCTGAGTATTTTTTATTTGTTAGTTAACAAGTAATTAATAAGCGTTTTGTGGGGAGGTACTTTGAGTTGCCGTAAATACCCGTCCTTCCTGAAATGTCCACCCACCAGTTTGTTTTTTTAAAGATTTTATTTATTTATGTGAGAGAGAGTGAGAGAGAGAGAGAGCGCACAAGAAGGGGGAGGGTCAGAGGGAGAAGCATACTCCCCACTGAGCAGGGAGCCTGATACGGGACTTAATCCTGGGACTCCAGAATCATGACCTGAGCCGAAGGCAGTCACTCAACCGTCTGAGCCCCCTGGGCGCCCCCACCACCAGTTTTAATGTCCTGTGATTTTTCTTGCCTGAACTACTAGTAGTGATTTTTTTTTTCTATTTCTATTTCTAATTTTTTCTATTTTTAATTTTTTCTTTTTCTATTTATAATTTTCTAGTTCTGCTATTCCTCCTATATTTATTAATCATTCTTTGTGATTCTACTGCAAAGAGCTTTCCCTTTGTCCCTATGTTTTGTTTTTTTTTCAGATTTTAGTTTTTTTTAAAGATTTTTATTTATTTATTTATTTGACAGAGATAGAGACAGCCAGAGAGAGAGGGAACAGAAGCAGGGGGAGTGGGAGAGGAAGAAGCAGGCTCATAGCAGAGGAGCCTGATGTGGGGCTCGATCCCAGAACACTGGGATCACGCCCTGAGCCGAAGGCAGACGCTTAACCGCTGTGCCACCCAGGCGCCCCTCAGATTTTAGTTTTTTATCTGAGAGAGAGAGCTCGAGAGCACTAGCAGGGGGAGCGGCAGAGGGAGAGGGAGAAGCAGGCCCCCCCCACCCCGAGCAGAGTACTGTGGTACAGTAAGGTGTTCCAAGCTCATCTTACTTTTAGCGCCCCAGACCTGGAATCAGCTCTTTCTCCAAGGAACCCAGTTCTTTTTGTTGGAGAATGGTATTTAGAAACCATGAAAACGATGCTGGTTTTGCTGATGGCTATTGGGGTGTCATTGCTTCCTGGCTGTTTTAGAAGAGGGCTAGGAAGATACGTATGTATATGCACGCACAAATGCACGTAGACGTACACAGAACCATACATCTGTGTTTCTATAGCTATCTCTATATGTGTATTAAAAACTAGAGTTTACATTACCTCCGCTTCTAATCTGGTTTATTCTGGTTTTCTCCCTTTCCATATTTGTATCCCTTCTCCAATAGTGAGAAACCTGGCTCTCATTATCCTTAATATGTTTATTTATTCACTAGTTTCTTTCCTTACTTGTTTAATTCTGCTCCATGTGTTAAATCTCCTGACCACATGGACTATCTTTCTGGACTTTGGGCTCGGCTTAATACCCATACCCCCAGCCCCAGTCCCACTGACCATGCCCTGGGCCCTACCGACTGCGCTAGCAGGATCCCAGGCTCCTACCAAGAGGAAGTCGAGGGGACAGTGACCAAGGAGAAGAGGGGGAAGAGGAAGGGAAGGTCCCATTTTATATTTTTATTAGCCACTCTACTCATGACATTTTAGCTGTGATGGTGTGGAAAGTAGTGCTGATGGAGTCTTTTGGTCTTCATTGCTTTCTCTATTTTTCTCTCATTCAAGATGGTTTCACCCAAACATCACTGGCGTGGAGGCAGAAAACCTGCTGTTGACAAGAGGAGTTGATGGCAGTTTTTTGGCAAGGCCCAGTAAAAGTAACCCTGGAGACTTCACCCTTTCCGTCAGGTAAGTTGGAAGAAAAAGAGAACCCTGCGGGGGTTTTTCAGGAGGGAAATGTTAACCCCCCCCCAGGACAACTTGCTACCCTCAATGAGAGTTTGAAGGCCTGGCCCACGTGTCAGATGCAAGTCAAGCCCATTTGTGGGGCTCAGGTGTGGCCTCCTGAGAGGGCGCGTGAGAATGCGGCAGAAGGGGCATCATGGTGGGCATTTCTTCTCCCCTGAGAGACCCCTGAGGGTGAGGTGGACAGAGTGTTGCAAGTCCTTAAGCCACGCACTGCCTGATCCTGGTTCCACTCATCCTGAACCTGGTTGCCTGCATTTTTCCTTTTCCTTCTGTTGATTCTTTGATGGGAAAAATGCTTTTTAAGAGTTTCTTCGGATCTCTTTTCTTTTTCAAGAAATTAACATCACTGAGGAAGTTGTGGTCCCGTTTGTTCCCCTGCCCAGTCCCATTCCCCTCCCTCTTTCCCCAGAGGAAACCACCATCGAGAGGTTGGCATATATCCTTCCTGAATGTGTTTTTATACTTGTACTGTCTTGGTATTGTGAACAATATAAAGTTGGTCTGTGTGTTTTTAGAATTCACATGCATGGTCTTATATCTATTATTCTGCAACTTCCTTTTTAAAGTTCTTGAGTTCTCTGTTGGTACATATAGAGCTAATTATTCCTTTTAATGGCCTACATGATTTACTTACTTCCCTACTTAAAAATAGTAATAATAAAAGCAAATTCATAAAGTGGTAGTTATAGCTCCTGGAATAATCTAGAGTAAAGGGAATAGTACATAAGAGAAAGTCAGTTTCTAGAAAAATTCTGTCACACTTGCTCAGAGACATGTAACAGGATATTGATCATACCGTTCAAAAAAATTTAAAACAAACTAAAAACAACCCAGTGTCCCACAATAGAGGGTTAGATAAACTGTGATAGGTTTATTTAGGATCCCTTTGGGACTTGGGAAATCTTGTTTTGGCTTAGATTAGTTTTTTGAGGAGCCCCTCTCCTTAGCTTTTCCTTGTGGGCTTTTTTTTTTTTTTTTTTTTTTTTTTTTTTTTTTTTTTTTTTTTTTTTAGATTTTATTTATTTATTTGAGAGAGAGCGCTTGCAAGACAGAGCATGAGCAGGGAGGAGGGGGAGAGGGAGAGGGAGAAACAGACTCCCCGCTGAGCAGGGAGCCCGGTGCAGACTCCATCCCAGGACCCTGAGATCATGACCTGAGCCGAGTGAGCCACCCAGGCGCCCTTACTTATGTTTTAATACAAGGAATGGGTCTTTCAGTCCTAAGCACTTCTCTCAGCACAGGCTTCATATATCTGAGTTGCGAGAGTTTGGATGGAGAGTATGTGGTAATGCTGCTGCTGCTGACGGTAGCAAACACGAGTGAGGACTTGACGTAAGTACCAGCCCTTGTGCCAAGCACTCTACACTTATCGTCGTATTTAACTTTCCCAACAAGCTAGGAATAAATTCCACAATTATCTTCATTTTCTAGGTGAGTAAGCTGAGGCACAGAGGTTAGGTTAGTTAGCTGGTCTCACAGCTAGTCAGGGGCAGAACCAGGACTAGAGTATTGGTGGGATTTTTTCCTCGGCTTTTTATTTTGAAAAGTTGCTGACATATAGAAAAGTTGAAAGATGAATATAGTGAACACCTACATTCTCTTCACCTGCCAGCATTTTGTCATGTTTGCCCTGAGTATGTTTGTGTATATACTTTTTTGTTCCCCTGAACTCTTTGAAAATAAATTGCAGATAATCAGGCTATTTATTTTTACCTTTATTTTATTTAAAAAAATTTTAGAGATTTTATTTTTAAGTAATCTCTACACCCACGTGGAGCTCGAACTCATAACCCCGAGGTCATGAGTCTGCATGCTCTACTGACGAAGCCAGCCAGGCGCCTCTATTTTTACTTTCAGATACTTCAGTGTGTATGTCGGATAAACAAGGGCATTCTCCTGCATAACTTCAAAATCATTATTATGGGTAATACATTCTAACCTTGCTATAGTAATATTGTCTATTATATAATATATCACCTCTATTCAGATTTCCCTTATTATTCAGTAATGGCTTTTGAAGCAGTTGAGTCTCCCCACCCTCCACCCCTCCCCCACCCCTCCTCCACCCCCAGACTAGATTCAGAAGGTTCCTGTATCCTTTTGACATTTCTCTAGTGATCTTTGAGTACGTCCTTGCCTTCTGGCTCTGTGAGATGTTTCAGGCCATTTTTATAGTTTTTTTTCCCCCTCAAGCCTGGAATCATTCGTTTCTCTCAAGAACCTTGATTCTTTCAGTGGGGAATGGTGTTCAGAAACCAAGATTTAGAAGCTAGGTGTGTTTATTGCTTCTCAGCCCTCACAGTAGACAGAGCTAGGAAATAAATATTTGTATATTTCAAACCAAGTGTTCTTACTGATAGTTCAAGTTTAGTGCAACTTTGTCACCTTTTCCCATTCTGTATTTGTATTTCCATTCTCCTGTGTGGAGAACCCTGCTTCCAGCAGCAACAAAATATGACCTCACTTGGCCAATTCTATAATAGTTTCAGAATTACTATACCACTGTCATTTCTAACTATGAACCTGTTAAGTGAAGTTCATGACTTTTTCAGTCTTTCTGTTCTTAGAATATATCCCACTAAAGGCAAACAGTACTGCTCAAAAGGTACTGGAATTAGTTTTCTTTGTAGTTGTGAGCTCATTACAAAGTGAGATTCATTTCTTTCTATTTGTATTCAGTGTTTTTCAGGTATTCATCTTTTTCTGATTTTTGTTGATTTAATTGTATTTTTGAATATGTGAAACATTTACAAGATTTAAAAATCAAACTGTAGAAAAAGGTATATTCTGAGAAATCCCATTCTTTTATCTATACCTTGCACCATTTCCATCCATCCCTGTAGATAATCATTTCCCTTAATTTCTAGTTTATCCTTTGGTTTCTTTTTACACATGAAGTAGAATTACTAACTATCTTTCTTTAGAGTTTACGTTTTTCTCTTACAGAAATCTTTTAGTGATCTTTCTCATCTTCGTAGTCAACTGAATAGCATATGCGTTTATACAATTTCCCTATAGACGGGAATGTAGTTTTTTATAATATTTAACAGTGATAGATAAGGCTGCAGTGAATGTGATCCCATTTTGCATATGTTCTGTGCTTTTGAAAAGCTGTCTTCTGGGTGAATTCCGGGAGCGAGGTGATTGGGGCAGAAAGTAAATGCACATATAGCATTGTTTTTTCAAATTCTTCTCCATAGTTATTGTGCCATTTTGCGCTCCCACCAGTCATATACGAGGGGCCCATTTTTCCACAGCTTCACCATTTGAGTGTGGTCAAGCTTTTCCTTTTCATCAGCTTGATAGGTGAGAAATGGTATCACTGTGAATTTTAATTTTTATTTCTCTCAGGATTGAAGGTGAACATCCTTTAATGTGTTTAAAGGCCATTTGTATCTCTTTTTGTGAACTGTCCTAGAACCACTGCTTGTAACAACTGTACAACACTGCCAAGTTTCACCTTTTATGTTTCTGTGTATGTGTACAGCTGCTGTTAGAGACGTGCACGTGCCTCCGTGTGTGTGTGTGTGTGTGTGTGCGCGCGTGTGTATATGATGTGTCTGTTGTTCCCGTTCTGTGCAGACAATCTAACCTTTATGTTACGTGCCCATGCTTATAATTTGGTCATTATGTTACCTTATATTCAGTTCATCAAGGAAGATTCCCACCCGTTTTTTCCCCTTCCTCCTCCCACTCTCCCTTTTTAATTTTGAGGAAAAAAAATACAGAAAGCTACATAAAATTATGTACAATCACCCATGTTGTATTTACTGCCAGTCATTTTTTCCTTCAAAATCGAATATAAAATAAAACAAAATTTCCCTTTACTCACCCTCCTTGATCCTGTTCTTCCTTTTGTCCCAGTGGCAGCTACTCTCATGAGTTTGTTGTACTTCTAATTCATTTAAAAGAAAAAAAAAATATATATATGTATATTTGTAATACAATAAGTAACACTACATGGAAATAATATTTTTACAGTAATAAAATGTAACACATATGTGTATGTATGTCTGTATCTTGAATAATATATAGTATTGTTTGCGTGTGTGCTTAAATTTTCATAAATGGTACCTGCTGAACATATCATTCTATATTGTGCTTATTTCATGCACTGTTATGTTTTTGAGATCCATCTTTGTGGCTGTATATTAATGTAGTTCATACCTGCAATATCTTTGTGTTCTGGCATGAAGTAAAGGCTTGAAATGGGAAGCTCAGGTGTACAGTAGAGTCAGATATAGTGGACCTGAAGGTGAGGGTGACCTGAAGGACCCTTTTTACCCACTGGAAAATGTTGTCACTAAAAATTAAAAGTAGGTATTGTCAGGAATATTGAGGGACGGTTTTTCTTATTTTCTTTGGTTCCCATGTTCTTTTGTCTTTGGTAGAAATGTGTTTATATTTTCCAGAGGCTTCATCAGTAATGCTACAGGGTCAGACTAAAAGCTTATATAGGTCAATGGTATCATTTTGGAAGCGCCCAGCCCCTTGGAGGGCCTTACCCCCCCGGCTCCAAGGTAATAATGAGTGTCCTTGTGATGTATTCATTTGTTCAGAAAACTGAATGGAAATCACAGACTGCCTAGGCTAACTAAAATACCAAATTTTAGAAACTTGTGGTCAATGTTATGTCAACTCAGTGGGATAGCATTTTAGCCATTTCGTGCTGGAAACTCTCAGTTGTCTGTGTTTTTAAAGTGATTATTTAAGGTACGATTATATACGGTATCTTCAGTGTGCAGTGACATGAATTTTGACAAGTGTATTTATTTATGGAACCAATACCACAGTCAGAATATTTTCGTCACCCTAGAAGATTCCTTTGTGCCCCTTTCTAATCTCCCTCCTTCTAAGTGGCTACCACTCTTCTCATTTCTAACCCAGACTAATTTTGCTGATTCTACAACTTCATTGACAAATGAAATCATATATATATTCATTTGTGTATGGTTTCTCTCTCTCTCTCTTTTTTAAAAAAGATTTTATTTTTAAGTAATCTCTACACGTAATGTGGGCCTCGAACTCACAACCCCAAGACCAAGAGTCACATGCTCCCCTGACTAAGCCAGCCAGGCACCCCCAGTTTCTTTCTCTTAATGCAATGTTTTTGAGATTCATCCAGGTAATTGTATGTATCAGTGTTTTTTGTTTTTTGTTTTTTTTAAATTGCTGTAGAGTGTTCTGTGGTATGAGTATGCAACTATTTATTTATCCATTTTGTTGTTAAATGTTTGAGTTTTCAGTATTTTTCTATTCCAAATAAAGCTGTATTGAATATTCTTACACAAGTCCCTGGGTAGCTATACACTTTCATTTTTGGGGGAGAGGACAAACTACTTATGGGTCGATTTACTGGATTAGAAGATAGATGTTTAACTTTAATATATGTGTCTCTATTAATTACTGATGAGAAAAATTATTGTGACTTAATATATGCAATTTGATTGGTCAGACTTCCAAAATAGAAGTTGGAGAAGGAGAAGGAGCCAAGAAACAAAGCCCTTTGTGTTGAAATGGGTTGACTGTGTGGTTTTCACTGACCGCGTTTGTTACAGGAGAAGTGCAAACTGGCTTCTTGGGTGTGTTTCAAGGTTTAGGCGAAACCTGATATTGAATATGTTTACTAGTATAGCTCTTTATTAGTTTTTGTTTTCCCCCAATGGACTCTTTTAGAAGAAATGGCGCTGTCACCCACATCAAGATTCAGAACACTGGTGATTACTATGACTTGTACGGAGGGGAGAAGTTTGCCACTTTGGCTGAGTTGGTCCAGTATTATATGGAACATCATGGGCAATTAAAAGAGAAGAATGGAGATGTTATTGAGCTTAAATACCCTCTGAACTGTGCAGACCCTACCTCTGAAAGGTCAGTGACTGTGGGGCATCTCTCCCATGCTGTGGCTGTTCTAGGAATGCATTATGGGGCTTTGCCTTTACCTGTCTCCCAAGCTGTAATCTTTGTAACTGAAGTTTTACTGAAGCAAGAATCATAGGATCCGATTATTTTCAGAGTGCCTCTTGTAGAAGCTTCGATTAGTGTTCTTTACACTTAATTTTGCAGGGGTCTCAGACAATTCCTGTATATACTTGGTACCTGCAGTAATTTTAAGATTTTTGAACTTGAGCTGATAATCTCTGAGAGTTAGGAGAGGAAAACAAGTGCTACTGGAGGCGCCGAAACAGCCAGCAGTTCTGTGGTAGCTTCCCACCAGCTATTCAGCGATGCCACCAACAGATGTCAGTTTAAGCTCGGAAGCTGAAAAGCAGAGAGCGCAGAGGGTCAGATTTTTCACCAGTTCTGTTATGTCGTATCCACAAATGTGGGAGAATGACCTCACTTAGAGGGAATTAAATTATTTCAGAGCTCTTCCCCTTGTGTTGGAACCAAGCTGAGGAAAGCCGGGACTTGACTTATTTTTATTGATTTTATTGGTTTTCTCCATTCCCAGACTCCCCTCTGACTCACTACAAATTCAGGGTCTCTTAATTAGGTTTGTGTATTTTATATCTTCAGATAGGTTGCTTCGACTTGCACCTTTATGTCAATGCTGTTAAACAGGCGGATCGTCTGTTTCTTCGGCTACCACTGTAGCTTCAAGCAAAAGGCTGTGAGCCAACTCAGTTTATTTCTGCATTTTACTCTGTTCAGTTGAGGGTGAATGAAAAATAACTCCAAGTATATTCCTCTAGCGATGAGCCATGAGCGCTATCTGCCACAATAGTGCTTACTTTCACCAAGATCCTGAGGGGAGATGCCACATCAGTAATGTAACTATGTTAAGATTTTTTAAAAAGTTTATTTATTTATTTATTTAATCACTACCCCCCAGCATGAGGCTCGAACTCATGACCCCGAGATCAAGAGTCACAGGCTCTTCTGACTGAGCCAGCCAGGTGCCCCGTTAAAATGTTTTTTTAATAATATCTTAGGGTAATGTTGTCTCAGAGTCTGTCCTCTCGTGGCCCGCATCCGGACTCTGGAGTGCTGGGTAAAAATCCCGATTGCTGGGCTCCTTTCAAACTTAGTGTATTGCTATCTCTGGTGGGGAGGCATGGGAGTTCACATTTTTAGCAAAATACCTCACCCTTTCTCTAAATGTTATATGCTTTAGAGCTTGAAATGATAACCCAGTATATAGTCCAAAGATATTGACAGCAAACTTGGAGGCTGTTGAAGTACTGGTTGGAAATGTTAAGAAATTTGGAATGCTTAAATTAATTTATAATGAAAATCCTTTTTTATGTAGTATTCACATACCAAAGCAAGGGCAAACATTCAGATGAATTTTTTTGTCTCTAGCATGACTTTCTATTTTAATTTCTTTCTTTTTTTTTTTTTTTTTTTTTTAAAGATTTTATTTCCTTGAGAGAGAGAGAGAGAGCACGAGTAGGGGTAGGGGGTGGGGAAGTGGGGAGGGGCAGAAGCAGACTCCCCACTGAGCAGGGAGCCCAACATGGGGCTCAATCCCAGGACCCCCAGATCATGACGCTAGCTGAAGGCGGATGCTTAACCGACTGAGCCACCCAGGCACCACTATTTTAATTTCTTTAAATGGCCGTGATTAAATAGTTGGTCCTTTTGGGGTAGGGCTTGGAGAAATGACAAAGTGAATTTTTAATAGATGGGAAATTCAAAAGAAAATAGGAAAGTTTGAGGGCATTTGGTTACAAATGACTGTGGGCTCATTAAAAAAGTTTAATGGTTATTCTTAACATCTTTCTCATTTTTCCTGTCTGCTTGGGATGCAAATTGTCTCATGTGGAATTGGCCAGTCTCTTGGAGGAATGGGTCTGTTTTTTAATTGTGTTTAGGAGAGCTGGCTATATATGGTAGTTTTGTGAAAGAATACTGTGAACCCGTGGCAGAACTCAATTGATTTTCATTTAAAAAATTTTAGGTGGTTTCATGGACACCTCTCTGGGAAGGAAGCAGAGAAATTACTAACTGAGAAAGGAAAACATGGTAGCTTTCTGGTACGAGAGAGCCAGAGCCATCCCGGAGATTTTGTTCTCTCTGTCCGAACTGGTGATGACAAAGGGGAGAGCAACGACAGCAAGTCTAAAGTGACCCACGTCATGATCCGCTGTCAGGTAAAGTCCCACTTGAACTACGGGTCTAGCAAAATGTCGTCTTCGGGTGATTCTTCTGCTGGAGGAAGACAGACATCACTTCTGAAGTCAGATTTTCTTATATGCTTTCAGAACATTATTTATTAAAATTTTTTCATCATTTCAGAACTTTATTAAATTATTTTCAGTCTGTCGCTGGCAGATTAAGTCATGTCTCAGCACATCACCTTTTGCCCTGTACTGCCTGATCTGTTTTTGCTGGAGTCGGCCTCAGTCTCCGTGTTTCTGAAGTGATGGCCTTAGTTCCTTCTTAAGATTGTCACGGTCTGGCCTGTGACTGCATTTGCCTTCATATTAGAGTTCCTACATCAAGGCTAGGAGAATTGAACTCTTTCTTTCTGTATTTCCTTCTTCCCTCCTTCCTTCCTTTCTTAGATTTTATTTTTAAGTAATCTTTGCACATAATGCGGGGCTCAAACTTATAACCCCGAGGTGAAGAGTCATGTGCTCTACCAACTGAACCAGCCAGGCGCCCCTGAACTCACCATTTCTTGTTTTTAATGTGGTGACAGGACTAAGGAGGTTGATTCTTGGTCAACTATGTCAAACTTTCCTAGGAAGAAACTGTCTATTCACTTATGCGTCTGTTTTTAAATTAAATTAAATATATATTAAAAACCCCCAGCTTTATTGAGGTACGAGTCACATACCATACAATTCACCCTTTTAAAGTGGACAGGTTTTTGGTATATGCACATATTATGCAACTACCGACACTAATTCCAGAACATTTTCGTCACCCCAAAAAGAAACCCTGTGTCCATTACCAGTCGCTCCCCATTATTTCCCCTCCCTCCAGCTCTCACCATCCACTCATCTACTTTTTGTTTTTATGGATATGCCAGTTTGGGTTGTTTCATACAGATGGAATCATATAATATGTGGCTTTTGCTTCTGGTTTCTTTTGCTTTGCATTATGTCTTCAAGGTTTATCCATGTTGTGGTGTGTGTCAAAAAACTGTTGTCAAATATTCCATTGTATGGCTAGAGTACGTTTTGTTTATCCATTAAAAATTTATGGGCCTTTTGGCTGTTATGAATAATGCTTCTGTGAACATTTGTGTACAGATTTTTGTGATGCTCTCTATTTGGTGAGACAACATCCTCATGTTTTCTTTTAATTTGTAAAGTACAGTTTCCTTTAGTTCTTTGAACATATTTATACTAGCTGATTTCAAGTCTTTATCTAGGCTGTCTCAAGGACAGTTTCTATTGAGTGCTTTTCCCCCCTATGTTTGGTCCATACTTTCCTGTTTCTTTGCATGTTTCCTAATTTTTTTTGTTGGAAACTAGACATTTTAAGTAATATAACGTGATTCTGGAAATCAGATGCCATCTTTTCCAGGGTTTGTTGTTGCTGCTTTTTATTGTTGCTGTAGTTATTGTTGCTCTTGCTGTATTTCGTGAGTTTCCTTTATTCTTTGCCATGTGTAGCCACCAAAGTCTTTGCTTCATTAGCTTAGTGGTCAGTTAATGATTGGACAGATTTCCTTAAATGCCGTGAACCATTAAGTCTCTCTGCCTTTGCCAAGGGGGCTGTGTGTGTGTGTGTATGTGTGTTGGGGCACAGTTTCAGTGCTCTGGCAGATTACAACTCTGCCTTGCTTTCTGTTTGTGCAGAACCTCAAGGTCAGCTAGAGGCAAAGATTAGGCTTTTCTTGGATCCTCATTGGACTTCACGCAGCCCTGCACGTACACATAGCCTTCTAGCTTCTTAAGAATACGTTAGAATTTTTTTTAGCTTTTAATTTAAATTCCATTTAGTTAATATATAGTGTAATATTAGTTTCAGGTGTACGATATTTGTGATTCAGCTTGTCCATACAAAAGCCGGTGCTCATCACAAGTGCATTCCTTAATCCATGTCACCTATTTCCCCCATCCTCCGACCTGCCTCCTCTCTGGTAACCATCAGTTTGTTCTCTATAATTAGGAGTCTGTTTCTTGGTTTGTCTCTCTGTGTTAAGAGGTTTTCCAAGCCCTCTGTGGACATCGCCTAGATTTTCCTTTTTTCATTTTGGTCAGTCTCTTATTTGCCTTAACTGGTATTGCCACCACAGGCTGCTGTGATATTAAACAGTTGCTGCTGATTGTTTTGGGCAGATCCCCTGAAGACAGGGCTGAGTGAGCTCTAAGTCAGGTCAAATAAACACAGGCTTTGAAAACAGGACTTTTCCAGGGAGCTGCTAAATAGGCCAAGTACAGGTATATCTCAGAGATATTATGGGTTCAATTCCGGACCACTGCAGTAAAATGAATATTGCAATAAAACAAGTCAAATTAATTTTTTGGTTTCCCAGTGCATATATAAGTTATGTTGATGCCATACTACACTGTAGTTTATTAAGTGTGTAGTAGCATTATGTCTGAAAAACAATGGACAGTATACTTTTTTTTTGGACAACATACCTTAATTAAAAAATACTTTATTGCTAAAAAGTGCTAACCGTCATCTGAGCTTTCAGTGAATCATAATCAGTGATCACAGATCACCATAACAAATATAATAATAATAATGAAGAAGTTTGAAATACTGAAAGAATTACCAAAATGAGACACAGAGACACAAAGTGAGCAAATACTTTTGGGAAAATGGCTGCAAATAGACTTGCTTGATGCAGGGTTGCCACAAACCTTTAATTTGTAAAAAATATATATCTGCAAAGTGCAATAAAACAAGGTTTGCCTGTAGGGATTTTTCTCTGGAGATAGGTCTCTTGAGAGCTCCCAAATTCATTTTGTCTCCTCTAGCTGTGCTAGGTTGCTGGCTTTCACAGCTACTGTGGTTATGAGGCTGTTGGTTTTCAAGGCTGCAGAAGAGCTAGGGAGAGATAAATGGAAATATAGGGCAAGTTAAAATGCTGCGGTTTGCTCCTTACCAAGATTCAATCATTTTTCTTGAGTAAATGTTCCTTGGACTGTTGCAAGTTCTTGGTTAATTTCCAGAGTTCTGAAAAATTCGATGACAATTTTCCTAGTGGCGTTTTGTTTTTTTTTTTTTATTTGAATGTTTTTGATCAACAATTTATTTATTTTTATTATTATTTTTTTTGATGTAAAGTTCCACGATTCATTAGTTGTGTATAACACCCAGTGCACCATGCAATACGTGCCCTCCTTACTACCTATCACCAGCCTATCCCATTCCCCCACCCCCCTCCCCTCTGAAGCCCTCAGTTTTTTTCTCAGGCTTTTTTTTTTTTTTTTTAAAGAATCTTTGTTTGTTTATTTGTCAGAGAGAGAGAGTACACAAGCAGGGGAGTGGCAGAGGGAGAAGCAGATTCCCACTGAGGAGGGAGCCTGATGTGGGACTCAATCCCGGGACCCTGGGATCATGACCTGAACCAAAGGGAGATGCTTAACTGACTGAGACACCCAGGCGTCCCTTTACTAATGTTTTTGTTGCTTTTATAGAAGAATGGATTTTCAGAGGTCCTTACTTTGTCATTCTGAAGGTGCTTCTTCCCCACCCTCTCATCACAGTTTTATTTTTAAAGAAAAGATCGTACCCAGATATCTTCATATATAATTTCTAGGGTATTGTATTTTCTTAATAATAATAACATCTTTTCCTGTTGTTTCCCTTAAATAGCCTATTTTGACCTTTTTGTCAGAAAAAATTTCCTGGCCTCTGTTTATAATTTCCCTTTTAAATTTTCATTAGAAGAGGAAAGTAGGGAGAGACTATGGACTCCGGGAAACAAATGGAGGGTTTCACAGGGGAGGGGGGTGGGGGGATTGGCTAGCCCAGTGATGGATATTAAGGAGGGCACGTATTGCATGGAGCACAGGGTGTTATACGCAGACAATGAATCATGGAACACTACATCAGAAACTGAGGATGTACTGTATGGTGACTAACATAATTAAAAAAAAAAAAGAAGAAGAAGAAAGAGAGGAAAGTAGAGACATGTACGTTGGCCTTCAGTTCTGTCTACCCAGCCTTGGAGTTTGTTATGTTTTAGAGAGAAGTTGTTATTTACCTTCTCTTCAGCAGCCTGCTGTATAGTTTCTTAGCCTATATGTGTAAGTAAATAGTAAAGAATACTGTTTTTCATTTCCTTAACTACTTAGTTAACTTACGAAGGGGACAATTTTTTGTAACCTAGTTGCTGAGAGATGCTTTACCGAGAGCTGCTCACACCTCACAGTCAGCTCTTTCCCATTGGGTCAGCCTTTCCAGTCCCATCATCCTCGCTTCCTCTCCCTTGTACTGCTGCCACCGTTTGAGCTTAGGGGGAGAGTCAGTCTCTGCACTTCAGTTGGGAAAAACAGTAATTTAACATAAAGGTAATAAGCAGGATTTTTTTTTTTTTTTTTTGTCTTGAAAGGAACTGAAATATGATGTTGGTGGAGGAGAACGGTTTGACTCTTTGACGGACCTTGTGGAGCATTACAAGAAGAATCCCATGGTGGAAACACTGGGCACAGTACTGCAACTCAAGCAGGTGAGCATACTGGAAAGGTAAAGCTCCATCTCCTTATAAAGTTTGAAAAAAACCCCTCGTATAGAATATTCCAAATACAGAGTAGTAGAGTGGTCTTGTGAACCCCCACACCCATCACCCAGCTTCAACTGTGATCAGTTTACCAACTCTCGTTTCCCTGTTACTGTGCTCACTGCCCTCCTCCTGTGGTATCCGGAAACAAATGTAGATGTTCATCATTTCCGTGATTCTCTCCAGGTGTATCTCTAAAAGGCCTCATAGAGTTTTTAAAGCAAGCTTTTACCAAGTTTGCATTCGAGATCTACCTTTGGTTACCTTTGGGCGATTACACTTCCTCGCTTTGGAGTTATTTCTCTTTCAAAGTTTACCTAGTGGCAGATTATATCATCTCTCTAAATAATTTTGTGGTCTGTTTATAAAGAAAAATAGGTTTGAATTTATATTAGCAGAGTAAAGTATGTGTGGAGATTGAAGAAAGATCTATTTCCTCACAAAATAGAAAAGAAAGTGAAACTGTATTTGAAAACTTTTATTGTGAATTACTGTGTCCTTTGAATTTCCTGTCCTTGCCTTATGAATTATCAACATGGAACTCTCTTTTTTTTTTTTTTTGCATTAACACTTTTTTTTTTTTTTTGGTAATACTTTCTTCATTTCACACCAACTGCTGAATTTGATTAGCCCCTCAACACAACACGTATCAATGCTGCTGAAATAGAAAGTCGGGTTCGAGAACTAAGCAAATTAGCTGAGACCACAGATAAAGTCAAACAAGGCTTTTGGGAAGAATTTGAGGTAAGTTATTAAAAAAAAAATTTTTTTTTACATGAGTTTATTAAATCCTATTTTTAATGAGAGAGAAGTTGGCCTTGTATTTGGAGTTGGGTCTGAAAGACTTGAATCTGTGTTCTTTCTTAATTCAGCCATTGATTGATATGGAACAAGTTGCTGAGGGGGCTTCTTTGAAATAGAAGGGCATTGTGTTCTGGGAGAAGGGAGTTGGCAGTTAATATTAAATGGATGAGCCAAGAGCTCCATTTGGCTCTTTTGGTTTGGGCTGCTGGCAAAAACCCAGAAAAACAAAAGGATCTAATTCCTTTGGAAGATTTCCAGCATTGGCTGGCTTCTTTAGAAAGAATCTATAGCCTTATTGCCGTGAATAAGTAAAAGTGAAATACCTCATAGCAATGTTAATTTGGGAGTTGACATTTATAACTTTGGGAAGTTAAGTGAACTGATTTCTTTCCTGAAACCAGCTTGGGTAGGACAATGTCTCCAGAGGGAATGTGCTGTGTTCCTTTTTCACTGTGGTATGTCACTTACCAATCCTCTCTCTTCTCATCCGTTCGACTGAAGACTTCCCCCAAAACAAGAATTGTACCATACCTACCTTCGTAGTTACCCTAGCATGTGGCATAGTGCCTAGTACACACTAGAAACTCCGTAAATCTTTGTTGAATGGGTATTTACATTTAGCTAATGTTTGTGTCATTTTATTATTACTGTTCTGTTTATGGGAATGATAGACTATTCCATACTTTCTGTAAGACTTTGGAATCCATCAATATTTGTGGGACGAATGGATGAATGGCCACATGAAGTCCTTGAAACTGCAGCAGGTCAGATCAGCTTGTTGAGATAGACATTATTTCCATTTTACAGAGGAGGAGCCTGAGACTTGGGGAGGCTAAGTAAATAGTGATTGCACTGCAGCACTGAGCTTGGGTGCAGAATAGGACAGGCCTAGTCCTCACTCCACATTGCTGAACAGGAGCTTGAGCTCAGGTTTATTCGTTCGTACCAGACATTGAGTTAATCACTGAGGACACCATTGCAAACAAGATAGACAGGGTGTCTGTCTTTAAGGAGCTTCTAGTTGAGAGAGGGACTACAGTGATGAAGGGCATCACCAAGAAAGAGAAGATCAACATAATGGGTCTGAATTTTTAAACCTCAAGCCCAGCGCTCTCCTCATTCTGTCCTGCCAGTGGAGAAAGTAAAGGACAGCATTTTGTTCATTTTAATTACGTTCACTTTATTTCATTCATTTCATGTAGTCTTCATAAAGCCTCATGAGATTGGATGGATAAGTACAGAAATTTTGTAAACCTTACATTAAAATTTGAATGGTGAACCTATTTTTCAAAACTTTTTATTATGCAAAATTTCAAATATATACAGAAGCAGAGAGAAGAGCATAATCATAGCAATGTGTCTATTACTAGCATTAACAATTATTGATATATGGCCAGTCTTTTTTTTTTTTAATTTAAAGATTTTATTTATTTATTTGACAGAGAGAGAGAGCACAAGCAGGGGGAGTGGGAGAGAAGAAGCAGACTCCCTGTGNTATTTATTTATTTGACAGAGATAGAGACAGCCAGCGAGAGAGGGAACACAAGCAGGGGGAGTGGGAGAGGAAGAAGCAGGCTCATAGCAGAAGAGCCTGATGTGGGGCTCGATCCCATAACACTGGGATCACGCCCTGAGCTGAAGGCAGACGCTTAACCGCTGTGCCACCCAGGTGCCCTTGGCCAGTCTTTTTTAACTGTTCCCCACCGATTCCCCCAGCCTTGGTTTATCTTCTTTTTTTCTTTTTTTAAGATTTTATTTATTCATTTTGAGAGAGAGAGAATGAGAGAGTGGGTGGGAGAGGACAAAGGGAGAGGGAGAAAGAGATTCTAAGCAGATTCCACGCTGAGCATGGAGCCTGATTCAGGGCCCAATCCCACAACCTTGAGATCATGACCTGAGCCAAAACCAGAAGTTGGATGCTCAAACAACTGAGACACCCAGGCACCCCTAGCTTTGGCTTATCTTGAAGCAAATTCCAGGTGTTTTTTCATCTGTAACTATTTGATTTCAAAAGATTTTACTTACGTACTTATTTATTTATTTATTTTAAAAGATTTTATTTATTTATTTGAGAGAGAGAGAGTGAGCCGGAGTGAGAGAGAGCAAGCACAGATGCAGAGGGAGAAGCAGGCTTCTTGCTGAGCAGGGAGCCCAGTGTGGGGCTTGATCCCAGGACCCTGGGATCATGACCTGAGCCGAAAGCAGACGCTTAACCAACTGAGCCACCTAGACACCCCATTTCAAAAGATTTTAATGAAAATATCATTCTTATACCTAAAACTATTAATGATAATTCCTTAACATTAATGGATGTCAATCACTGTTCACATTTTCCAGATTGCCATGCATGCATGTGTATGCATACACACAGTTTGTGTGAATCAAGAAGTGCTTTTTCCTACTTGATTAAAAAGTTTTTTGAATGTATTATATAAAATAGATTTATATAAAGAACCCCCATGCATCATTATCAACTTTGCCAATGATTATTATTTTATTCATAAATACTTTTGTATTTATGGAATTCTTAAAAAATTAAAATACTGTTCTACATCCAGAAGAAAATAACAGAAGTTCATCAAATATCACTGTATTATGCTAGTTGTTTTATAATTTTAAAAAATTTGTTGGATTATGATTCAGATAAGCTTCACACATCTCTTTGAAAAGTGTTCTGTCTCTTTTAATATTTTGGCTCCCTTCCATCCTTTCTTCCCCCCTTCCTTCTCCCTCTCCCTTGTCTTACTGTGTTCAGGCTGCTATAGCAAAATACCACAGGCTGGGTAGTTTATAAACAGAAATGTATTTCTCATGGCTCTGGAGGTCTGAGATAGGGTGCCAGCATGGTCAGGTGAGGGCCCTCTTCTGGGTTGTTGACTTCTTGTATGCTCACATGGCAGAAGGGATGGGGGAGCTCTGTGGGGTCTTTCTTTCTTCTTTTTTTAGAGAAAGGGGGTGTGTTGCACGCATGCGAGCGGGGTAGGGAGGTGAGAGAAAGGGACAGAGGGGGAGGAGAGACAGAATCCCAAGCTTAATCCTATGACTCTGAGATCATGACCTGAGCCGAAATCAGGAGTCAGAAACTCAACTGACTGAGCCACCCAGGTGTTCCTGTGGGGTCTTTTTTATAAGGTTACCCCACCTCTTAATATCGTCAGCTTTGGGGGCTAGAATTTCATTCAGCATGAATTCTGGGGGGACACAAATATTCAGACCATAGCATCCTTTTTTTTGTTGATGATGTTGTTGTTGGAGAAGGCAGGTTCTTTGTCCTCAAAGTTCCTTATGGTCTAGATTTTGCTGAGTTGTGATTACTAAAAACAGTTTAGTATTTTTTTCCATTAAAGAACAACAAAAACGATACCTCTTAGGGTAGATCCTTTAGGGACGGCTAGTCTCATTCCTATACTTTAAACTCATTCGTAATAGCCTTCTCTGTGTGGTTGTAAACTAACTGGATATATAATTCGGTTATGGGTTTCATTTTAGGTTTGGATTTTAGAAATTTTATTTATAATTATATGAAATGTTGTCTTTGATCCTAAAGTCAAACCTATAAAGTGTATTTAGAGAAATCTACCTTCTACCCCTGTCCTTTTCTCCCTATATTTATAGCCATTTTTTAAAAAGTTGTAGTTTATCATTACATTTTAAATTTTAAGCAAAGCAAGTATGTATATATTTCCTTATCCCCACTCTTTCATAGATAAATAGTAGCATAACTTTACATGTTTTTTTCCAGCCTTGCTGTTTTCACCATCCTGGAGATGACTCCACAGTGTTATCTAGAGATAGTCTTTATTTATTTTTACTGCATAGTACTCCATTATGTGGAGGTACCATCGTTCATTCAGCCTATTGATGGCCATTTGGATAGTTTCAAAGTGTATCACAGAGGGAGTACAACAAGTAGCCTTGTGCATGCATCTTTCCCCATTTTTGCTGACTGTTGTTAATATTAGCATTTTTTAATGTTTTACTTTAAAAAACACAATGGTTGTTACTCATCTTTAGTTTTTATTATGTTATTGTACATGATTTTGGTTAGTATATTTAAAGCCTGAAAAATACTGTTTTTAATTAAAATTGAAAGATGTTGGGGCGCCTGGGTGGCACAGCAGTTAAGCGTCTGCCTTCGGCTCAGGGCATGATCCCGGCGTTATGGGATCGAGCCCCACATCAGGCTCTTCCTCTATGAGCCTGCTTCTTCCTCTCCCACTCCCCCTGCTTGTGTTCCCTCTCTCGCTGGCTGTCTCTATCTCTGTCGGATAAAGAAATTAAAAAAATCTTAAAAAAAAAAAAATTGAAAGACGTTGAACCTTCTTGGTAAAGATAAGAGATAGTGAACTATTGGGGTGCCTGGTGGCTCAGTCATTAAGCGTCTGCCTTAGGCTCAGGGCGTGATCCTGGTGTTCTGGGATTCGAGTCCCACATCGGGCTCCTCCGCTGGGAGCCTGCTTCTTCCTCTCCCACTCCCCCTGCTTGTGTTCCCTCTCTTGCTGACTATCTCTCTCTCTGTCAAATAAATAAATAAAATCTTAAAAAAAAATAGTGAACTATTTTATAGTCCAGATCCATGTCATCTTAACGCGTTCTTTTAAAATAGTAGCCAACACGATCATTTGTACACACTACTTTTCCTTTACAGTGACTATGATCCTTCAAAAAAAATGACAGCAATGAGGTGGGTGTCTGTCGTAGTGGTGGGTTTTGGAGCACTAAGTTCACTTAGGCAATGCTTAGGGAAACAAAGTCCGATCTTCCAAGAGAGCTTGTGGCAGTAGGGTGTTTTTCATGATCCTGTTGATGGGGTCAAGACGCGAACTTAGAACAACTCCTGACCTGACTTTTCTGGCCTTGGAAAAAGAAGGTTGATTCTAAATGCTAACCTGACGGTTTTACTCTGTGATATTTCAAATTCAGGTCATCTTTTGTACACCATTAACAACAAAGGCGAGGGGAATTGAGTTGGCTTTTGGGGGAAATGGAAAAAACGAGATCATGTCTGTTCTCCGTAGAGGTCAGTCTGATGTGCTAAGTTGAGTTACTAACATTAAATTTGATAACTGAAGCTAGATGGTCTGCTTTCTGGATCTCCTGGGTACCTGCTTCTCAAATCCAGTTAGTTTAAAAAAATTGCCCTTTAGTTTGGGGCCAGGGGAATATGGCTAAGAACAGAACCAAACCCTTATAGAAAAAATTAAACGTGTGGAAGCAGAGACTCATCATAATCTAAATCCTCTGAAACTGAAGTTTGATCCCAACAGCAAGGCAGCAAGGCATTATTATTTTAGGGATCATACTTCAGTTGTTTCCTGGGAGGTGATAAATTTGGGATCAGTTCCTTCTTGCCATGTGTTCTGATGGTCTTTAAAAGTGAACCAGAGCTCTAAATTGCAATGCCTTTCATGACTTCACTCTGACAGCTGTTTCGTTTGTCTCTATGCCCACTCTTTGTTATCTGTAAAATTCCGTGTGTCCTTTCAGGTATGTTACCCCAGAAGACACTTACAATTACCTCTGCGTCTGACGCATCTTAAATACAAAGTCTCTTGTGAAGCTCTTTGGGTCTTTTCTCCTTTGCTTCTAAAATAAATTCAGGGTGTTAATCTTCTAGAGTATGTTGTAGGATGAGGACGTTGTGACCCCAACTCTGATTTTTTCCTAGGGACTGCCCATGTTTGATCTGTGTAAACATCTTGTGTCTCCTGCATATCTCTGCTTACAAACGTGAAGAGGTGGATAATAGTCCTAGATTTGTTGTAATGAAGTAAAGTTCTGCTAAAATGAGATACTCAATGTGTAAATGAAAAGGCAGGTTATGACCTTAGAATTTTGTGCCTGCGATATGCCTTACCTGAAACCCGAACTCAGCCCTTGTGCGTCTCGGTGAGGTGCATGTTGCATGGCTGCATTTATAGGGTATTTGCACTCTCTTCCAAGTACTGTAATACTTACAGTGTAAGGTCATTGGCTTTTACTTGGAGAAAGATACAAAGTCTGTGCAGGTTCTGAGCATAGGAGGGATGAGATCACTATGGCTACCACATGAGACACCCTCTGTAAGGGGTGGCTAGAAGCAGGGAGACCAGCAAAGAGTCAGATTGCCATAATCGGAGCAGAGAAATGGCAGTGGTTTGGTTCAGGGTAGCAGCAGTGAAGGTGGTTGGGTTCCTGAGATATTTTGAAGGTAGAGTTGATGGATTGTGTGGTATACGATGGAGCTAAGGCAAGGATCCGATCAAAGTTTTTGGCTTGAGCAATTGCTAGGGTGGAGTCACGGTTTACTGAGATGGGGAGACTGGGAGGAATGGGTTTGGGGGCAGGTGGTCAGCTTGCATTTTGGACATCTTAAAGCTGGAACTGCCTGTTAGATGTCTGATGGGAATATGATTGTTCATATGGTGTTATGGGTGGGCTTGTACTACAGTGTTCCTTTCTCACTTCACCTTACTAGCACTCCTCAGGTCCCAGCCTCAGGGTCATTTTCTCAGGGAAACCTTCCTGGATCCCTGTCTGCATGCCTGGCTCGGTTCTTATTGCAGGTGCACCTAGTAGCAGCCCTTCCTTGGATAATCCTTGCTCTCCTCGGAGTTCACGGGGACTCTGTGTGGCTATTGTTTTCATGCTTGTCTCTTGTACCATGAATTCGCAGAAGCAGATGATGTCACTAGGTCTGTTGGAATAACAAGAGGTTTTGCTGAAATGAAACTAAGGGAGAACAGATAAAAAGATACATTTTGATCCTGCTATTTAAGGTCTCCCGTGTGCATATTATCCGAAGAAAAGAACCCAAAGCAGTCCTTGGCCCCACCAGGACAGGTAGTCCTGTCTTGTTTCCTGCAGCCCCAAGGAGAGACTACAGGAGAGCCTGGCACACGGCCGACAAAAAGGATGTGTTTGTATTGAGTGTGGAAGTTGTGTTCAGGAGGGGGGGGGTAGGTATTGGATTCAGACTCTCTATATTCAATAGGGAACAGCTTTCTGATGCTTAAAAAGGATGAAGGAATATTCCAGGCTTTGCTCTGAGATGTTCCTCCTTATTCCCATGCAGTTTTCCTATGGAGGCCCTGCTTGAGGATTGTGAGTGCACGTTTTCGTTTTCGAGACTACACGCTTAGTCTACACACTTGCCCAAGAGGATCTAATTCAGGGTGGCAGGAATGAATTTCAGGAAGATTTTAGCTTTGAGCCTCCTGTTTCTGACTTTAAAAAAAAGAAACAAAGCCAGATGTACAACACACAGCCATACAAACCCCACACAACATCATATTAACCGAGGTTATTTTTTCCCGGTGCTGTAAAGCTTGTTTTCCTTAGTAATTTGATTGTTGTTTTTAAAGCCCATCCTCCTCCTGTTACGCAAGCTTCTGTGTCGTGGTCTGAAGCTGTGTTCTGTCTGCATGGGCATTGCAGTCACTTCCCTGACAGCTACACAGATGTCCTGGATCCTGCCAGCCGCTCTGCCAACCGATGTGTCTCCAGGAGGAGCTAATGCCTGTCTTCAAACCCACAGTCCGGTTTGATCTCTTTAAAGTGATTACATCCTGCTCAGGGGAGCTATAAGTTCTACTTGGAGCTGGTTAGGTTTTATGGAAACAAGACTTTAACTGCACCCCAAAGCTGTGTCTAGAATAATAATTCTTGCTGGTGATCTCTAGCAAAACTCTTCCCCTTGGCGACTGAGCCCCAGCACACTGAACAGCAGCCCCCAACCAGGGCTCCAGCCTTGTGCTGAACGATGTTCCAGGATGGCAGGCCAGAGGGGGAACCAGGATTTTCCACGTAGGCCTGAAGTCCCAGTTGCTTAATAGAAGAGCTGCTGCCTTCCTGTGGGCAGAGCCTTGCCGTGGCCAGAGGTTTTATTCCACAAGCTAAATGCTCCATTCTGGAGAAATTCTTTTGCTTCCTTTGGACTGTTTCTCTTTCAGGCGTCTCTCTTTGTTCAGTTCTTTGCCCCTCCAGGGTCACGTTTTTCTCTTTAGGGTTGTTTCAGTTTGCTGGAGCCACTTGACATCTTCCCAGAGAATAAGAACGAAGGTGCTTTCTGGGACGTTATCATCTCTGCCTCACATTTTCCCTTTTGCCCTTTTTTTTTTTTTTTTTAAAGATTTTATTTATTTATTCGACAGAGATAGACAGCCAGCGAGAGAGGGAACACAAGCAGGGGGAGTGGGAGAGGAAGAAGCAGGCTCATAGCAGAGGAGCCCGATGTGGGGCTCGATCCCGTAACGCCAGGATCACGCCCTGAGCCGAAGGCAGACGCTTAACCGCTGTGCCACCCAGGCGCCCCCCCTTTTGCCCTTAAATGACCTTGCTTCTTTCGGCATCCTCCATCGTCCTCTGTCTTCTTCGTCGAGGGGGCCAGTGCTGAGGCCTCCATTTCTTCCTAGCTCCTGCCTGTTTCACCTTGGGACCTGACTTCTTCCAACATACTGAGAGAACACTGGTGGAAGGCCCCAGTGGCTTTCTTACTGTCGTACAAATAGTCTTTGCTTTAGCTTCTCTTTCCCGGGTGCTGCTTTGGAGACCACTGTCCAGCTCCTCATTCCCACAGTTTTCTTTTTGGTTTCTCTGTGGCAGCATGCACCTGGTTTATGCCCCCCCCCACCCTTGTGCCTCTTGCTGTTCACGCTTTTTCTCCTGACTAACTCTGGTGGTTCTTGAAGACACGATCTGGGCCCTCTGTTCATCTTGCTTGAAATTGGCTCTTCATTGGGGAGCACATCCATTCTCAACCTATTCTGGTTACCCCTAAGTTTATCGTGCTTCTGAGCTCTGGTTTTGCCTTCCACATTTCTTGGCTGTCTGTCACTTCTAATTTGAGCATTCAAATAGGGACCTATTATTTCCCCCTTCAAACCAATTCCCGCCTTTACTTCACTGTCTCTGCTGCCTCGTGTTATTTATCCTTTGGCTCCGTGGGCTGGAATCTTCAGAGCCTCTCTTAACTCCTCTTTGTCCCCTTTCTGCCAGACCTTGCCATTCACCGACTGCTGTTGATTCTACTTTCCTGATGTCTTTCTGCTCTTAGGATGGAAGGAAACCAGCATTTATTGTCTACTTGGTGCATATTGGGCTAGGGAAGTAATCCCATTGCATTCGTGGGTGCTCGGAGGGGTCAGCGCACCTGCTCGGGACCGCCCACGTAGGCAGTGGTGGAGATAGCCGTCTCGCCTGATACCAGGGGTGCAGGCTCTCCTTACCCCAGAAGACATGAGCTGTTCTTTTCACCTCTGTGTCTGACCCTCCACTCACCCTTCATGCGAATCTACACTCAGCATTTCTCCTGTTGCTCTTCTGCTCAGAAACCATCAGTGGCTCCCTGTTTCCTACCTGAGACATAGCCTTTGCATTTTGACGAGAAAACTGAAGTCCAAAGCGAAGTGGGAAACTTGTCCCCAGGATGCAAATGGTTGGCTGTGGTGTGAACTTCCAGGTATACTTGACTTGATGTCCATGCTTCTTTTCACTCATCTGTTGAAGATTTTTCTGCCTGGTTTTCAAGGCCCACCATTGTTT
Source organism: Ailuropoda melanoleuca (assembly GCF_002007445.2). Taxonomy (NCBI): domain Eukaryota; kingdom Metazoa; phylum Chordata; class Mammalia; order Carnivora; family Ursidae; genus Ailuropoda; species Ailuropoda melanoleuca. The sequence continues at coordinate 9,476,570 of NC_048229.1, forward strand.
TTCTGACCCTGCATTTAACGCCATTTGCCACCACTACCTAACACACAGTTTCTAGACTCATCTGCCAGTCTCCTTCACGCACTAGTAGCTCTGGCCTCTTCGCCACATTTGCTTGCCTTCCCTAACTCGCCAGGGTGTCTTCCTTTCTTCCGTAGACCCATCTCAATACCTCACCTGCTTCCGGCCTCAGCTCTTTCCAGAAACCTGCTTCAGTCGTTTGGGGATCTCACTCGCTGAATTCCACACCACGTGATTAATTCCACACTGAATTATAGATTCGTCTTGACTGTTTGCTGCAGTTTCATGTGTCAGAACCTGGTCTTCTACGGGGCCATGCTTTTTAACTCATTTTTCTACTGGTTCTCCACCTTACTGGAGGAAGAAGGGTGTCTGGGTTTACAACAGGCAGCTGGAAGGGGACCAGATCTTGGGTTGGTTTTGTCTGTCATCTTCGTAAGCGCTTATCCATCATTTGGGACCTTCTCTGGTGATGGGAGTCTGCAGCTGCCCCTTCATTCCGGGGTGGTACTGTGGACTTGTTCAGGACAAGCTGCCCCAAATCCACTGTGCAGAAATGGTGACAGGTCGTGCAGCGTGGTGTCAGGAAGAGGGGGCTTTCACCCACCCGTGGTGCCTGGTGACACTGCAGAGTTTGCAGTGAAGAGGACGGGATGAGGAATTGCAGCGTTCCTCTGCAGAGAGGACAGATGCCAAAGGAAAACAGAAGTTCATTCAGACTGGGTGGAAGGCCTGGTTTTGGATCCTGCCCAGGTGGTTACCACTGTCTTAATAATTATTCACGGCATCAGAGCCAGGGAGACCATCTGCCTGACGGCCTTTCTCAGCTCCGTTTCTGTCCTTCAGGAGGCCGCTGCCAAGAGTGGGGTGTGTGTGGGGGGGAGGAGCTAGTAGGAGCTTTTGCATTTTTATTTATTATTAATTTGTTTCTAAAAAACCTTCCTTTATTATCAAAGCTTTCAAACACCCAAAAGTAGAGAAAATAGTGTGATAGACCTCCTTTTTCCCAACACCCAGCTTTGATGCTTATACCAACATTTTATTAATCTTCTTTCCTCCATCTCCACCCCTCCCTGACCACATCCAATATATACACCTTTGTAGTTTTGTTTTTGTTATTTTTATTTTTATTTATTTATTTGACAGAGCAGAAGCAGGCTCCCCCGCTGAGCAGGGAGCCCAACACAGGGCTCGATCCCAGGACACTGGGATCATGACCCGAGCTGAAGGCAGACACTTTACTGACAGCCACCCAGGCTCCCCTGTAGTTTTGTTTTTAAAAGCAAAGTAATTGGGGCGCCTGGATGGCTCAGTCGGTTAAGTGTCTGCCTTCGGCTCAGGTCACGGTCTCCGCGTCCTGGGATTGAGCTGCATGTTGGGCTCCCTGCTCAGCAGCGAGTCTGCTTCTCTCTTTCCCTCTGCCTCTGCCCCCCACTCATGCTCGCTCTCTAGCTCTCTCTTTCTCTCAAAATAAATAAACAAAATCTTAAAAAAAAAAAAGAAAAAAGAAAAGTAATTGTACAGTTTGGTCTGGCCTTAATGGTTAGTGGCGTTATTTTTGTGATTTGTCCTCATTGCTTAGAGCAGTGCAGGCAGAATGGTCATTGGGCTGTTGTCATGGTACCTGGGGATGTGTGGCTCTGCCATTGTATTTGCTGTCTGTCTGTCTCTCCTTGATCCTGCTCTTCCATTTGGATTCATGACATTCTGGTCAAGAGCGAGGTCCATTGGTTTTCAGTCAGGGCTTTGGAAGTCATGTAAGGGTCTCTTTTGGTCATTACAGTGACTGGGGATGCTGCTACTGGCGTTTAGGCTGGCAAGGGCCCTGGGGGATCGGACACAGGGGTGTTCATTGGTCATAAATGTCAGGGGATGGTTCTGCACAGCGAGCGCTTGTCCCATCCACTGTTGGTCATGCTCCTGGGCACTTTTTACATTTTTTTTATTTCTAAGTAATCTCTACGTCCAATGTGGGGCTGGAACTCATGACCCCAAGATCAAGAGTTGCACATTCCACTGACTGAGCCGGCCAGGCGCCCCAACTCCAGGACACTTCAGAATGTACAATGTGGGTCAGGGGATTGGCTTTGTCTTGATGCTTTTTAAGGCTTAAAATTTGATAGAATCCCTTTGGCTCTAATCTATTTTGACTCACACAATCAGGAGACTGTAACTAGCCTCTGGCACATTTTAAGGGTTCATCATTTGATCCCTTGGATTAAATGTTTGTATTACTTGGGCAAAACGGGGTATCTTGCAGCCTGTGTCCCAGCTTTACATTGTCCCTTTTTCTGCCTGTCGTTAACATTAGCATCCCGGCCACTGCCCAGCGGAGAATGGGGATGGAGACACAGTGACATTTAGCTTGACAGGTCGTTTGCAGCTTTTTGTGCCCCAGGGACTGCTGGTGAGAGAGAGGTTGTGGAAGATAAACCAGAAAAGGGTTGTAGCCTGCAGGGGCAGGCTTGTAGGATAGTCTTCTGCTCCTTCCAGCCATCAGCCTGGTGCTGAGGAGGAAGCACCCCATAGCAGGTGGTAGCTGATTATCTCAGGTGCAGTTGGGGGCCTCTGTGGGCAGAGCATGGCAGAAGTCACCCTTCTGAGTTCTTTTTATTTTCAGCCTCACCCTGGATGGATGGCAGCCTTCCTCTGTGGGAAATGAGATGTGTTCAGACAACTGGGGCCCCAGGCATAGATGAGAATGGGCTAATGGGCACTGAGGAAGGAGCTGGGGGGAGACACACAGTTAGTCATTATTAATCCTTGACAACTGCCGGCCGCTGCCAATTAGCGCCGACTGTGCCCGGGACGCAGGCACTATGGGCTTGTCCTTTCTGGAAGACTCTGGGGCCCAAAGGCCTGTCTCGGCCTGTGTGCTGTTCAGACCCCAAATCCCCATGAAAGAGGTGACCGGTAGCTTGATGCAGGACAAGGGTAGCCCCTGGTCGACCTGAATAGATGGTCCAGCCAACATGCATGTTTCTGCACTTCCCACGGTAATCTCACTTAACTCGTGCACCAACCCTGCGGGGTAGGTACTTAGCACTGTCCCCACTTTACCCTCGAGGAAGCTGAGGCACAGACAGGAGAGTAGAAGCTGAGGTTAGAGGCAGGCCTCCGTTAGCTCAGAGAAGAGTGTGAGCTGTTCTGAAAAGCTTAGACTTGGTCTCAGGGGGGGGGGGGGGGGCATCAAAGGAGATTGAACAGGGAGGGCCTGGGTGAAATTTGCCTTTTATAGAGCGAGCTTGGGCCTGCGCCTCCACCCGCGAACTGTCACACGAAGTTTGGCTCGTAAGTGAGCGCTTGAGCGCTTCACTGTCAGGTTGGTTTTGAATCAAGCAGCCAGTTATTTCCTAGGCTTCCCCCCCCCAGCTTTGTAGCTTTTGTTGGTATTGTTTCTCTTCCCTTGTTTGACTTTTAAGTGGTTGAGTCAGTTTGCAGTGTTGGGGCTTCTTTTTGAACCTTACCTTACCATCTGAAAATCATCATCGAACCTTCTTCCTAACAGTCTCGCTTGGTAAGACGGGCTCCCAGTTCAGAGGAAATGCCAGCCTGCAGAAGGCAAATGGCTTTAATTACTTAATCTGAGCTCATTTTAAAAATTGGAATGACCGTGTCATCACCAGAGTTATGTGTACTTTGTATTTTATTCCTGCCCGGGTTCCAGCTAGCTAACCACTTTTGTTATGTGTGGTGTGTGAAGGCCAAATATGGCATTTTCAACCCGAGAGTCAAATAGCAATTTAAAATCCTGACTTTCATACCTGTCTGTGAAATTCAGATAAATGAAATGGAAATGTAGTGGGCTGTTTGTTATGAAACGTTGCCTCTTGCTCCTGGTAGAAACCTTTACGAGCTAGCTGTTTTGGAATTTATATATGCATGGCAGCACACATATATTTTCTTCCTTTTAGTTTGCCTTACACTTTCTTGATTTGGCCATTTGTGATTTCTGCTTACAAATCAGACTTTTTGGAAACTAATGGCCCCTTAAAGAGGTACATTTGGGGTGCCTGGGTGGCTCAGTGGGTTAAGCATCTGCCTTTGGCTCAGGTCATGATCCCGGGGTCCTGGGATTGAGCCCCGCGTTGGGCTCCCTGCTCAACGGGGAGTCTGCTTCTCCTTCTCCCTCTGCCTCTCCCCTCCCTCATGCTGTCTCTCAAATAAATAAGTCTTTAAAAAAAGAGGTACTTTTTTATAATTTTGAAAATAAAACCTACCCCTCGAACGTGCTTCAGCGTGGCTCGTCCACCTTCCTGTCTGTTTCTGCAGCTAATCCTTCTCTGCTTCCCCGTGTCTCCTCTTCTGCTGGGGCTAGCCCGGCTGGGGCTGCCTCATGTAGTCTTTCCCTGATCGCATTCCCCGCCTCCTTCCCCTGCAGAAGTGTCCTGACCCCTGGCTCCAGGAGCCTGACATTCTCTTCCTCACTCCCTGGCTGGGAGAACCTAGGGAGCGGGTGTTTGTGTAGACGCAGTAGACGCAGGCCGGCTGCCCGGCTCACTGAAGTGGGTTCTGGCATAGGAGGAAGCGTGCGTGCTCACGATGCAGTGGTGCGTGGTAGCACTGCTGTTGTGTCCAACTCGGAGAGCTGATGTGTGGCTCGCTGTGAGTGAAACCATGGTAAAAGTAGGCAGCAGTTCATAAATTTAAGAGCGTGAGCACAACTATTATTTATGTACTCTACACTGATGCTCATTGGCTTCCCTTCTTTTTTTTTTTTTAAAGTTTATTTATTTATTTTTAGTAGTCTCTGCACCCAATATGGAGCTCGAACCCACAACCCTGAGAACAAGAGTCGCATGCTCTTCTGACTGAACCAGCCAGGCGCCCTGACTTTCACTCTTTTTTTTTTTTTTTTTACTAGATTTTATTTATTTATTTGAGAGAGAGAGAGGGAAAGAGAGACGGGTAGCGAGAGAGAACACGAGTGGGGGGCGAGGAGAGGAAGAAGCAGGCTTCTCGCAGTACAGGGAACAGGACACTGGGCCTGATCCCAGGACCCTGGGACCATGACCTAAGCCCAAGACAGATGCTTAACCTACTGAGCCACCCAGGCACCCCCTGACTTTCATTCTTAATAGTTGTTATTTTAAAAGGTTTCTCTACTAATTAATATTAATTCATTGAAAAAATTTAGGCCAAAAAATGAAGAAAAGGCCTTCATAATCTCATTACCCTGAAAAAAAAAATCCCCATTACTTTTTGGTGTATATTCTTCTGCCATTTCTTAGATACATAGGCAAATGCAAACATATGGCTTATGTAATAATACTGATTTGGAAGTCTGACCTTCTTTTCACTTAACACTGATAATTTTTTCAAGGCATTAAAAATTCTCCCAGAATGTCCTTCTAAATGGCCGCAGAACATTTGTTTATGTGAGTTAATGGTAGAATTACACAGGCAGCCCTTTCTTATTGGAAATTGTTTTTGGCACTGTTGATACAGTTTTAATATGAACATTCTTGTAGCTGTTGCAACCCTGAACCTTTTCTACGACAAATTTCTTAAAGCAGAAATGCTGAGCCAGGCTTTTTTTTTTTTTTAAGCTTTTGACGTGCAATAATATTTACTTTTTCCCCTCTCCAGACACTACAACAACAGGAGTGCAAACTTCTCTACAGCCGAAAAGAGGGTCAGAGGCAAGAAAATAAGAACAAAAATAGATATAAAAACATCCTGCCCTGTAAGTATTAATATTCTGTTCAGGAATAGTCACTCTCGGAGAGTTCGATGCCTCAGTGTCCCTGTACCTTTTCCTGGGTGCCATGTGCCTCCTCAGAAGATCCGAGGCTTAGCCTCTTTCAGTTGTGAGTGGTTTCCCAAATCGTCATGCATGGAGGGGATGGTTGACATTCACCGAGTTCCTGTGATGCCCAGGCTGGGTAAAATCGCCACCAGGTGGTGTTGAGTGTGTTGTTTCCTTCTGTTAATTAATTTTGTCTGCCTAAGAGTGAGGATCTCAAGGGTTGCCATTGCCCAGTGTCAGGCCACACCAAGGCCCTCAGAGCTCCCCGGCTTGTGGCCTTGCTCTTTAGCACTCAGCCCGTGGGTTTTGGGGAAGGCACGCCTCCTCACGGGGACTCCATTCCCCTTTTCTGGGGAGCAGGCAGCCTCCTCCTGAGGACTCTTCAACTGCTCTGCCCCCTGATCTTCTGAGCTCGAGTTACAGGAGACACAGGTCCATACCTACGCTTCGGTCTGAAAAGGACCCTGAGATATCTGTAAGGCGTTTAATAGCCAAACGCTGTTTGGTAGAGCCCAAGCTGAGCCACAGGGAACAAGAGGCCTGGAAGGATGGAGGTCTTCCATGAAGACCCCAGAGATGGCACGAAGCAGTTGTTGTAGCCCCCCCTCTCCGGAGGGCTGACTCTGTGCCAGACTCTGCGTCCGTCTCACTTCTTACGACGGTACAGAAGGCAAGTGCTCTTATGTTCCCGGTTTTATAGACCATAGTAGCAAAGGTCACAAAGCAAGGGAGAACTGGCGTAGGAGCCCCCAAAGCCACAGTCTTAGCACCATGCTCTCTCTGGGAGGGATCTCCAGAGTGGGCTGTGCAGGGTGGTCCACTGGAGGGAAGGGAAGGAACGTTTAGAACTTCTCTTGACTTATGTCCTTTATCAAAAAAGAGAGAGAAAAATTTAAATCTGACCTACAGATTGATGGCAGTGCATGCATAATGTATTTACCAGCTTAAAAATAGGGCTTGTTTGTATATATGTGTGTTTCACTGTTCAGAAACTTCACGAGTCAAGTTTCTTAGGATGCATGAGCAAATATGGTGAGCATTGCTCTAATGTCTCATCAGGTCCGAGCCATTTTGTCAGGTATCATAAACGTGCGTGTGTGCATGTGTACGTGTGTGTACTGTGGTCTTTCTCTTTCTGTGTACATATGTACACATACATGGAACATATGTATGTCATATTGATATTGTTATTTGAGATGTGTGTAGTTGAGGATGGGAGAAAGTGGAGGCATTAATAATAGTGAGAAAAGGCAATAGGAATTTGCAGAGAATCAATCTGAGTCACAGCATGGTCCTGATGACCTTGGGGAAACCTCATCCTGTTTATGTCTAAGTTTTCCTTTCTGCTCAGGAGACCTAATGGAACCCGTTAGTAAGATGCAGGAATGTAGGAAAAGGTGACGGGAACAATAGTATGCAGTATCTGATGAGAGTATCATTGCCTTTTCCTCTCTTAAAGATCCCAGTCAGATGCTTCCTCTTGATTAATGTATTATTTCTTTAGAGATGGGGAGTCCAAGACATACAGCTATATTACTAATTCCCATTGTAAAATGTTTAAGAGAGGGAGGGTGGGGAGGAGTACAGGGAGAGGGAGAGAGAGAATCTTAAGCAGGCCCCACGTCCAGTGTGGAGACCCAGGTGGGGCTCGATCTCACAACCCAGAGATCGGTGACCTGACCTGAAATCAAGAGTTGGACACTTAACCGATGGAGCCACCCAGATGCCCCTCCCATTGTGCCCCTCACCAAGCAAAATAAGTTGCTTAGGTAGAGCGCCCAGACTTCTGTACCAGTAATGTACTTTTGTACAGAATTTAATCACTTGATACTATCAAAATCTTATCTTCTAGATACTGTATTTCATTCTGCTTCATTAAAAAAAGCCACCATTTTTATTATGGAAAGTTTCAAATATATTCATCAGTAGACAGAATAGTATAAAGAACCATACATATCCACTGCCCAGCTCCCAGCGTTGTCAACTCATACTCATTCCTGTTTCATTTATACTCTGAGCCACTTCTCTCTCCCCAAATTATGTTGGAGCAAATCTCAGACATTACGTCATTTATCTGTACTTTATTCTTCCTTTTATTAAAAAAAATTTTTTTTTTGTTTTGAAATACTTTTACACTCACAAGAAGTTAAAAAAATATACAGAGGGTTCCCAGGTACCCTTTATCCAGCTTCTCCCAGTGATAATATCCTGTGTATCCATAGTACATTATCAAGACCAGGGAGTTGCTCCTGCTACTTTATTCTTAAAGATAGCATTATGAGGCATCGTGTGGTGTTCAGATCATTGTCGTGCTCATTTAGGATTTAATTTTTTATGTGGTTTTATCATTAATTGAACAAAGCTTGAACTGGGTTGAAGATTAACTAATTTGAAATGATTTGTCCTGAAAGGTATGACTGTGGTCTCTCTTTCTTCCAGTTGATCATACCAGGGTTGTCCTACACGATGGTGATCCCAATGAGCCTGTTTCAGATTACATCAATGCAAATATTATCATGGTAATCTTTGCTTTCCACAGTGTTTTCTGACTATACGTTGCTAGCCATTTCTTGTATTTTGTATTTTGTATTTCTTGTGACTTGAAAGCAACTTCCAAGTGTTTGAAGGATTTTCTTCCTAAATTTCTAGCCTGAGTTTGAAACCAAATGCAACAATTCAAAGCCCAAAAAGAGTTACATTGCCACACAAGGCTGTCTGCAAAACACGGTGAATGACTTTTGGCGGATGGTATTTCAAGAGAACTCCCGAGTGATTGTCATGACAACGAAAGAAGTGGAGAGAGGAAAGGTATATTCCATGCTCCTCTGATGAAATATTTTTAAAGTATCGAACATGTCAGGTTGAACATCTTAAGAACTGAATAAACAAATTAAGCTTCCTCTAACTGGCCGTCTGGAAAAAAGAGAGTAGAAGAGATTTGATTGTGACATGCCTTGGTGTAGTTTTCTTTATGTTCCTTCTGCTAGGGGTTCATTGAGCTTCTTGAATCTTTGGATCTATAGTTTTCTCTAAATTTGGAAATGTTCATTATTTCTGCAAACACGGGACACCAATTACACGTATATTAGGCTGCTTGACGTTGTCCTGCAGCTTACAGAGGCTTTGCTCATTTTGTGCTTGTCTTTTTTCCCCCTTTATTCATTTTGGATAGTTTCTTTTGATGTATGTCTTTAAGTTAATCTTCTGCAGTGTGTCACCTGCTGTTAGTACTATTTAGTGTAGTTTTTTTTTAATATTTTATTTTTTTATTTGACAGAGAGATAGCCAGTGAGAGAGTGAACACAAGCAGGGGGAGTGGGAGAGGAAGAAGCAGGCTCCCAGCAGAGCAGGGAGCCTGATGGGGGGCTCAATCTCAGGACCCTGGGATCACGCCCTGAGCCGAAGGCAGATGCTTAACGACTGAGCCACCGAGGCGCCCCTATGTAGTGTGTTTTCTATAGCAGACATTGTCTTTTTCATCTCTAAAAGTTTTATTGTTTTTTTTTAATGCCTCCTGTATCTCTCCTTCCCCTCCCCCGCCAAGATTGATTATTTATTTATTTATTTATTTATTTATTTATTTATTTATTTATTTATCAGAGAGATAGAGAGAGAGAGAGCATGAGGGGGGGAGGTCAGAGGGAGAAGCAGACTCCCTGCTGAGCAGAGAGCCCAATGCAGAACTCTGTCCTGGGACTCTAGGTTCATGACCTGAGCTGAAGGCAGTCGCTTAACCAGCTGAGCCACCCAGGCGCCCCTGTGTCTCTCTTTTTAACTTAAACCTTTTGGACTTACAGAGTATATTTGTAATAACTGTTTTAATGTCCTTGTTACTAATTCTGTGATATATGTCTTTTCATTCTTCCTGTTTTTTACTTGTTTAAGGTGGGAAGGTAAATCCAGTCCCTGTTACTCTATTGTATCCAGGAGCAGAGGTCCACAAGGGAGTGTGAGAAGGCCCGTCTAGTACCTTCAGGGGATTAGAGTACTAACAAATAGTGATTTAACTGGTCATATAAATTATACTTGTCATGACATGTAAGCATTTAATGATTAATTTGAATTATTCAAGCAGTATATTCTTATAAATATCCAAACACATTATGGTTATGGTTAAAATTGCCTTTGTTCACTGTCCCTTGTCCACCCATTTAAAATCCCTGTGACCAGTGTGATGTGTGTTCTCCCATGCTGTCTTCTTGGCATTTACATACATACATACATGATTGAGCGGCATTACTATGGGTATTACGTACCTGCATTTACATATATGCATGTACTTACATATGTCTGTGTGCCTGTGGAAGCATATAGTACTGTTTTCTGAAAAACACTGTATGTAAAAGTGTTTCCATACCCTAACTTTGTTGTGCACCTTGGGCCCCACCCAAATGAATGTTCTAACATCTACTGTTAGTACATAGTGGCCTATTTCCTTCTTTTTAGTAATTGCATGATGTTCCATAGTAAGGACGTACCATGATTTATTTCACCATTATGTATCAGGCATTTAAATGTTTCAGTTTTTGCTCTTAACAAATAGTGCTATGGTGAATAATCTTATTCTTGTGTGTGTGTGTGTGTGTGTGTGTGTGTGTGTGTGTGTGTGTGGTGCAAGTGTTTCTCTAGGTTTAATGTCAAAAAAAGGAGTGCTAGGTCATAGGGTATGCATGTTGTAAATTCGAAGAGATTCGGCCCAACTGCTCGCAGAGTGGTTGTCCCAGCGCACACCCCCACCCCCCACCCAGCTGCTCTGTCAAGTACTCCTCGCCCCACACTCTTCATGACACTTCAGGTTCTTAAAAATTGTAACATCCCACACCTACAGAGAAGCAGACAGATCTCATTGAGTGACATTTCTGTGTGTTATCCCAAAGTGAGCCCATCCATGTGGGTTTTTAATATGGAAAAGTTCTATGTTTTTGTGTTTTAGTCGAAGTTCTTTTGTAGTTATACTTTAATTGGCTTACATAAAATTTGCGTGGAATATAACAGTCATACCTTTAAGTTAAACCTAAGGTAGATGGGTGATTTTGGATTTTAGCACTCTCAATGTAATTTTCCTATCAGTTTTGAAGGACAGCATGATTTTGTAGGATTTTCATCATTGTGCTAACTGGTTTGTTATGCTTCTGAAAACTTTTGAGGCCAGATCTGGTCATTGTGAAACAAAGGCTTCCTCCAACAGCTACGTGCAATCCCATTAGGTGTTTAATGGCCAGGTTAAAACGTCTTCTTAGTTTCTGCTTCAGCTGAGTGTCACCTGCCTGAATATAGAAAGGAAAACTGAGCCGTCTGTCCTGCCTGTTTTCTGGTTCATGGGAGGCTACCTCTCCTCATGGAACCTGGGGGCATGAAGAGAGATTTAAATTTTTATTCTCTGTTGAGTCTCTTGAGCAACCAGCAGTCACAGAATTGATTGGCCAGCAATAGCATTGAGTACAATTAATATTAAAAGTGCTTATTTGGGGATAATAAAAATTGTATAAAATCTGTCAGAGAGGTATTTGGATCTACCAATACTGCAAGGAAAGTGAATTCAGAATAATAATAAATAAAAGACCATGTAAACCATTGCCAGGCAAAACAGTTGCACTGTTAATTCTTCTGTTCAACTTTCCTTCTGCCATGTTTTTTTTTTCTTTCTTTCAATTAATCATTGACTTTGGGATTGGCTGCAGCTGCTCTCTTACTTATCGTTTCATAACTGAATTTCTCTGTCTTCCTAATATAAAAGGTAAATTTCTCTTGCCAGTATTGGTGTCTAGGTTGTTGTGGCTCCCAGAAAAAAACAACACACAAAAACATTCTCTGCCCAGGACACATCACCAAATATATACAGACTCATCTCTCATTGAGCTAAGTAGCTTCCTCTTTGGCACCGAGAATGATTTGCCTGGTGCCGTATTTTTCAATCTGTCTGCTCTGAAACCAGCAGCTGTTGCGGGCTCGGTGTTCCCAGGCATCCAGGGAAGCGAAGGGGACATGTATAGTAGGTAGCAAATGGGTCTGGATATAGAAAAAGCAGCTGGTTCAAAACCCCATTGGCTGCCTTGCTGTGCTGGAGCTGTTCACACTTGGGTTAGATAAGGCACGGAGTCCTCCTACATGGGTGCGGAAATGAACCAGACAGTCTGGCTCTTTGGGCAACCCATCCACCTCCAGAGCGCTTGCTTGCTTGCCTTCCCTGCAGAGTGACTGGCAGATCTCTGGAATTCAGAATTCAGTGATTGCTAGACAGAACCTCCAACGGGCTAGTCCCTCACTCTGCATCTTTGGTTCTTTAGAGAGAAATGAGCAATCCTTGACTGTCCTTTGACATGCATCTTAGATCAGACAACTCTGCAAAAGCTCCTCTGTCTTCCGCCTTCTCCCTGGCTTTCCACACACCTGCTTTTCTTATTTGAACTTACTTTTCCTTTTCTTTGAAAATCCACTAGATGCTAGACAGGCCCTTTTCCGAATATTGATCATTAAGCAAGACTCAAATATATATTTTTTACCGAATATTTATTTTCCTCTGGTTTAGGCTTTAGTTTCAGAATTCACAGAGATTAACTGTCTTTTCTCTGATCCCTTTCAGAGTAAATGTGTCAAATACTGGCCTGACGAGTATGCTCTGAAAGAATATGGGGTCATGCGTGTTAGGAACGTCAAAGAAAGTGCCGCTCATGACTATACATTAAGAGAACTTAAACTTTCAAAGGTTGGACAAGTAAGTATATTGTCGTATTTTAGAGACTTTGGTAACTGGTTTTGGCATGCAGTAATCCAAGGTCACGCAGTTAGTCGCGTTTGCGTGCATTCACGGCCTCGTTCACTCATTGGTCCATGGCCATTTGTCAGGTGCCTTCTGTGTACCAGGTGCGTACTCGTACCTTACAAACAAGACAGGTGCAATCCCTGCCTTCACAGAGTCTAGGGAGATACGAGGTTAAAAAGTAAGCAACCAACTAAGCTTTCCAGTTGTGCTCAGTCTACGAAGGCTGCAGGAAACAACTGGGTACTTGAGATGGAGTAATCAGGGAGGGCCTCTCTGAGGTTGTACCCCTTGAGCTGAAGGTGGGGGAGCACATCCAAGAGTCTGGAGAAGAGTGTTCCAAGCAGCGGGAGCTGCAGGTGCAAAGGCCCTGAGGCCTGTTTCATGATCAGATTCCGTGCCATCACATCTTAATTGCATGTAGTTTAAGTTTGTCACTGGGGTGACTAACTTTGTAAAGCAGGGTTAGATTTGGATTCATTTTAATTTCATGGTTAGGGGGGCTTACTTTTTCAAGGTCTTTTGGGGACACGGAGGTGAATGAAGTCTTTGAGGAATTGCAATCACGTAGCAGCGAGAAGCCACATCCACACCCAGCTGTGCCCCAGGGCAGACACAGGCTGTAGCAGGTCTGAAGTGCCCTGGAACATGGCAAAGGCTGGGCTTCCTTCCGCCTGGGGCGGCAGGGAGACTGTTTCAGAAGACGCTGGGCTTTTCTGGGTGAAGTTTCACTGGAGAAGATGATGGAGAGAGGGCCTCCCAGATGGAGGTGTCACTCTGAGCCTTGGCCCCGAAGTGCAGACTGAAGGGAAATGGAATTTATGGGAATGAAGGCGAGTGGAGACTCTAGGGAATACACCTGAGAGAGGTGGGGACCAAGTCGGCAGTCTTAACTCTTATGTTCAGAAATGTGAGTTCCATACTTTAGGTAGCTGGGCACCTGTGGCGAGGCTGCTGCCAAGCGGACGCACACCCAGAGCCACGTGCCAGGAAGGTGTCTGACAGCCCCCGGGGTGGGGCGGTCCGGCCCAGGTGACCCGAGTGGCCAGCAGGCCTGCTGAAGGCCACTGGGTGGTCTGGGTCCGGCAGCCTCCTCTCCGGGTCAGATCCCAGGGACGTCGGCACTTGTTTTTTGTTTTTTTGTTTTTGTTTATTTCCGTATTCCCACCTTTGGAAATGAGTATTGTCCAAAATGCCAGAATAAATGGAAGAGGAACGACAGCCGTGACACGTGCCTTGAGGTGGCACCTGCAGGGCATGGGGATGGTTGGGCTGTTGGAGGAGAAGGGGAACCAAACGCAGTGTGAGAGGACCGTGGCACTGTGGTGAGAAGCTGGCAGGAAGGCAGGGCTTGCATCGTCTGGGTGAAAGGGGGTGCGGTGGCAGCAGGGCGGACAGAAGAGGACAGCCTGGAGGTAACCGAGGAGTAGATGCGGAGGGGTTTGGCAACAGGATGGGTGGGGGGCGAGGGGCAAGGGTGGCGCTAAGGATGACCGCCGGTTTTGTAGCTTGAGCCTGGGACTGGTGGCACTGGATTTCAGGAGGGAGGGAAGGGGGAGCAACCCCCTAGACAGGTGAAGTGTGAGATGCCTTCAAGACATCAAAGCGAAGAGGCCTAGGAGGCAGGGATGGAGGATGGCCGAGGAGGGGAGGTGGGTTCCAGAGCATCGTGGAAGGATGGCAGCAGGACGGAAGGAGGAAGAGGTGACCACAGATGCAGATAGAGGAGCTGGCATGCAATTTCTCGATGTTCTCTATGAGGCAAGGCCATCAGCTGGCATTCGAAGGGAATCAGAGATGAATTATTCTTGGGAAGTGGGAAAAGTATCCAGTAGTAATGTGGAGAGACGATGAGGAATCCAGTGAGTTTTCAGGCAGTGCCGAATGCCCGGTTGACGTGATGAACATGAACGTTTAGCGACACCAATCCCCTGCTGTGATTTTTCTCCAAGGACACTGTTCCTCGGGTATAAAACAGAGAAGGTGGGTGGTTGTTTTTGTCCAGGCCTGGGGCTTTGCCCAGGGGCGCAGTGGATGGAGAGAGGGTAGAGGGCGATTGTCAGAAAAGTACATGAGGGGCACCTGGGGGGCTTAGTCGGTTGAGCGTCCGACTCTTGATCTCAGCTCAGGTCTCAATCTCACAGTCGTGAGTTCAAGCCCCATGTTGGGCTCCATGCCGGGCATGGAACCTACTTAAAAAAAAAAAAGTAGTACGTAGAATCCAAGCCCGACAAGGGGACAGTAGGATCAGAAGGAGGCGGGGGGAGAGTGGAAGAGGGCTCAGTGGTCTGCTGAGCTCCATGAGGTGGTCACGAGACCAAAGCGAACAGGAAGCCTGGGCGATTGTGGTCCAGGGTGGGGTGCTGGAACTCCTGATGTTAGCTGGGGTGCGGTTCTGCTGATGGTGGGGTAGGGGGAGGTTTGCTCTGCTTCAGAGACTGAGAGAGAAGCTGGAAAAACATAGCTGTCAAGCAGAAATGGAAGAGATTTAGAAGACACTGGCCAGAGATTTCACATAGGTTTGTTCAGTTTTAGGCTCAGCCACCCATCTTCTTGTTCTCGGGTGTTTCTGAGTAGCAGGTGGTGGTTTCCTCCGTTTTAGTGATAAGCCATCCATCTTCTTGCTAACACGGATATTTGAGAGCAGGTACAGGGAATGTTGGCATTTGGGTTTGTGTTTTATACCCATGGATTCAGGGGCTGACACAGATCAGATCACCTCTCCAGAATTGCTGGTCATATGTTATCTGCTTTTTATATATGACACATTACCTTTTTTTCCAAGGTGCTACGACGTGACCTCACTTAAGTTTCCTAGCAGGGAGGAGTTGGGTCAGCGATCTCTCGGGACAGAGATTTACCAAGGAGGAGGAGCAGGGATGTGCTGGGCAGCTGGGTCACCTTCCCTGACTGTCCTTCCTGGGTAGCCCCTGAGTTTTAGCTCACTGGTAACATCAAGAAAAATTTTTACCGTGACATCAGTAAATTCAACGCGCGTAATTCAAGAAAAGATCTTAATTGTGGTGCAGATTCCTTGGGTGTCCTGAAGATCACTGGTGGCAGACACTGGCTTCATTTTTCTTTCTTTTCTAAATGTCTTTTAAAAACATCAGTAGCTTGGATTTGCTTCCTGTACGGAGGACGAAGATGGGGCGAGGGGCAGTGTTGCTACGGCAACCTCATCTGGGCGGACCCAGAACGCGGTGCTTTTGGTCTTCCGTAGTCTTGACCTCCGTTCGTGATCCTTCTGCTCAGAAGAGCACTGGTGGCTGAGTCTCTTAATGCTGCCAAGTGGTGGCTGTGTGTTTAATTGTCCTTGTTTCATCCCTCTCGGTAGGATCGTGAGAGAGATTATTATTCCTATTTGCAAATGAAGACATTGAGGCTTGGAGATGTCTGGAGAGCACAGTGATGATGAATGCTGGGATTCGGGCCTAACGCAGCCTTCTGATCCCAAAGTTCGTCTTCTTAGCTACTTTGCACTAACAGAAGGTTATAGTACTATGATGTTATCATGAAAGTGGGGGTTTTGTGAGAGGGGAGGAGGGCTGAGTGTAAAAAGACAAAGAGGAACACGTCTTGAGGGGGTAGCTGCTTTCTCAACTGCTGGGAAGAGAGCCCCAGGTCCCAGAGCTTCCGTCACCTCCGGAGTTGGGCTACACGGGGACGCGGAGGAATGGGGCCGTTGCCTGCCACCGAGAATTCAGAACGGTGATTCAGGTTGTAGCTTTCTGAGGAACTAACTGCTGTACTGGACGTTTTGGTTCTTAGGACAGAGGCAGAGTTGCCTTCAGGATTGCTCAGCCAGACCCCAAAGGAGACGTGATTGGGAAACTCGTCTGACCTTTAAATGGAGTGTGAGGAGATTCGGTGCCGGCTTGCTCCATTGGCTCACGTCAGGTCTGGGGAAGATCAGAACTGGGTGATTCCTCAACCCCTTGATTTATTTAATTCTTTTCTGGTTTTTCTTGGCTCTACTCCAGGGGAATACAGAGAGAACCGTGTGGCAGTACCACTTTCGGACCTGGCCGGACCACGGAGTGCCCAGTGACCCTGGGGGTGTGCTGGACTTCCTGGAGGAGGTCCACCATAAGCAAGAGAGCATTATGGACGCAGGGCCCGTGGTAGTTCACTGCAGGTGACCGGCCCCTGCCCCCTCTCCGGGCCGCGGCCTGTC
This sequence comes from Ailuropoda melanoleuca, assembly GCF_002007445.2. NCBI lineage: Eukaryota > Metazoa > Chordata > Mammalia > Carnivora > Ursidae > Ailuropoda > Ailuropoda melanoleuca. Next base: position 9,493,274 of record NC_048229.1, read on the forward strand.
CCATCTCTTAATGCCACTAGGCTTGCTTTTACCTACTCACCCCAGCTCTTGAACTGTGAGAAAATTTTCATCTCTGTTTGAGGCGTGCATGAACTGTATGAAGGGACACTTTGATCGCAGAGTATTTTTCTCATGGGTCCTACGGGACTGCCAGGTATTGGCGGTGGCCGGGCAGAGGCTGGTGAACTTAATCCTTATTCTCAGGGAGCCCTTACGTAGTCTGCTAATGTCTGCTTATGTTTTTTACTTTTTTTAAAAATAGGGTGATTTAGAAGTCATCGCTTTGATTATGATCCTATTCTCTTCTGCCACAGAAATAAGATACGTTTTCCCCCCTGATAAGACACTTGTTTGCTTCAAAAGATTTGGACCCCTCCCCACCCAGGCCTCTGGAAGCCGCCCCGCCTGTGGCCTCACCACGGTTTACAGCCTGTGGGCACCCAACTGTGGGTTTCATGGTTATATCGGGGAAAGTTTAGTTTCCCAAAGCTCATCCATGCGTCGGGCAGGTAGCTGTGTGTGAAACTTGATTCACTTTTTTAAAAGCTCCTGTTTATTCAGTGCTTGCTCCATCCCAGCCTCTGAGCTTAGTGCTTTCCATCCAGTACTAACATTCGATCCACGCCACCACCTTGTGAAGTGTGTACCATTATCCCCATTTCATAGACGAGGAAACTGAGGGTCAGAGAGGTATAGGACTTGCCTCAGCCACATTGTAGTGGAGAGGTTGGGCTCCAAGCATAGGTTGGACTAAGTCCAAAGCCCTGTGCTCTGAGCTCATCTAGTCTCAAATACAAATAGACAACCTTAGAAATACTCCCAAGAGCAGACATTGGTTCTGTTAATATTAATAGCTTGGTTTTGAGTCTGAAACCCCCGTGAACTCCATTGTCATTTGCTCTTTGTCCTTCTGCCCACAGTGCTGGAATCGGCCGGACAGGGACGTTCATTGTGATTGATATCCTTATTGACATCATCAGAGAGAAAGGTAGGTCATCTGGAGGGCAAGAAGCGATAGTTCCTGTTTTTAGTTTATGGAAGGAAAGTGCTAGTGAAAATAGCCGGAGGGAGAGAATTTGAATGTTAAAACATTTTCACAAAGTCTGAGCTGAAGACTTTGACTTTCAGTATGTTTGCGAGAGAACAAAAGTGTTCAGTTTGAGCTTTGGCATAAAATGAAGCTTGGGAGCTGTGGGTCCCACCGCCGTGGTCTTTTGTTGAATGTGCAGCGGTGGTCTCTGCCGACCCACCTCATCCTGGCTGTTATGGGGTGGTGCTATTGGAAAGTGAGGGGTCCCGACCTCTAGCACTTTCTCTGGTAAGTGATTCTCTTCTGGAATCCTTTCTATTGGTCAGAAGGCCAATGTAGCCCTTGGAACATGTTCAGTTAGAACATTAAAAACTAAATCTGCTTTATCTCTGAGTGTGCTAAAAGTTATGTGTTAAACCACTTCATCCTGGCCCTGCGGTTTCTCCTAATGCTTCGTGGTGCTTGCTTTGCAGGTGTCGACTGCGACATTGATGTTCCCAAAACCATTCAGATGGTGCGGTCTCAGAGGTCAGGGATGGTCCAGACAGAAGCACAGTACCGATTCATCTATATGGCCGTCCAGCATTACATTGAAACACTACAGCGCAGGATTGAAGAAGAGCAGGTGCGAATCCTGGAGGGGCTGGCGTGTAGACTGTCATTTTCTTTTCTAGGCAGCTCAGTCAGTTACACTCTCCTTTTGAGCAGGTGGGCCTCTGAGAGACACCTGTCATTGTTTGGAAATGGGAAGATAAGCCCTTCCCAACCAGGAAGGGCTTCTCTTCACAGCCCTGATATTTCAGTAGAGGGCAGCTTAGGGAGGTAGCTGCTATCGCCCTGGCCTGCCAGGTTGGGGAACTGCGCATTGGAAAGGTTAGGATTTTCCCAGATAGAACCCCAGGACTTTCACATGGCAAGTTTGGAACTGAAAGCCTCGAAGTTTCTAGCCCGTTCCGGTTTAGATCCGGGCCGTTTTTATCCGGATCCCATCTCTTAAATGAATGCTTCACTCTTCATAGCACACAGCAGTTTGAACCATCAACTTGGTTGAGTTGGAAACAGTGAAATTTCAGTTTTAATAAGCCATGCATAATGAAGAAGAACGTGGAGTTGGAGCCTTTCCATTTGAGGCTATTCATAACAGACACAAAGCTGAGTTAATTAGGAATACGCTGAGAGGAGGGAAATGAGGAGACTGCTCCTTTGGGGATCTGGGCGTCTCCCCTGCCTCCCCCCACTCAACCACGCTGCTCTGTTGCAGACAGGGGAGTGTCTGAGCAGCACTGATACCTGCCTGCTTTACCCTGTGTATTGCCTTGCAGAGAACCTGGCTTCTCAGACTGGTACCTGCTGGCAAATTGAGAGACTTCTCGCTGAGCAGAATAGCGGCCATGTTATCAAAGCTTGGTTAGCCAAAGTAAGACACATATTAGTTAGCTTAGTAGGTTCTCAGTTCACATAAAAACACTAGAGGGGCGCCTGGGTGGCTCAGTCAGTTAAGCGCCCGACTGTTGGTTTCGGCTCAGGTCATGGCCTCAGGCTTGTGAGATGGAGCCCGGCATCGGGCTCCACACTCAGTGCAGAGTCTACTTGTCACTCTCCCTCTGCTCCTCTCCCTGCTCTCTCTCTCTAACAAATAAATAAAATCTTAAAAAAAAATCCCCAACACTAGATTGTTTCATTGTACAAAAACATCTTCAGCAACAGTGTAGACATGTAAGGTCAACAATCAACAAAGTTCCGATTTCAACCTTTAGTGCTTTCAGTCTGACTTGGTGTTGTGGTAAGTGTTGCGAAATATTTAGATGGTTACCATAGGCTATTTTCTTTCTTTCTTTCTTTCTTTCTTTCTTTCTTTCTTTCTTTCTTTCTTTCTTTCTTTCTTTCTTTCTTCCTTCCTTCCTTCCTTCCTTCCTTCCTTCCTTCCTTTCTTTCTTTCTTTTCTTTCTTTTCTTTCTTTCTTTCTTTTTTTTTTTTTTAAAGATTTTATTTATTTATTTATTCTACAGAGATAGAGACAGCCAGCAGAGAGGGAACACAAGCAGGGGGAGTGGGAGAGGAAGAAGCAGGCTCACAGCAGAGGAGCCTGACGTGGGGCTCGATCCCATAACGCCGGGATCACGCCCTGAGCCGAAGGCAGACGCTTAACCGCTGTGCCACCCAGGCGCCCCCTTTCTTTTCTTTCTTTCATTTTATTTATTTATTTGAGAGAGTGAGCGAGCACAAGCAGGGGAAGGGGCAGAGGGACAAGCAGACTCCCTGCTGACCAGGGAGCCAGATGTGGGGCTTGATCCCAGGACCCTGAGATCATGACCTGAGCCGAAGGCAGATGCTTCACCAACGGAGCCCCCCAGGCGCCCCACTGTAGGCTATTCTCTATTTGTCTTCCAGTCATACTGAATTTGGGCCAGGAGTTGTTAAAGCATAAAGTTGCCTAGAGAGAAGGCCCTCCTAATAAATACAAAGAGTATTTATAAACGCGGTATAAACACAGTTGGTACAAATTCAGGAATATCTTGAAACATATAACGTGATCTTGTTTAGAAAAGCTGGGGAAGGGGCGCCTGGGTGGCACATCGGTTAAGCGTCTGCCTTTGGCTCAGGGCGTGATCCCGGCGTTATGGGATCGAGCCCCACATCAGACTCCTCTGCTAGGAGTCTGCTTCTTCCTCTCCCACTCCCCCTGCTTGTGTTCCCTCTCTCGCTGGCTGTCTCTCTCTCTCTCTCTGTCAAATAAATAAATAAAATCTTAAAAAAAAAAAAAAAAAGCTGGGGAAAAAGCTCTCTCAGAAGCTTTGGTATTTGTCCTTGTTTTGGCGATGTCAGGGCTTTCCCCTCCCAGCCTCGATAGCGCTTCAGATCTTCTCATTACCACGTATAGTCTCTCTGACCCTAAATCTCAACTTGTAAAGCTCGAGTTGAAAAATTTGAATTTAGGAACTCCTCTAAAAATATCCTTATCGCTGCTTTTTTTGGGGTTCGGGAGGAGGTAGACAGAAGCAGAACGTGTTCCTTAATAGCTTCAGTATCCTAGAATGTAGACACCGGATGTCCCTGAGGATCCCATCCCAAGAGTGCTGCTGCATTCATTCGCTCAGCCAATAGCTCTTGGGGCCAGTGTGCTCCATCCCCGTCCTGAGCACATTCACTACTATTGGTCTCAGAGCCTTCATCTGGTAGAAAGCTTAAGGGATAGCCTTAAGACAGTGAAGCTGCCTGGGTTTTAAATTAAGCAAAAGAATGAAACTCATTTAGGATCATTGGTATTTCTTTTAAATACCATCATTTCCACAATTCTGAAGAGTTAAGGACCTTCAGGACTGAAGGAATCTGTGAAAGAGGGTAAATGAAAAAAGACAGTGCGTCAGGGGTGGTGAGCCCTGGGAAGGAAGCAGGAAGTGGTGCCGGTGCCAGGAGGAGGCGAAGCAGAAACAGGTGGGCGTCCAGGGGAAGGTGCAAGTGAAGCGACTTTGAGAAAATTCTCAAGTTTTATAAAGGATTCTTCCCACACTCTGCCATTTACTTGAAAGTAGATTTCTTTGTTAACTACTTCCACTTAAAGTATTACATTTTTTTTTAATTTGCAAAAACAGTGTGTGGAATTCCCTTCACCCTGTTAACATTTTAACACACTTCATCATTCATTTGTAGTTTCTCTCTCTATATATACAATATGTACTTTTAAAAATGAAACATTTGTAAGTTGCCAGCATTTGTGCGCCCTTGCCTCTTAATACTCTGATGTGTATGTCCTAGAAATAAAGACGTTCTTTTACATAACCATTGTGAAATGATCAGAACCAGGGAATTAGCATCAATACAGCACTATTTTCCAATCTGCAGACCCTATTCAAATGTTGCCAGTTTGTCCTCCTCCTGTGTCTCTGTGGTCCAGCGTCCCCTAGTGCATTTGGTTGTCACGTATCTTTACTTTCGTCTGGGACAGTTTCTCAGTCTTCATCTTCCTCGACCTTGCCATTTTAGAAGAGTTCAGGCCAGTTGTTGGGTAGAACGCCCCTCAATTTGAATTTGTGTGATGTGCTCCCTTGATTAGATTCAGGTCGTGCATTTTTGACAGGACTGTCACAGAAGTGATGTTGCGTCCCAGAACCTCCCATCAGGAGCACCTCTACTGATGCGTTTCACGGCTGGCGGTGTTCTCTTTGATCACGGGGTGGAGGTGTTGTCTGCCACATTTCCCCGCTGTACAGTGATAGTTTCCCCCTTTTAATTAATATCTTATAGGAAGATGTTTGAGACTATATAAATAACCTATTTTCCATCATACTTTTTGCCTACTGATTTTGCATGTGTTCACTGTTCTTGCCTGCAAAAATTACTCCTGTGATACCTGCCCCGTGGTGATTTCCTACTTCCATAATTCCCTTTCCGTTTATCAGTTGGGAGTCTTCTCTAAGAAAGAGCTTTCCCTTCTCATTCATTCGTTCATTCATTCATTCATGTCAGAATGGGTGATAATCCATTACTAATATTTATTTTGTTGCTTAAATTGTCCCAAATTTGGCTAGTGGGCACCTGTTCAAATTGGTTCTTGTGTCCTTTTGATAGTTTTGAGTACTTCCTTATACTTTTTTTAAAATGAGGTTTTTATGTAAATTCCAGTTAACATGCAGTGAAATACTGGTTTCAGGTGCAGAATTTACTGATTCAACACCTGTGTCGAGCACCTGCTGCCCCTCCCAAGTGCCGTCCTTAAGCCCCTCACCCAGTATTCGTCCAGTCCCCTACCCCCTCCTCTCTGGTAACCACCAGTGTGTTCTCTGTAGTTAAGAGTCTGTTTCTTGGTTTGCTTCTCTTTCTCCCACCATGTTCATTTGTTTAGTTTCTTACTTCCTTGCTTTTTTTAAAAAATATTTTAATTTATTTATTTGAGAGAGAAAGAGTGAGTGAGAGCAAGAGCAGGGTGGAGGGTAGGAGGGAGAGGGAGGAGCAGAGTCCCTGCTGAGCGGGGAGTCGGATGCGGGGCTCCATCCCAGGACCCCAGGATCACGACCTGAGCCGGAGGCAGATGCTTAGCCAACTGGGCCACGCAGGTGTGCCATCTTACTTCCTTACACTTTATGACACCAGAATATGAAGGCTCATCCTGTACTTTCCCAGCTATTTTTCATAGGAGCCCTGGTTCTCTTAATAGAGTGGATTTTGAAGCCAAGATCTGGCTGTGCTCGTTTGTACTGTAGAGCATTACTTGTGTTGCTAATTAGCTAATTAATTACTGCGCTAGTTGAGCTGTTGATATACAACCTCATATTTATATGGGTTTATATATTATATGATACGTGCATATGTGTGTGTGTGTGTATATATATATATATATATATATATATGCATATATATTTATAAAACTCTCCTTCTCCCTCCAGTAGTTTTGTTAAACTTTTTATTTTGGAATAATATTTAGACTTCTAGAAAAGTTGCAGAGATAATACAGAGTTCCTATGTGTGCATAATCCAGTTTCCTGTATCGTTAACATCTTGTATAACCATGGTACCTTTATCAAAACTGAATAATTAACCCTGATAAATTGCTGGTAACTAAGCTCTACAATTTGTTTGGATTTCACCAGTTTTCCCACGAATGTTCTTTTTTTGTTCTAGGATCCCGTCCAGGACCCCACATTGAGTTTAGTATCCCCACTGGTCTGTACTAGTTTCTTAGTCTTTGTTTCTCGTGACTGTGACACTTCTGAAGAGTGCTAGTCAGGCATCTTGTAGAAAGCTGCTCAGTGAGGGTTTGTCTGTTTTCTCGTGATTTGACTGGGGTAATGAATTTTGGGGCAGAGTACCAATAAGGTGAGTTTCAAGGTGCCCTTCTCGTTGCTCAAGGGGCTCCTGATAACAACATGGCCTGGGAATATTAACCTTCATTACTCGGCTTAGGCAGTGTCTGCTAGGTTTCTTTCACTGTAACAGTGACTCTTTTTCCTTGTCCTTACTCTGTACTTTGGAAGTGAGTCATTTAGTGCAGACCATACCCAAAGGAAAGGGAGAAATTAAGCTCCATCTTCTGGAATGGGTAGTTTCTACATAACTTATTTAGAATTCCTTTGTAAGGAAGCTTTGTCTCTTCTATTTGTCCTGTTTTTTTTCTTTTTATTTTTTTGAGAGAGAGGAATAGAGAGAGAGCATGCGCACGCAAGCAGGGAACGGGAGGAGCAGAGGGAGAGGGAGAGAGTATCTTAAGCAGGTTCCTGCCCTGCATGGAACCTGACATTGGGCTCGATCTCACGATCCTGAGATCATGACCTGAGCCAAAATCAAGAGTTGGATACTTGACCGACTGAGTCACCCAGATGCCCCAAGAGCATTTTCATTTGACCCTTTCTTCCTGCTCTTGGCTTTTGGGCTTTTTTTTTTTTTTCAATTAATATATGGCTTATTTTGTATTCTTAATTATTTTTTTAAAGTAATCTCTCTGCCCAACATGGGGCTCGAACTCACAACCCTGAGATCAAGAGTCAAACGCTCTACTGACTGAGCCAGCCAGGCACCACAGGTTTTTTTTGTAATTTAAAGTTTAAGAATGGACTGCAGTTATTTCACATGCCAAGATATTTAATGCCAGAAGATTTTCGGGACGTGTGGTTGGACCTCCTCTCAACCTTGGCTGTGTGTCAGCTGGCAAGGCCATAAGATTTATTATAAATATTACAGAAGGTTTGGTAACTCTGCTATGTCCTTGAATTCAGGTGAAGGAGAGATCAATTTCAGACCATTTTTTAGGGCTCTGTAACAGATCTCCCTCCACCCTCCAAAATCAAAACAACCCTTATCCCCTGAGATTTTTCTTGTTCTATACGGACAGCCTGGGCTGTCACAGTACTGAGAAATAAACTCATCTGATTTGTGGATCGGTTTTATTTCTCGTTCTTTGTAAATAAGCCAAGAAGCTCCAACATTTTTATGCTTTTCCTTGAGCGACTTAATTCATTGAAATAATTCCTGTCCCATTTGTATTAAATATGCCCCATTAGAAGATTCTTTTGTAATAACTTTATGTAGAAATACTGATTTTTTTCAAGAAAGTATTTAGTAGGGAGGGAGAAATGGGGGTTGCTGTCCCGTGAGTGTAGAGTTTCAGTCATAGAAGGTGAAAAAGTTCTAGAGGTCGGCAGCACAACGATAGCATTTACTGGACAGTATTGCAGAGTATACTCATGTTATCTGTTGCTTTTCTTTTACTGCAATTCTAAAAAAAGTGTTGAGTAGAAAGCAAGCTTATGCTTCAGCTTATTGATTGTATATTTCAAATTTCTGTTTAAAAAAAAAGGATTTTTCACAAACTCTAGAATAAGTTTTATTTTTTTTTTTTTAAGTTATTTTAATAAGGCTCCACACCAGTGTGGATCCCAGCCCAGGGCTTGAACTCACAACCCTGAGATCAAGACCCGACTGAGACCAAGAGTCGGATGCCCAGATGTCCAGAATAAGTCTTAAAATAAGTAATGTTCTCTGCCGGGTCTTCCACTTAATATTCCATTTTAAATCCTATCTTTTAAAAAATTGTTTCTTGTGGAAGTCAGTGTTTCAGTGCTAAAATTCCGTGGCTCCTTTTTAAGGCCCTTCGATTTTTAAAAACAGTTGTTCGAAACATGAAACTACCGTGTAGAGTAAACAAAACATTTGCTCCTTGGATTTCTTTTCTGCAGCGTCCTCCCCAGACTCTAAGTTCCGTGACGGCTGCTTGGTCGGTTAACAGACTGGTCGTGCTGCTTCAGTCACAGTGGCTTCCACAAGCTAGCAGCTCCTTTCTCTTCTCACGTAAAGATCCGAGCTGGCAGGCCATGTGGGAAGGCAGTGGGCAACTCGGCTCCACGGGGTCGTCCAGGGGCCCGGGCACTTTGCATCTTGTCACCCAGTTGTCCTTTAGGATGTTTCCTTTTCCGCACGGCTGCAGACAGCACGAGCAAGCGGGCGGCAAGCAGCCAGCTGCCTGTTCGCGCCAAGCTTTCTCCGTGGAGAGTCAGACAGTGAATCTCTGAGGCTGTCCAGCTTCTTTTTTATTTTGGTCCCACGTTCACATGTGGTCACGGAGATGCTTTAGCGTTTATGGGTTGGAGTCATCGTAACTCTTGTGTGTGAGGTGAGATTTTCCACTTTTTATTTGCTACTATTTTGGGGTAAGTTTTGAGTAAGGAGAGGAAGAAGAAGCTTCACATGTGGATTTTAATTTGTTCTATGTTTCATTTTGAAAAACATTTAAAATAATAGTACTATACCGATAATCGAACATTTTGTTTTGTCGCATTTTGTCCGAATTTTTTTCCTAGTTATTTATTTATTACTAAAGTGATCTCTATACCCCACGTGGGGCTCCAATTCACGAACCCAAGATCAAGAGTCACACACGCTTCTGAGTGAGCCAGCCAGGCGCCCCGCTTTTTCTGTTTATAACAGCAATCAGATGTGACTGGTACAGCTGTCAGCCCCAAATGCACCCCTCATTTCTACCCTTGGAACCCCAGGGCAATTGCGAGGCTTGCAGTCTTTTTTTTTTTTTTTTTTAAGATTTTATTCATTTATTTGAGACAGAGACAGAGCACAGGCAGGGGGAGGGGCAGAGGGAGAGGGACAAGCAGACTCCCTGCTGAACGGGCAGCCCGACGACGGGCAGCCCGACGCAGGGCTCAATCAGGACCTGAGATCGTGAGCCGAAGTCAGACGCTCAACCGACTGAGCCACCCAGGTACCCCTGCTTGCAGTCTCTTTTTATATTTTAAAATACAAATACCAGTAATCTACACATAATAGATAACATTATTTTCTGTGTTTAGAATGTTCAGCCAGATGGCAGCATACTGTTTTATTGTTCTGTAATTTGTGTTTTTCCACATAACATTGATTATGAAACCTGTTTTGATACACACACACACACAATCTCTCTTTTTGTTGTTCCTCTTCACAGTTGCGTATTATTTCATGATATGAATACATTGCATTGATTCATTCTCTTGGTGTAGACATTATTAAGAATAACAGGTCACTGGATGTCCTTTGATAGCTCTTTTCGGCTTCTGTGTATGAGTTTCTCAAGAGGCAAATGTTCAAGGTTGTAGAATATAGATTTACTATTACTAGACACTAACTGTTTAGTACTGTGAGTTCTGAGTAATAGTGCACCAATTTACCTTCTCACCAGCGGTGAATGGAAGTCACTCTTGTACATCGGTAATTGATGTGGATACCCTTTCTAATATTTGCTGGTTTTCTTGAATAATCCTAGAATGAAAGCATCATTATGTAATTATGATTGGTGGGTTTGATTTTCAGAATTCGTTGTTTTAGGGGAACTTCGGAGTGAAGAGTGATAAATCATCTAACTGGGACGCCTACCAAGTCTAGTTCACTCTGCATCTGTGATGAGATACTGGTTTTCTTTGCCAGTTTTTTCCCCCAAGAGTGTCATTAGAGCCAAAAATGAAGTTTTAAAGGTGCTAGGGTCTTTTCTGGGCTGGAGGTGCGAGGCGGGGAAGATACAATAAAGCGCGTTCCTGTTTCTGTTCCAAGCACTACCATCTTCTGTACCTATGGGCCATTTTTACTTGGAGTGAGTTTATTTCTGGAACTTTTTTCCCAGCTGTGTATCTGAGTATCATTAAATGTGTTGCAAGTGAACTACGAAATGATTAGTTGTTAATGTGTCAAAGAAAGTTGAGAATTCTCTTAGCTCGGAAATAGATACATTTGGTTTAACATAGTAAGTTGTTAATGCATGACTCTGTGCTTTTTTTTTTTTTTTTTTTTTTTTTTTAAAGATTTTATTTTTATTTATTTGACAGAGATAGAGACAGCCAGCGAGAGAGGGAACAGAAGCAGGGGGAGTGGGAGAGGAAGAAGCAGGCTCATAGCAGAGGAGCCCGATGTGGGGCTCGATCCCATAATGCCGGGATCACGCCCTGAGCCGAAGGCAGACGCTTAACCGCTGTGCCACCCAGGCGCCCCTGACTCTGTGCTTTTGAATTGTGTGGTTCAAAAGTACTTTTCACTTGTACGGTGTTATTTACATTGAGGTGAATTCCCTAACATTTGATCAACATATCATTATTCAGGGTCCAGCCTTTCTGTCTGCCTGTCTGTGTGTCTCATTGGTAAAATGCCTTCTTTGCTTCTTTTTCTCTTTAAAAAGTCCAATTCCTCACATATGCGATCTTCACCTTTCAGAAAAGCAAGAGGAAAGGGCATGAATATACAAATATTAAGTATTCTCTAACGGACCAGACAAGTGGAGATCAGAGTCCCCTCCCGCCTTGTACCCCAACACCATCTTGTGCAGAGTAAGTAGTAATAAAGGAAATTCTTTCTACCTGAACACAATCCTATAGAAAAGCTTAAAAAACAGCAGGTCTTTGCAGCACACGCCTGTCTTTATTGTTGCGCAACTGATTAGCGAGTATGTCAATGGCTTTCTAAACTAAATTTTAATTTACCTAAACCGAAGGCTGGTGGGTACACTAGCTATGATTATGTGAGGTTATCAGTATATCAAGTGATGGTTCTCTAAGAAGGATCTAATTTCCCTTTTTATGGGGTAGAGATAACTTCTGTTGTTAATGATAGACAACAAAGGTAGGTAACACCCCGTTGGTTGTCTTAAGACTCTTTGCTAAGTAAAAGTAAGTTGACCATTAATGTCTCGACACCATCATGATCTGCTAATTTTCCAGTCAACAGACAACAGAAATCTACTTTGGGGCCTTTAAACCAAGAGTCTGCAAACTACAGCCCCCAGGCCAAATTCGGGCCATGCCCTGTTTTTAAACAGCTCATGAATGGTTTTTAAGAGGTTATTAAAAAAAAACCAAAAAACGGCGGCACAAAGAATATGATACGCCAGAGACTGAGTATGGCCTGCAGAGGCTAAATTATTTACCCTCTGATCCTTTCCGAAAAACTTTGCCAACCCCTTGTTTAAGCTAAAACATGTGTTAGGAAAACATGTTAAATCGATTATGTGAACAGCAGTCATAAATTATTGTTTTTCTGTCTATTCTAAGGTAGTCTGTGGTATAACATTTACTTTTTTTTTTCCCCCCAAGAGTCTTATCTGTGTTTGCTTCTGATGTGGATTTTTAAACCCCTGCTGACTTTAATACTCTATATACACGTTTTAGATAGCAAATATGGGGCTTGTGTTTACATTTGGCTTCTAGTTAACATTGAAATGAAATTATACAGCAAAAGGATTCTCTCCACCAAGTTGCCTCTCCCTTCTGCCTGCTTTTTTCCTTCCCGGGGGACTGATGGGGAAAGTTGATATTTTTAATTGCTATCTGCACTCATTTGCCTTGGCACCAGCTCATTAGGGCTCCGAGTCCTGGCCAGAGACCTTTCCCCGAATATCGGCACAGCGCGTGCACTCTGACAACTCCCTTATTGCCAGTGGCCTCCCTGTGCGACAGGTTCTCTGCCTCTCCGCTCCCATCGTGTTCCTTACGGGGTGTAACCCAGGATACGCCAGACCCCAAATCCCTTCTTGTCCCTCTCAGGTTGGCATCAATGGCTGCTGGGTCCCCTGTCCCCTCCCCCCGCCCCAGACTGCTCCGATCTCCACTCCCTGCTCAGCAGAATGGAGTCTGGCCTCTGATGCACTCCCTTCATCCCAGGCCCAACACCACCTCTGAGCTTCACCCTTACTGTTCCCCTGCATGTGGCTGGATCCGGGGTTACATGGGTCTGTGGGCCTCACTGCTCCTGCGCTTTCCTTCCTTGGACCTCTTGCCCATTAGGATCCCTCTGCTTGAAATGAACACCTGTCCTTTCTACATGCTCACGTCTCACCCTGCTTGAAGGTCTTACTCAAAGGCCTCATCATATAGGCCTTTGCTGCCTGCCAGAAAAAATGGCTCGCTTTCCTCAAGCCCCAGAGAGCACAGGGACTCAAGGCTCTTCTTCCACTTTTAGCCTGATATTGCTGTATGTTAATGTCTCACAGCCCGTCCTAGAACCTTAGCTCCTGGGGCCCGTGTCTGCACCATACCGGCTCCCCACGGACGGAGTAGGCGCTTTATAAACACCGTGCGAGCTTGAACAGCATGCTCGGCGCTTTTATCCATGTTTTCTGTACTTTTTTTTTCTTTTCAGAATGAGAGAAGATAATGCTAGAGTCTATGAAAACGTGGGTCTGATGCAGCAGCAGAAAAGTTTCAGATGAGAACACCCACCGAGACTCCCGCACAGACATAGGTATTTCAATGGAACCGCTCACCGGTTGTTTCTATCATTTGTGGCATTTCTAAGCGGGTAGATAATTTGTGAGCATTCTAGCGAGGGGCACCATAGCGAAGTATTACAAACCAGCCTCTTGTTGCTCTTCCTAAATTCCTTTTTTCTGAGCTGGACTTATTTTCAAGTTCATTAAGGATTGAAACCAAATACAGAATTCATTCTGGGAGGGGGAGAGCTGGCACTGATTATGGAGAGATGGTTGATACGGGCGAAGAAGAGCAGGGGTTACTATTCCTTCCATTTGTCTCAGAGTCAGTTAACCCAAGCTGTGCTGGGAGATGATCCGTGGGGACCTGGGAAGCAGGGGACACTGCTCTGGAGGGTCGGTGTCAGGAGGTCCACGTTCTCGTTCCCCTTGGCCCCTGCCTGGCTGTGTGACCCAGGGCTCCGGCCTCCCCAGGCCTGCACCCTGATAACCTCCGCATGCCTTCCGGCTCTGTCGCTGGGAACTCCTCTCTCGTACGTCGCTTCCCTGTCAGTCAGCTTTGTAGACAGTGACCCAGGTTGTGATGTATGTTGGAAACTCAGTCTCAATATTGCACGTGGAAATTCCCATGTCAATGGGTAGTATATTTAAAAGCTTGCAGTCTACTTGAAAATGGTTTAATGCCTTGAGAAACTTGTAGATGTGTGCTCGAACTTATTTCTAGACTTATTCTAACTCCTTTCTTCCCCAGATGTGGACCTTTACCCTCTCCCTAAAAAGATCAAGAACAGATGCAAGAAAGTATATGTGAAGAATGAATTTGAATTTGGAAGGCTTGTGTTGTGGTTGAGTACCTTTGGATAAGCAAAATTCGAAACCATTTAAAGACCACTGTATTCTAACTCAACAATACCTGATTACCAATTACCCATTTCCTCAGATAAGAAGAAATCATCTCTACAATGTAGACAGTGTTATATTTTATAGAATTTTATTTTAAATTGAGGAAGCAGTTAATTCTGCTCTATATTTTACAGATGGTGGTGATTCAAATTCTACTTATTGGCATTTTCTTTTCTTTTTATAATCTTAAAAATTCAATTATTTTTCTCTTTGTGAGGGATGACAGGGCACTTATAAGAGGAAAAACATTTTGGGAAAGGTGACAACATCCCATGGGAGTGAGAACAGTTTCATTTATCATCGCTTATCCAGTAGTGGGTAATTCATCTGATGGCCTCTTTTTTTGGCTAAATGATAATTAAGTCAGTGGCCCCAGACTGTCAGAAGTCGACTGTCTACCTTTGCATTGCCATTAAAAAATCATGGGAAAAAAGAATCATGGAAACTTGGGAGAAAAGGTGTGTTTTCTTCATAGCGGATGACCAGTTACCAATCAGCCTGTTGGCTGAGAAGGATGTGGTGGGAAAATGTTTGTCGTATTTTCTTTTCATATGAGTCATTGTCTTGTATTTAGAAAAAAGAAGTGCATCTGTGGATAACCGACCAGTGTCATGGTTATCGATTGTTGGTGACAAACCACCCCAAAACACAGTGGCTGAAATAGTACTTCTTTTGTTTGCCTCCTCCCTGTTCTTCCATCTGGGCTGGGCTCAGCTGAGCTGTTGCTGTCCTCTCTCTGGTGTTGGCCGTGTGGTCAGCTGGTTGCCCAAAGACCCTGGGGTGGCTGGGCTTCTCTCAGCGGGTCCCCAGGCCTTTCCTTCTCTGTGTGATGGCTCCAGGCGGCCCCACCCGCAGGGAAGCTGGACCGCTTACATGGCAGCTCAGAGCTCCCAAGGGTATCAAGCAGTAATGGCCAGGCCTTCTTAAGACTTAAACCCAGAACTTTTACTGCCCTCTATTGATTAAAGCATCACAGGCCCAGCCCAGATTCAGGAAGGGGGAGTGGCACGAGGGCATGAAATGGAGGTATGATTCACGGGGGACCCCAGAGTAAGAGAACCAGTGCCACGGGAAAACAGCAATCGTTAGCAAAAGTAGAAGCTGCTGGTGTCGTTGGGAAGTGGAAGCTGTGTATGATAGCTGGTGTAAGCTGGAAGTCAAACTGAACAACAGAGGGCCTTCTAGAAGCTTCCTGAACCACTTCTGCTGGCTCTGAGCATATTTTCTGAACCATCACTTGGGGGAACTGGTCTCATAGGGATGGATGTGTTGAGGGGGCAGAGCATCTGAAAGCAGAACCACTGTGTCACGTGGCTCCCGCGGGGGGCTGTGAAGGCGGTGCTTCCCCCCCATCCGTGGTTTTTAGTCAGGGTGCAGCCAAGAAGGGGGCGTTCCTAATGGGGCGCTCACTGGACTAAAGTAACAGTAGCTCATTTTTATTTTAACCAAGCAGTAAGATTTGCTACCGTTCTACCTGAAGTGCCTTCTCCAAAGACATCCTCTTTGCCCTGTGTGTTGAATCATCCTGCAGTGAGTATTCAACGAAAGTATCATTGGTTGACTTTGTAAAGATAATAAAATGCCATGGCGGCTTTGCCGTCAGGTTACGGTCTCCTTGCTCGGATTCTTCTTGCTTTGGCTCCCGATCCAGCCCGGGTAGTCCTTCCGTTCTGAGCTCTTTACCTCCCGTGAAACCTTGAGGTAGGTTGGGGACTGCCTCCGCTGCCATTTTCATAGACAAAATGCACATTGACCCCCCTCGTCCCCCGTCCCCCCTCCATTGAACCTAGAATGGCTTTAGAACACAGGTGTGGCCCAGAGGTAATTACCTTCTAAGGGGAATGTCAGTGACTGCTGTCTTCTTGTCAAGCCCGGAAAGAAAGAGATTCCAGTTCAGTATTTGCAACAAGGATCTTGAATCCTGTTCTTTTTATTGCGTTGTCACGTTGAATTGTTCTCGTTTGCCTTGACTTTGTGGTACAGGTGAGCCTCTGGACTTCAGGGGCAAAGTCTTTCACCAGCATGCAAGGGTTTGATTGTACAAATACATCTGCGGCACTCACGTCTCCACCCGTAGCTTAGGATAAAGTTCTGTGCGTGGAACAGAAACGCCTGATTTCGGCTAGCTTTGTTTGTTACAGGACATTGATTTCATTTCGATTTCCCTCCACAAAGTCAGCAAACTATCCTGTTATGTAAACTTCTGCCAAGACAAGACTGTAGTAGTCCCTGGGTTGCTGAGCTTTGTCATGAGTCTGGTGAAAGGGGGATTGCAGGTTCTCAGCTGAGATGACTCTCCACGAGATGGCATCGGGAAGAGAGGCCGTGAAGATGTGGGGAGCCGGAGGTGCAAGTGTTAAAAAGTAGTGGAAACGAAAGTTCCAAAGAGGTGGTTTGTGAGGAGGTCAGAGGGCACGGGGCCAGCGCGGTCCGAACTTGAGTAGGTTGAATCGGGTTACCCGGCAAGTCGGTGTGATGGATGCAGGGATGCGGTGTGCTCCTGGGTTGCTGGTAGACATTGAATTTGCACAATATCTCGTAGCTGGTTGAGTATCTGAAAATGATAAGCATAGTGTTTTATATTTGGGGTGAAGAAATTATCAGACACATGGTATTGGGGTTTTTTTAAAAGCCAAATTTCAGAGTCTTAAGAGCTTTTTTTTTAAAAAAAATAAATAAATAAAAAGGCACCTCTCCTCCAATGTGTGACCCTCCTGAAAATCATGGTCCTCTCTCCCATTGAATCAGTGACTTTTCAGCTGCGGCTAAATGCGGATGAGAAAATTGCCATACGACTTTCTTGGTGTTTGTACATTCTTTGTGGAGCCTAGTTGCTTTGGAACAGCTAGGGAGATTCTCAAGATTATTTTTAGGGGTTATTTTACTGGGGATCTGAAGAACTAATATAACATCGTGGGTTATTTCTAGCTCTGGGGAATGTGGAAAGGTATGCAATTGTGAAGTGTTTTGTTGTAGCTTATTAATCCATAAGGGGAACTTAGACTATAGACATAAGGACACACAGTGCAGTTTCTGTTTTCTGTATGTTGTTGGGGGAATACAGTTTTATATAGCAAGCACATGGCCTCCCCGATTTCAAGTTGCCTTTATTAGGATCTGTATTAGCCCTTAATGTTGTTGAAACCTTTCTCCCTCTTCCTCTTGAAAAATAAGTTCCAAAATACAGTTTGTTGTATCTTCCATCATTGAAAAGTTTGTTCTTTTTTTCACTATGGGCAGTTCACACAAGGCAAAACTATTAAACAGTTGGTTTTAGTGTGTTGTATAACTTTACTGTATATCAAACTAATTTCTACAAGTTTTCATCTTAAACCTCAAATCATGTAATTAATAATTTGCCTGTTTATTTATGACATAATTGTGACTCTTTTATTAATAAAAGCTAATGGAAAAGGATCCTTTATTAAGCTGATGACTAGACCTACATTTAATTTTCCTGCAGTATATGAAGTATTGTACCAGAGTATTAAAAGATATGTAATATTTTATTGATAAATCTATCCTTTAAAAGGAATACGTTTTAGGATGTCATCATTTTGATGTGAATCATGTAAATGTTGATAATATGCACTGTTTATTATACATTTAGTGTTTCAAGAGATTCACTTAATTGCCTTTTTGCCCACGTATTACGTAGTCTGTTTGCAATTGTTTTTTAAAAATGACATGAAAAGAATAGTTTATGTAGAGAAACATTAGTGGATGTTAATTGTCTCCCCACCTGTATTTATGGGTGTGCTAGTTGCAGAGCCGTATTATCAGAGTAAACACGTATTTGTAAACTGTATGGGAACTAAAAATTAGGAATAAAACCATTTTCTTATATTATGGTATTGGTCATTTACTTCATTGGAAATGCCCAGGAAACACCGGGACTAGAGGTTGTCGCTCAACCTCTTGTACTGGCCAAATGCTGACATTTAGCAGCTCCTATCTAGAAGGAAGCTCGGAATACAGAATACATGAGTCAGTTCCTCAAGCATTTATTGAGCGCCCACTCTATGAATAGCTTCGGGAGACAGGCAGGGAATTCTATTTGCAAGAACTTATGAGTAAGTAGCGAATAGAAAGTATGTCTGTAAAACATACAGGAAATGATCAGGAAACATACAAACTGAATGTAAATAGTGCCAGGTTGGGGTATGGGGTGCAGATGACAGAGGAGGCTCGTAGGAGTAAATTGTGTGCCCTAGGACACCGGCTCGTCCTTTTAGAGTAGATTTAGGCCACAAGCAAACAAGGCCATTTGCTGCTTCTGACAGCACTGCATTAACATTGGCAGGAAGAAATCATTTTGTAAGTAACAAAACAGATAATTCTCAGTTCTCTCTTGTGAATCTAAGGAGAGATTTGTATTACTCACTTACACTGTGAAATACTCTTGTCCTCTCGGTCTCAACCGAGTTACCTAACACCTGTCAGTCGGATTCAGCTGGTTTCGTTGGCGAGAGGAGTCCTCTAGCCATTCACAAAATAGGGAGCCCCTGGGCAATGCCAGACGCCGCCCTTGTGCGAGACTCGGGCCAAGCAGTGACTGAGACAGACACGGTGGCTGCCCTCCCAGTGGTGACATTACAGTGGGAGCTAGGCCTCGCACGAGTCAGAAGGCAGAAATTCCAACCAGGATATAGGCCGCGCTTGAAGATGCCAGCTGCTGGGACACAGTGGGAAAGACAGAGATTGGACAACCACTTCCAGATGGTGAGGATGATGAGGGGGGGTGCCGGTGTCTCTCCGGGGGAGCGTAACGTCCTGCAGATGAGGGCTCCGTGTGCTCTAGGGTTCCAGAGGAGGTGCTGGGTGTGCTGTGGGCCTGGAGACCCTCATTCCCTATCATCCTTCCTGGGATCCTGGGCTGCACATGAAGGAGAAGGCAGTGGCAGTATCTTGTCTTGCACGCGTCATGAAACTTCTAGTTCTACAGTTCCTACTCACAAGAAAACCCCCCAAGAAAATGTGCAGATTAGAGACAAAGCAGGAATTCCTGTAACAAATCGGTTGTGGACAGAGAACTGAGGGTTTATTCGACTCGGTCGTCTTGTCAGTGAAAAGCTTCTGAAGAAAGTACCTTCTCGTTGGATCCCATTACACGTCTGCTCTGCCTCCAGCCATTCGTTTGGTCCTGTGAGAGGCCACACAAAGGGACTGTGAGGACGTTGAGTGAATGGTTTCATTGCAGGTGCCGTTTCCGCCTCCCCGCAGGAACCAGCTAAGCTTCCAAATAACTGAATTTGCAAAATGATAATGAGTCCGAAATAGAGATTTGCTGTTTTATCAATGGCAGCAGTTACCAGTGAGCTGACACTTATGTCATTTGAGGTCAGACGATTTAAATCCCAAAGTGACATCATAATACAAAATATTGCTCCTAAATTAAAGGTTGTGAGAAAGTGATAAACTGCCCTGTAAAACCTGCCGGCAGCGTGTGGACAGAGGCATTGCATGTGCTCCTCGGACCTGAAGTCCTCTCTACCTGATTAAGACTGTGTGGTTATACCGGACCGGCAGGGATTTGGGGTTCAGATGCTCTTCCATTCAGCAAAGGTGAAATCCATCCCCCCAAGGGGCTAGGCACTGAGGAATGGAGGAACAAAACAGTTCCTGCTTTCGAGGTGCTGGGTGTGGCCGGGCAGGCAGGTAGTTCTAACTGGACTGGAGTAGACGGTATTCAGGGTGCTAATGTCAAGTGACAGTGACATAGAGGAATGAATTGGGGTTCGGATTCAGTGGTGGGGGTCGCTTGAGCTTCTTTCTGACCAGTGGGAATGTGTGTGTGTGTGTGTCTTTCTAAAAATGAACATGCAGGGCAATAGCTGTTTCTCTGTTCAGCTCTGCATCTCCATTGCTGAACAAAGGAGAATAATTCTCTTTATCGTGTTCCATATGGATGGCCTTTCTAGCACTTTTGGGAGACATTTTTGCAACAAAATGGAATACATATTTACATATTTTAGTGTTTCCATTCTCTGTCTAACCACTGCATTTTTAACTGTTCGGTTCTTGATATAGTCTAAGTTCACTATTTTGGGTCATCTAGGCCAGTTTTGGTAGGACGTCCGAGTGTAATTTAGAGTGTACTTTATGGTTTGGAATGAGCCATTTCATCCTGAATGTAATCATCACCAAGATCACAGTTTTTAAGGGAAAAATCAAATTCATGTCGTAGGGGCAAAGGATTTTTTTTTTCCTGCATTGCGTTTTCATAGAAACTCACAAAGCAAAGTTAAGTCGCAATTTAGTTGGGGCGCCTGGCTGGCTCAGTCCAAGGAGCATGTGACTCTTGATCTTGGGGTTGTGAGTTCAAGCCCTATGTTGGGTGTAGAGATTCCTTAAATAAATTTAAAAAAACCTTAAAAATTGTAATTTAGCTTTACAAATAATAAAGTTCCTTTTTTAAGAATGATAACATTATGGGGCTCCTGGGCTGGTGTGGTTGGTTGAGCATCCGACTCTTGGTTTCGGCTCAGGTCGTGTTCTCAGGATCGTGAGATCCAGTCCTGTCTCCAGCTCCGCACTTAGTGCAGAGTCTGCTCGAGATTCTCCCTCTCCCTCTGCCCCTCCCGCTTGTGCTCTCTCTCTCTAATAAATAAATAAATCTTAAAAAAAAAAAAGAACATATTCAAGCAGGACTATTCATAGAGCATTCAGGTGGTCTAAGCCCCTGAGTTTTAGCAGTCTTCCAAATGATGGCACTTGAATGTGGCCTCATGATTGAGTCTTGTGCGCTTGTTTTGTTTTCGAGCTATTTCTTTTGTAGTAAAATATACAAAACATAAAATCAACCGTTTTAACCATTTTTAAGTGGACAGTGCTGTGGCCTCAAGTGCATTCGCACTGTTGTACGACCGTGACCACCGTCCATCTCAGAACCATATCATCGTCCCAACCAAAACTCTGCACCCTTTCACCAACATGGCTTTGTTTTTAAAGGGTTCCCCTCCTGAGGCTTAAGGCTCTTCTGAATTTTTGAATTTTGTATATTTTTTGAATCAGTAATACATTCACTTAGAACAAAAAGTAAGAGGTTCAGTAGGGCACAGAGGGAAAAATCTCCCCACATCTTTCTCCCATAAAGAGTTTCCCATCGTACCCCGAGGACCGTGGGCAACTTTGAACCCATGTCCCGCCATAAAAGTGCTGGTTCCAGGGGTCTTACCCTTCTTACTAGGAAGTTAATGCTGAATTTCCCCCAGTGAGACTGAACCTACCTTATCTCGCAGCCTGTTTCCTACCCCTCATCCGCTTGGCATGTTGTCAAACCTGTACCTTGTTTGTCCGATGGGTAAACAAATCACAGCTTGATGTAATTCTGTTTGCATTTCTCACAAAAGTGAGGTTGAGCACTTTTATGCCTTTCTGCAAACTCTTCATGTCTCTTGACATTTTTTTTCTATTGAGTTCTGGATCTGTCTTGTTTTGAGTTTAGGAATAAAGATATGTTTTTCTAATTTTTATTTTATTTTTCCCCACCTCTGGGGAAATAGAGATATTTAATTCTCTACAACTGACTGAGGTGGCTGGAATTACCGAGTCACCAGGAGCCGTTTCTGGAAAATACTCCTCTGTATAGGTGTGTGTGGGATACACCTGTCTGCTCTGGGAGTTGTGGTTTTGGCCTTGCTGTGATTATAATTCTCAGGGGGAAGGAGGAGACCCGCCCGGGGAATGTGTTCTCAGCACCCCCGGGGATGCTGGATCTCTACATCGGCCATCACATGAGACCTGTCTTAGTTAACCCGGCAACTGGGTTGAGAATGGCTTCATTTTCTTTCAGAGTGAGAAGGCCAGACAGTATGCATGCGAGCATGCATGCATTCAACCGCTTATTGATAAGTACAGTGAGTCAGGCATCAGGCAAGGTGCTGGGGGGACAACAAAACAGGTGTCTGTCTTCATCCATGGCTTAAAGGACTTGAGGGCCCCTTTAGGGGAAGGAGACACACACAGGCTGAATACGAGATGGAAAATGAAACAGCTGTGGGTAAGGCCTGGCTCAAAACTAGGGGGGTAGAAGGAAATGCCCACACTACCCCTCCTTCACTAAGGGACAGTTATGGGTCAGCCACTATTGGAAGGTTTGGACAGATTATTTTTTACCCGTAAGGTAAGGTCCCCTCCCCCGTCTCTTTGGCTCACTGCCGTATACCCAGGGCATGGTGTCTGCGCGTCTGATGCTCCATCGTTCAAGATGGGTGCGGAGAGTGGCATCGCCACCACCCAGTTGGTGAGGCCAGAAACATGGGATTGCCCTTCACTCTTTGTGACTCACATTCCACCCTCGGCTTGTCCAACCCACCAGCCAGTTTTGTCCTTCCAAAATCTATACCCCGTCGCTTCTCCCTATCCCTACTACGCCACCCTCGTCTCACCACAGGTCCTTGTGAAGGTCAAGGAGATAGGACAGCAGTGTCCTTGGAACCTGGAAAGATCTTAAGTGGCCTTTCCATTTCCAACCATGCTCCACTATTGCCTTTCTCCCCACAAAGGGGTCTGTTAAACACACACATCGGATTCCAACAGCCCTCTGCTCTCCAGTGGCTTCCTGTCATGCTCAGAATCAAATCCCAATTCCTTAGTGGGCTTCTGGAGTGGACAGAACTTCCCTGCATGGGACTCTCCTCCATATCTTATTTTATGTATGTGTGTATTTATTTATTTATTAAGATTTTATTTATTTGAGAGAGAGCAAGTGAGAGAGAGAGTGCGCACACAAGCAGGGGGAGAGGGAAAAGCAGATTCCCTCTAGGGTGTCGATCAGGCAGCCAGATGCGGGGCTCAATCCCAGGACTCTGGGATCATGACCTGAGCTGAAGGCAGCCCCTTAACTGACTGAGCCACCCAGGCGCCCCTCCTCCTCCATATTTCAGAGTATTTTGCATCCCTGATCCTGACCTGGTAAATGTCAATGGTGCCTGTAGTCACTATGGCAACCACAAGCACCCCAGGCATTATCAAATTCCCCTGGAGGGGGTTAATACCTCCCCTGGCTGAGAAGCTCTGCGGGAAGTTTGCACATGCTGATCTTTGCTGAAATGCTCTCGCTCCAGATCTTCACCTGGCTCACTTCTCATCGTTTATATTTCAGTTCAAATGTCATCTTCCCAGAATACCCTTCTGAACCACCCTAAGCAAAGTGGAGACCTCCCAACGCACTCTCTGTTATGTCACCCTGGCTTGCGTTCATCACAGCACACGTCGCTACTTCAAATTCTCCTGCTCTATTGGTTGGTTGGTTGTCTTCTCCACTAGGATGTCAGCTCCTAGAGGATAGGGACTTTGTTTTGCTCTTCGCTGGCTCCCCTAATGCTGCGTTAACAACGTAATACAAACATAGTGGCTCAAAACGGCACAAGCTTGGGGCACCTGGCTGGTTCAGTTGGTAGAGCATGCAACACTTGATCTCAGGGTTGTGAATTTGAGCCCCACGTTGGGTGCAGAAATTACGTAAAAATAAAATATTAAAAAACAACAACACAAACTTACTATCTTATGGTTCTCGAGGTCAGAAATTTGAAATTGGTTTCACTAGAGTATAGTTGAGGTTTTAGGAGGGGTGCATTCCTTCTGGAGACTGTAGAGAAGAATTCATTTCCTTACCTTTTCTACCTTCTAGAGGCTTCCCACGGTCTTTGCCTCCTGGCCCCTTCCTCCATCTTCAAAGCCACAAACAGCTGGTCATGTCTAATGCTGACGTTCCTGACTCCCTATTTCACTTATAAGGAGCCAGATGATTATAATGGGCCCACCCAGATAATCCAGGATAACCTCCCCATATCGAGATCCTTAATTTAATCACACCTGCAAAGTCCTCTTTGTCATGTTAAGTACAAGGCACTCTGATGTCCCGCTGTTGCTTCCCATTGGCTCAATCCATTGACCCCACCTTCCATTGGCCCAACCCATCCGTAAACCAGAGAGCCCACGTGTCCAGGTGCTGCAGTCTGTAGGGCAGAGAATGGATCTGGGATGGGGTTGGGGGTAAACAGAATAACAAGACCACTGCAGCTTTGCCACTCAAGGGGCTGTCTGCCAGCTGGCACCATCAGCATCACCTGGGGTGCAATGCAGTCTCAGGTCCGACTTCAGCCCTCCTGAATCAGAATCTGCATTTTTACAAGATCACCAGAGGACACGTAGGCACATTTGTAGTTTGAAACATGATGCACTGGAGGGTTTCTGTGAGCAGATAAAGGCCACTGGAAATGATACTCGGGCTTGGGTTCAGTTCGTGTCTGCAGACATGGATTTGAGAATCACCTGACGTCACAAGAGTAGCCACGAGGAGTAAGAAAAATCCGAAGGCTGGATTTCAAAGAACAAGACAAGCGTCATCCCACAACGACTTGGAAACAGCTTCAGATATTCTTAGATATCGCACCTACCAAGACTGAGCTTGTGAAATCCCAAGCATATGTGAAATCCATCTAACTATGGGAGGAGAAGGGGAAAAATTTTTAGAGGAAGCAAACTGTAAAATTAAAGTCTGTTCAGGAGGTGACAGATGTCTGGGTCCTGATAGATTTCTAGACTTGTAAAAGCAATTTTTTCCCCATCTTCATTCATACATGTTTGATTGTTGCTTTCCATATTACCATGTGTTTTTTTTCTCACATTAAAATCAATTTCCATCTTTCTTAAGGGTTGATTCCCCAAGGGTTACTTTGTATGAAGTCTTTAGAAAATGCCTAACAAAGCTTTGACTTATGGACAGAAAAAAACCCTGAGCTTCAGCCACACGAACGGATCCTCTAGCCCTGCCCTATTGTGAACTGATTTATCGTGTTTAATTCCTTTTCCGCACTTGAAAATGGACCAAAATCCTTGCTTGGGACCATATAATTCTTATCTTTAGATTTTAGAATAAGCCGTCAGGTTTCTGCTAAGGGTACGTTAGGATAAACATTTTTTTTTTTTTAGATTTTTTTATTATTTAGTTGACAGAGATAGAGACAGCCAGCGAGAGAGGGAACACAAGCAGGGGGAGTGGGAGAGGAAGAAAGCAGGCTCATAGCAGAAGAGCCTGACGTGGGGCTCGATCCCATAACACCGGGATCACGCCCTGAGCCGAAGGCAGACGCCCAACCGCTGTGCCACCTAGGCGCCCCAGGATAAACATTTTTATTTAAGATATTAAATACATTTGAATTTTAGGGTCCAGGTGGAGATAGGACATTTCTGTCCTAGGTGTGTGCATTTCCTTGGAAAATCAGGGCTTTGGGACAGCACAGGCTTGAATTTGTGCCCTGGTTTTGCCACTTAGTAGCTGTGTGATGTTGGACAAGTCAGTTAAGGCTTTGATCCTGATTCCTCTTTAGGAAAATGGAAACCATGGCAGCTCCTGAAGTTGATGGCAGTAGATGCTCCCCCAGCAGATAGTACGTGCTCAGTAAATATCTTTGTTCTTCCCGTAGGGCTTGGGAAGGTCTTGCAGGCCCTTGACATAGCCTGTTCCTGGGCTGTACAAATTACCCTTTGATGGCACATAGCAGGGTGGATGTGAATAAAATTCCCGGATTGTATTCAGGTATACACAGCCCTTAGAAAAGGTCATTGTTGAACAAAAATCTTTTGCTCTTTTAGTCAATTAGTACTGCAAATCCTCCACTAGTCTTCCTCCCTGGCACAGAATGCAAAACTTGATTCAAACACACCTCGGAAGTGCCAACATGCTTTTGTGGGGTTTTTTTGCTAATGGCTTTTAATCTTGGGAACAGAAATGAGTTGATCATGTCCTCTGCTTTGGCAAAGTGGGCAACTGCTTCAATTTGAGAAGGGGGTGATTTGAAAGAGGTGAGATTGGGGGAAGGCATAATGTTCTGCCCGTGCAGCTGTGCAGAATCAGTGAGTTAGCCGACCTACACAAACAAGAACAGCTATTTGTTTATAGGAGCAAAGCAATGGAAGATGCCCCAAATGGCCTCTTTGGCAGAAGAATGGACGGACTCAGTGGGGAGTTTCCCATATGCTGATGTCTGATGCAGCAGAGAGCAGTGGACCACATCAGGGTGGACCAACCGTACAAACCAAGGGGCAAGCACATCATGGAAGAACATGAACAGAATGAGACCATTCATTTTGCATTTTTGGCAACATGCAAAAACAATAATGCAATGTGTGGAGAAATCAAAATTATTTGTGCTAAAACGAGAGAGCAAAGAATGGGAAGGATAGCCCCCACTCTCTGGGTAGTGGTCGCTTTGGCTTGAGGAAGGGAAGAGGATAATGGGATCAGAGAGGGGCTGAGTGGGGTGCCAGTGGCATCAAAAATGCCTATTTTTGCTGAATGTTTCCATGTAATTAATTTTTAGAGCCAATTACAGAAGATCATATGTTTATAAGATTATACGTTCCGTGTATTCTGTTGAACATTTGAAATATTTCCACATGAAACATTAAGCAGGTTAACCGAGATGATAAATGTGACAATCGGTCTGCTGCAATCAGCTGCATTAACAGCCAGTCATTACCGTTTATTGAGCTATTACTATACGCAGGTACCGTGCCAAGTGTTTGACCTGCGTTTTCTTACTACATCCACACAACCATCATACCAGGGAGGTGCTCTTATTGCCTTCATTTTACAGATGAGCGTATTGAGGCAGAGAGCCAACACACTTGTGCGAGGCACTGGCCATACTATTATCCTTGCATTATCTTATTTCATCTTCCAGCAGCACTGGGCACCACACCGAGAACAAGGCTTTCCACCAGGGGTTCGCAAACTTTTTCAGCAAAGGGCCAAATAGTAAATATCTTAGGCTTTTTGGGCCATACGGTGTCTGTTGATGACCATCCAATTCTGCAGTTGGAGCAAGATAGCAGCCAGAGGTAATGCATGAATGAGTAGTGCAGTGTGCCAATAAACCTTTATTGATGGACACCGAAGTTTGAATTTCAATTTGTTTTCCATGTCTCAGGATTATATTTTCCTTTTGATTTTTTCCAACCATTAAAAATATAATTTTCTTTTCTTTTTTCTTCTTTTTCTTTTTTAGCTCACAGGTTATGAAAAAACAGGCTAGATCTGGCCTGTGGGTTATAGCTGGCTAAGCATGACTTTGGATGGTCAGTTCCACGAGGACAGGAACCCTGTTGACTTCATTCAGCATTGTATATCCAGCTGCTGGCACACTGTTAGGGACTCAGGACCCGTTTGAGTAATGAATGAATAGAAGCTGATATAGCAGATGTCAGACGATGGTGACGTTTTCTCTCCATTTTTGGCAACTGCCCTTGACATAAGTAGGGGGAGCACTTTTCTAGGGGGTGCTATTAACAATCTCTGTCCTAGGCAAACCAGGGTGCTCGGTTATCCCAATGTTCCCTGCTGGGGAGATGGGTCTTCACCATCGTGACAGCAGGCCATTGGTCTGTGAGTGTCTGTATTTGCACACACACGTGCATGGATAGTTAACAGTTACTGACTTTCCCCCACAATTTTTAATTTGAAATCATTCAAACCTGCAAAAGACTTGCAAGAATAATATTAGTACAATAAAGAGTCATCTACTAGTCACCCTGATGGGGCCATTTTTGACATTGTGCCATGTTTATACACTGTATCTCTCTACTTCTCTGTCATTCATCTATCTATCTATCTGTCTTTCTGTCTATCTATCTATCCATCATTGATCATTGTTTATCTAAGAGCCAGGTGCAGATAGCATGACGCTTCACCTTCAAACAGCAGCGTGCAAATCCTCAGAGTATGAACATCCTTTCTCATAACCACGATACGATGCTCACACTCAGGAAACTGAACATCGATGCAACACTATTGCCTACCATACAGTCAATATTTTCATTTCCCCAGTGGTCCTCAAAATGTCTTTTACAGACTTTTTTTTTTTTTTTTAACCAGGATCCAACTAAAGATCGTGCTTGGCACTTAGTCGTCCTTTTTATTCAGTCTCTTGGATTTCAGAATAGTTCCCTTTCCTTTTTTGGTCTTTCATGGCATTGGTATTTGAAAACCACAGGCCATTTGTTTTGTGCAATGTCTGTCAATTCAGATTTGTTTGATTGCTTCCTATGGTTAATTTCAGGTTCAACATTTTTTGGCAAAAATGCCATGTGGGTGATGTTGCGTCCCCAGTGGGTCCCAACCAGAGATGCAACATGTCATCTGTCCCGTCGACGATGATGTTAACCTTGTTCACGCGGTTAGGTAACAGATCTGATTTCTCCCCTGCAAAGGAGTCTTTTTCCTGCACAATTACCACCTGCCATTTCTTAAAGGAAGTGCCATCCAGGAGAAGAACCATTGGAGGGTGTTAGCAGGAAAAGACAAGCAGGAGCGAGGGGCCCGTCTGACAGGTGCAGTTTGCCAACTTCCAGGTTCTTACAAGCTTAAGGGTGACTGAATTCAACTGGGGAGATAGCTCACGGCTCCTTGCTTCATGGCTGTATGTATGCAAAGCAGCGCTCTCACTCAGCAACTGTAGATTTATTGATTGTGTTAACTCCCCATGATTCGGTGGTTCAGGCCGGCTGCTGGGTGCGGCAAATCCTCCTCGGTGGTTGCATTAGTTTTCAAATTGTGTAGCTACAAAGACAGGTGGTGGCCAGCCTCCCCTCCTCTACATGGCCTGCCCAAGGGCAGCAATATGGACGTGTGCCACTGTGTTCCAGACCACCATGTCTCTGACCGGACCATTACAATAGTCCCCTAATGGTCCCTCCAACATCTACCCTGCTCGCTTCCTTACCCCAGTCCATTCTCCTCAAAGCAGCCTCCCGAGCACTTTACAAAATTCAAGTCAGATTACTAACCCACTCCTTCTTGAAACTTTGCCTATTGTTCTTTGGATAAAAATCCTTAGAATAATATCTACCTAGGATGGTCCGGTCCTCACTTTCTTCCACTCTTGCCTGGTATTAGGCTCTGAAGCCCAGCCATGATGGCTTTCTTTCTGTTTGAGAAAAATTCTTCAGCCTCAGAGCGTTGGCATACACTTCACTGTTCTTGTACCTGAAGCATTCTTCCTTTGTTCTGCTAAGGTAACTACTAGGGTGTATGCTCATTAAAGACAGATCTAATTTTGGGTATGGCTACATCCAGAAGCTCCAAAAAAGTAGTTACTAAAGATTGATCTCTTTAGTCAGTGTTGGCTTTACTCAAAGCTGTTTCTTTCTTCATGGTGGCAAGACGGCTGCCAATATATTTCCAGGCTTTGCTCCTACCCCCTCAGCAGCTCTTATGAAGAGAGAGCACCTTTCTCCTAACAGTTCTTATAAAAATTATGAGATTGGTTTTAATTAGATCACACACGCATTGCTGAGCCAATCCTTAACGGCCAGGAGGATAGAATACGCTCCTTGGTCAGGCCTGAGTCATGTGACTGCTCCTTGGAAGGAGCTGTGCGTTGGCCTTTCCCAAGCCTCTTGAGAATCAGGGAGGGGCATTCCCAAAGAAATCAGGGAGGGGCATTCTCAAAAGAAAACGGGCTGCTGTTATCAGAAGAAGAGAAACGGGTGCTGGGCAGCAAAATAAAAGCTAATTACTAAGGTTGCAAGGAATTTAAAAAAAAAAGATTTATTTGAGAGACAGAGTAGGGGCGAGCGGAGGGAGGGGCGGAGGGAGGAGACTCCTCGCCCAGTGGGGAGCCAGAGTCGGGGCTTGATCCCAGAATCTTGAGATCACAACCCCAGCCAAAGTGAGACACTTATTAACCGACTAAGCCACCCCGGTGCCCCTAAGTTGTAAGGATTTATGGACATAATGCTTGCAGTAGTCTGAGCCCATTTTTTCTGGACAGTGATAAGCCTTGTGTAAATAAACCAAAGAAAATAACGAAATGAGAGTCAACGAGATTTGGTATGAGACTTGGATGTGTGTGATGAAGGAGATAGGGCGCTTGGAGGTCTCAAGTCCGGGGTCTGGGCTACTGGGCCCGCCTCCCGCGGACTAAGAGTTAGGTGGGGGAGGGCCCAGTGGGAGGGAGGAGCCGGTCGTTTGTCCCATTAGACCTCCCGTGTGCGTTCGTGCATGTGTGCACGTGCACGCGTGCATGTGTGCGTGCGCGCCTGCATGTGCGTAGGAGACGTGATGGTAGGTGCTCAGAGACCGTTAGCTGCAGTTCCCTGTTTCTTCAGGTGAGGAACCCAGACCCTGAAAGAGGGAAAATAGTTGGCGGGCCCTCTCGCAGCGACAACCCCTATCTACTGGTTTCACTCCCCCCCAGGCCGGCGTTTTAATTTTTTTATTTGTTACTTTTTCTTTGGAGGAATGCACATTTGAATTAATTTTGAACACCGCAGGCAATTTTAGTGGCAAAGAAAATCGAGTTTGCTGAGGCTAAGAGCAACACTGATTGCAATATCCCCGTGTTCATAACCCCTGGGAGGTTGCTGAAGTCTTTCCTTTTATGGCTCTTTTTGCATAACGGCAGTTTGGTGAAGATGAAAATATTCGAGGCGTCTGCAAATCATTTTGTGTCATGGCCATTGACTGCTTCTCACGTGTTTATGGGATTTTTATATAAGTCTTTCTTTACACGTCAGGGCTTTTTATGGCAGACGCCTAAAGATAATGAACGCAGTTAACAGCTGGACTGAGGTGCTCGGTTATTCACGTTGCAGATAGATTCCAGGAGTCCCTAGGTCCAAAGCATCCCCAGCTGGCCCGACAGTGACGCCTGTATTTGTGTGGTGCTAGTCTTAGCCTCTCCATAGTAACCTTATTGGCCACAAAGTGAGGGGGAGGCTGGGTAAAGGGAGAGGAGGTTTGGGGAACGAGGGAGAGAG
Organism: Ailuropoda melanoleuca; assembly: GCF_002007445.2. Taxonomy (NCBI): domain Eukaryota; kingdom Metazoa; phylum Chordata; class Mammalia; order Carnivora; family Ursidae; genus Ailuropoda; species Ailuropoda melanoleuca. The sequence continues at coordinate 9,524,146 of NC_048229.1, forward strand.
AGACAGAGAGAGAGAGAGAGAGGTTTTGCTTTATTGGGGTTGGGAGTGGGTCCTAGAGCTTCTTGAGCTCACTATTGCTGAATTCAAAACATGAGAGTGGGAATTTCGGGTGCAGGAAGGGGGGGGAAGTGGCCCAAATGGGCAATTATGGAAATCAACCCAAATCTCTAAAACAGAGGCATCTCCCTGGGGGAAGGCGACCTGGCTCTTTATTTAGTCAGGGGTGGCTGGCAATGTGTTTCTTCAAGATAATGCTTCTCTGGACGCTTGTCTGAAATGGATGCCTCTGGACATTGCACATCTCTGTGATGTGAGCTGAAGTCAGGCCCTTGCGTGATATCAAGGACACCCAACGGTCTTGGCTTACGCTCCAGTGTTAATTTGCCTGTGCCCTTGGGCAGGTCCCTTTCATCTCCTGGACCTGTTTGCCCCTGTAATTGGAGGGGGAGACCAGAGTGGAGTGCAGCGTGGAGTACAGAGGATGATTGTGGTTGATACAAGGACAGGGCTTTAAGTCACCCGGTGAAAGTGTTTTGCCTCGTTCAAATCTCGTTCAGTCTCCACTTACATCTGGGGATGGAAAATTCAGCTTGGTGCCAACGTGGCTGCAATGCCTGGCATTTGCCAATTCCTCTTCCTAACACAGACAATTGCATAAGATTGGTTTTTTTAAAATTTTGAACTTAGTTTTCCCTCCACCTTCTCTCTAGGTAGCTGGTGAGAACTAGCTTTCCACTTCCAACAAGAGCAAAACCACCACTTCAATAGTGTGTATTCGGGGCACTTTCTTCAAGGTTTTACATTCATAATTCCTTTCGTTCTCTTAAGAGAGAAGATCCGAGTATCATTTCCACTTTATAGATGAGAAAACCGAAGCACAGAGAGGTGAAAATACTTGCCCAAGGTCACACAGCGAGTGGGTACCAGAGGCAGGATTTGAATCCAGAAAGTCTGCTTCCACAATTTGTGTCTCAACCATTCTACTTTGCCGAGGCATGAAATACTAATGATTCCTTTGAAAATGTATTCAAAAAAGGGGGGTGGTGGTGCTGGGTGAGTGTCAGTCTAAAGGAAAACATTAAATAAATAATCAAGCATGCAGGACGAGGGAGATATGGCAACATTATGACCATGGTTTTAAGTCACTACAGCTTGGGAAACACTGGATACTGTAGAAATCTGGAATTCTGTACATGAGGAAAACGCCTGCATTAGACGTGGGAAGAAGCCAGATGGGGGCTCCTGAGTATATTCTAAGCCACAGCCCTGGTAGCTTCCAGAATTGCTTGTCTAAGATGAGAAATGGCTTCCTCTGACAGCCACCGAGCCGGGTGGCTCCCTTGAAGGGTGCCAGGCGGGCCGGACTTCTTCCGTCTGACCTCGCTCGAGGCTGAGGTCTGGGTGCCGCTGCCCTTGAAGGTGGTTTTCATGTGCCGTCTGTGGCACGAGCATGGGGCACGCGGCTGACCTTCGGCCAAAGTAATTAATGGGCATTTGCACAGCACAGTCACCTCACGTCCCCTCGGGCGGTGCGATGCGGGAGCCTTCATGCAGCCGCGCAGACAGCGGCAGCTCAGCTCACCTTCCCCGTCATCCCGCCTCCCCCTGCTTTGCAAACAAACCCTGCCTCCCATCCTCATCGGGACTCCTACCCTAACCTTGACCCCTACCTTTTCGCTTCCCTTACCCTTAACTCATAACCTAACCTCAACACAATCCTTTCCTGATCCCGTTTCTCCCCTTTATCCGCCCGCTCATCCGCTCACAGCTCCCCCCTTTATTGAGGCATACCAGACAATTAAAGATGGTCCCCATTTACGGTGTGCATTGCGATGATTTGACATAGGTATAGACTATGAAACGATGGTGTATTAACCAGTAATTAGCACACCTGTCACCTCACGTGTTGCCATGTCCAGCCGCTGGTTTATTCATTTACTCATTCATTCATTTTTGTCCCCCATACTTATTGAGCATCTATGATGTCAGCTGGGGTTCCCTCAGGAAGGAGAAGGCACGCGCTCACTGGGCAGTTGGGGAGAGCTGAGTACAGAGACGGTTGATAATGATGTGGGTGCTGCGAAGAGCACCGAGGGGCTAGCACGGCAAGGAGCTGTTACCGCCGCTGGGGCGAAGGGAGGGAAGGGAGTTGGGGGGACCCGGCGACGGGTGGTGCTACAGTGCTGGAGGGGCCACGGATGGGAGCTCCTGATAGGTCCGGAGGTATGTGGTGGTTGTCAGAGCAGGCAGGGGACAGGGGGAAACACCCCAGCTTCTTCCCCTCCTGCCTTCCTGGCTCCTGCTAGACCACTCCGTATTGCCTCCCCAGCGTGGAGCTCAAATGGCCCCAGTTGCCGTGCGTCAGCACATCGCTGCTGTTACAGTAAAGAGGAGAGTGAAATGTGGATTTTACTTCATGCCCCTTCAAAAGAGGAAGGACGAAGGTCGTTGGTCATAGAAGCAGATAAAGAATGAACATTTTTCTTTGTGGAAATAATGGTCTTCCTAGAGGTTTAGTGTGGCTGGGACAAAAGAACGCAACCTAAGATGTCGTTAGGAGGCAAACCCATCTGATTTTGCTGTATGTTGTGTCTGGCTTCTGTGATGCGGAACTCCCTGTACTCGGTGTAACTTGCTTTCATGGAGGCCCAGAGAGGGCAATGGTTTGCCCAAGGGCACACAGCCTATTTGTCAATGCAGAGCCGGGGCTGGAACTCAGGCCCCCTGCATCCTCTCTTGTTCCATTTTGTTGTCATCTGTGAAACTATCTTCATTAGCTCCGGCTCTCTGGGGACAAGCCCAAGTCCTCACAGTCCCTGGAAGAAGGTGTGGTGTTGTTCTTTAATCTCCCAGGCTGCAATTCATTTTTTCCAAGTGTTAATGGCACTTCCCGTCATGCAATTCTCCAAACAAATGCTGGGTTGTCTTCCTGCCCCTTTGCCATCTCAGAGAGTTCAAACCATGATGGTTTCGTCATCTGCCCCTGAATGCAAATTTTCATTCTAGCAACCTCTGCCATGAGCAGCTTGGTCAGATCCAAACCCACCATCCCTCCTCCCTCCTTTCTCAACTTTCCCGTTTGTCAGGGATGACGTCATATATTCAGGCTCCCAGGTTGTCAAACCTTGGATTGATAAGTCTCTGGATCTTCTCTCTTTCATTCCCGTCAAGGAGGAGCATGAAGGCCCCGGCCATCTGGACCCGCTGGGAACATCACCACATTAATACCACGACTCCCTGAGGAGGAGTCTGAGGGTGTGGTTGGGCCTGTATCCCACTCGGCTTCCCCTCTGCCCACTCCTGCTTCCTTCCCCAACCTTCCACAGGGATCCATCCCAAGGGCCATCCTTAATAAGTAGCTGGTATGCTAAACTGTGTCTCAGAGCACGTTTTCTGGGGATTCCAACTTAAGACGCTGGATGGTGGTCATGCCTACTCCCGACTAACTGACCCTGGGACCTTGGCCATGTGTCTCCACTCCTATCTGTAAAATGGGTATAATGTCTACCTTTTTCTTTTTTTAAAGATTTTATTTATTTGTTATTTGTGAGAGAGAAAGAGAGAGAGATTGAGAGAATGGGTGAGAGGAGGGGCAGAGGGAGAAGCAGACTCCCCATGGAGCAGGGAGCCTGACGCGGGACTCTATCCCAGGACCCTGGGATCATGACTTGAGCCGAAGGCAGATGCTCAACTGACTGAGCCACCCAGGCGCCCAAAACATTTCCACTCTTATTTACGAATACGAATCTGCCCTCTGACTGAAGAAAAAGTTCACCAGATTTCAGTGGAACTTGAACTAATGAAGTGATAGGGATCCGGCAGCGTGGCCTGCAGAAGGAGTTAAAGGTATGACTGCAGGGGGTGAGGGAGGAGACCACTGCCTAGGAAGACTCTGGGTCCAATCATGATGGGGACGTAAGCTTCAGTGTGATGTGTGGAATGGACAGGCACTAAAAGGCTTTCAGCAGGTGAACATCGCAATCTGACTTCTTAAAAAAAAAACCGTGGCAAAGGAATGGAGTAGTGGCAGCAGTATTCTCAGTAATAATAATGGATGTCGGTCTCCGTTGTAGCAAACATTCTGTTCTTTCCCCATTTACCTTGAAAGCTAATTTTTTTTTCCAGGTTGTCTCATCTTTACAAGATACCCTGATGGAAGGGAATTCCATCTGCCTCAGTCTTCGGGAATATCTGGAGCTGCTGTTACAAGTAATCTTAATCTACAGCCACAACATCCGAGGGGTTCATTTCCTCTGATTTTTGAGGGGAATGACTCAGACTTTTGCATATTTTAAGCGAGAGAGGGATGCCAGGCAAACAGTGTACAAGGACCCATCCCACCGAGGACCATTCCCTCTCGTCACTCTGCTTTGTGTCCAGATTCTCTTTCTGCCCACCTCCGGCCTCCCCACACAGTGGTCTGCTGCCGGCAGCCACAGCAAGTTCAGCCTGATGTTTGCATAATTTGAATAATAATTTTGCATAATAGAGACTCTCATTTAAATGATATAAATTTCCTCAGTCCTCTCTCCAGATTAGTATTCATCCATTCAGCGAGATCGCTTTTAGGGGATGAGATAGAAATATTTACAAAAGACAAAGAATCGAGTGAGGAGGCTTTGAGGATTTTCTAGTGAAAATAAAAAAAAAATTGTTATTGTTTTGTTTGATACATTTGAGGGTGGAGGTTGGAGCTGAAGACACCACCTTTTTATGCAACTCAGTGGATTTTCATGCACAATTCCCTGCGGGGGAGTCAGTTGGGGTGGGGGGAAGAGGGCATGGGGGATGGGGTCTAAGAGTTAGGTCTAAGGGGAGGGAGGAAGGACATCGGGAGGCAGTGAGTCCAACTCTGTCTCTGGATTCTTCCTGTGAGATGTACCTGAGGGTGCCCTGCTGCCCTCTCCTTCCTCCATCTGTAAATCCTCTGTATCTGTGGACCCCGGCCTGGTGTGTATTTACCACCTTGTCTCATGGGAGGAACAACAGACTTGGAGCTGGGTGGACCCGTGTATCTGTCAGGGTTCTTTGGTTGTAAGCAACAGAAACCAACTCAGGCTCCGTAAGTCAAAGGTATCCCCGGGAAGGCTCAGCATGTGGGGAGGGGGCATCTAATCAGCCCAGCTTGGGTTCATGCCCACTTCTTGGCTTGGGGTGATGGGGGCACCTTGCAGACCCACACCTAATAATTGCCTCTGAGGCAAGAGTGCAAAGGGAGGCCCATATACCATTTGTTTGCATATTTGAAAATTACAAATCTTGCAAAGAAACTTAACGCAAACATGATCTGTCCTCTTACTTTGGCACAAATACCAGAAGGACCTAGAAACCCAGGTTTGACTTTAGAATCTTGGATACCTCAAAGTTATGGGCAGGAGTCATGACCTTTAGTGGAGGGTGGCAGTCAGCCCTTCGTGACCCTGTAGGAAGGGAGCCAGTAAAATACAGAATCCAACAGCACAGGCTTCTTGCCTTCTGATCTCTTACTGGAGGCCCCAGTGGCCTAACCGAGCTGAAATCCAGAGGGCCTGGGACCCTGCTTTGGCCAGGATGGGGACTGGGGAGAGTGGGTTCCAGAAGCCAGTTGACACGGGTGGGTCTGGAGAACAGCCCAGGCAGGATGCTAGATGTTGGTAGGTGCCTGCTGTTAGCGTTCGGAAGAGAATTGGGGAGTGATGTGACGTGGGGCAAAGAGGGCTGTGAGATTCCTTCTAAGTATGGGAGCTGAACCCCGCTCTGGCCAGTTACTGCTGTGCAGGGCTGTGGGCTGGTGTTGCCAGGGACCCTGGGTTTTGAAGAGTAGCAGGTCATCTGGAGTTTGCAAATACTGAATTTTAAGATTTAAACACATGGGCAGCTAGTTAAAAAAAAAGATTTTAGAGCCTAGTGCAGACCTAATGAACCCCACTCACAAACTACGTTTGGCCCCGAGGCTGCTCTAAACAGAAACAAATTCGAGGCTTCTGTGTCCGTTCCAAATTCCACGGGGGGAGAGCCTCTGACTTGTTTGGACTTGGTTGTCCCTCCCTGGTCCAATCAGCCATGCTGAGCAGAGGTCACGGCCCCGTGGCCCACTCAGCTAGGGACAGGCTGGTCTGTCCGGGAGCTGTGCAAGTCCCCTTGAGGGCAGTAATGACCTATGGCCCTATCGCAAGCCATGAATGTGGGGGAGTCACGAGGCACCTCTCAGGTTCCCGCACAGCTGTAACAGAGGGCCACACACTTGTTCATTATCGCACAGTGCTGGGGGTCAGATGTCCGAATGGACCAAAATGAAGGCATCAGTAGGGCACGCCCCTCTTTGGGGCTCTCGGGGAGAATCCACTTCCTTGCGTTTTCCAGCTTCCTGGCTTGTGTTTCCCACATTCCTTGGCTTGTGGTAACTTCCTGCATTTTCCAAAACGGCGATGGCCTGTTGAGTCTTTCTCACATTGCACCTGTAACGCTGATCTCCTTCCTTCTTCCACGTGGAAAGGACCCCATGATTACACTGGGCCCACCCAGACGGTCCAGGACATCTCTTCATTTTAAGGTCAGCTGCTTAGCATCCTTCGTTGAATTCCCTCTTATCGTGGAAGGTAGCTTATTCCCAGGTTCCAGGGATCAGGACGAGGATGTCTTGGGAGGAGGGGCATTTTTCTACCTACCTCAAGGCAGTTTCTGAGCCTTGCTGGCCATCTATAAAATGGGGGGAGGATCATGCCTTCTTCACGGTTGTGAAAGGGAGCCTGTGCAGTATACCAGGCCCAGTCCCTGGCCCGTAGTAGGCACCCCCATTAGTCCCTTTCTCTCCCTTCTTCGAGCTATTTGTTTCAATGTAGGCAGAGCCTCAATTTATTCAAATGGCCAAGATGTACCAGTTCTGCCTACCTCAATCAATCATTCATTGATTCCTTGATTTGTACATTCACTCATTCAGTATTTATTGGGGGCCTACTATGTGCCAGACACTGAGCTAGGTGCTGGGGCCGAGCAACAAATACTGAAGACATGAGGTTTTTTCCCCAGGTGGCAGAGGAAATAATAAATACGAAAATAGATTAATAATCACAATTTTATATAGTAATAGACAAAGTAACAAAGGAAGATGGAAGTGGTGGTTGTGGGGCAGTGGGATGCTATTTTAAATAGAGAGGTCAGGGGCGCCTGGGTGGCACAGCGGTTAAGCGTCTGCCTTCGGCCCAGGGCGTGATCCCGGCGTTATGGGATCGAGCCCCACGTCAGGCTCTTCTGCTATGAGCCTGCTTCTTCCTCTCCCACTCCCCCTGCTTGTGTTCCCTCTCTCGCTGGCTGTCTCTGTCTCTGTCGAATAAATAAATAAAATCTTTAAAAAAAAAAAAGGTCAGGAAAAGCATGTCTGAGCGACATGTGAAATGACAGAGTGTTTGTTGATTGACTTGATGATCTCAACGCTGATTTCCAGCTTGATTATGGCAGAAATGGATAAGCTGATTGTTGATAATCAGTGCAAATTACATAAGACTTCTTCCACAAACATTTGAAGGTTTTCTGGTTTCCTTTTTTCTGTGTTGAATTTTACCCTTTTTAAAAGAAGGGACCCAAAGGGCATATTCATCCATCCTTTTAGAACAGGATGGACATTCTTCTGAATTAGCTCATATTCCCCCCTGGGGGGCTCTGAAGGTGGCAGACAGAGAGACCCTGCCAGACCTGTCCCCGGCTCCGTCTGTGACCTCCCCATAATGCTCAGCTGCTGGAAGCCTCAGCGGTCTCATTAATGTCGGAAAAGCACTTTGGGTCCCCAGCTGAAAGATACCAGGAAAGGCAAGGCATAATTATTTTGTTTTTCCCACATCTTCTGTGTGCAGAAAGGCCATCAGAGGCAGCCTGAACCTTCTCCATTGAGAATGAGAGGCTGCCGTTAATGGAGAGAGGAGAAGGGACGGACAGAGGCAGACAGGGAAGAAGAGAGTGCTTCTGGCCTCTGGCTGAGGACAGATCATGTGCTGGTCAGTCCCCTCTTGTGCCCCTGACCACCATACTTCTGTGCTGCTCATGACATCAGCGTCTTAGGATCCACTCTGGTTTGCCCCATTTCCTTTCTCCATAGCAGAACACGGCTCTGTGACCCCTGGGGCCTCCATGAGGTTTTCTGGGTGGTCTGCAGAGCCACAGGGAGATGGGCCCTGGGTGGAGCAAATGACGATAACAATACTTTGATTTGCTATGCACTAGCTCACTGACTTCTCACCATCCCTAATGGGGATGATGATCCCCATGTTACAGATAAGGAAACTGAGGCTCAGAGAGGGTAAGTGATATGCTTAAGAAAGTTGATAAGCTGGGATTAAACTCAGCTCCACCTGGACTTAATATAACATGGTTCTGCTTTCAAAATACATCGAAACCTTCGCATTTTTCCCCACCCACACTGCTATCACCGTGTCCAGCCACTGTCACATCTCACCTGGACTGTCGTAATAGCCTCTGCCCTGGCCTCCCCGATTACATCCCTCCCACCGCCCGCCACCCTGTCGTCTGTTCTCAGCCCAGCAGCCCCAGAGTTGCTGAGTCCCTCCTCTGCTTAAAACTCTTCAGTGTCTCCCATCCCACCCCCTGTAGCTGTGCCCTGGCTTACAAACCCCATATGTTCCTTCTTTGTCCTCATTTCCTGTCATTTGCCCCTTTGCCCTCCTCACTTCAGTCACATGGCCTTCTTGCTCTCCTGTAATCATACCAAGAATGCTTCTTCCTCGGGGTCTTTGCACTGGCTGTTCCCTCTGCCTAGAATACTCTTCCTCAGATAGCCACATATAGACCTGTTTCAAGTCTTTGCTCAGAAGTCACCTCACTGACTCAGCTCTGGCAACTTTCTAAAAAATTGCAATTCTTTCCTCCCACTCTAATTTCCTCCTCTTTCTTTGTTTTTCTCCCTCAGACTTCTCAGTATTGAACAGACTATCACTTACTTCATCTGTTTGTTATCCCCCCTTTTCCACGAGAATGTCCGCTCCACAAAAGCCGGGTGTTTGGTCTATCGTGCTCTGCTGCGGCCACAGCACCGAGAACAGTGCCTGGCACACAGTATGTGCTCTGTAAATATTTGTAGAGCGAAGGACTCCCAAGCTTTTCTTCTGTCCACCACACCTACTGCTTTGGTGGCTTGGCTTCTTGTCTCTAAGAATTCCACATCCTTGCCCACACTTTCTTTAGTCAGGCATTTCCATTTCCTCCAATATGCAGGCATAGAATAGTATCTCTTTGTGATTTTTAAATATTTCTTTTTTTTTTTTTTTAAAGATTTTATTTATTTATTTGACAGAGAGACAGCCAGCGAGAGAGGGAACACAAGCAGGGGGAGTGGGAGAGGAAGAAGCAGGCTCATAGCGGAAGAGCCTGACGTGGGGCTCGATCCCATAACGCCGGGATCACGCCCTGAGCCGAAGGCAGACGCTTAACCGCTGTGCCACCCAGGCGCCCCTAAATATTTCTTGATAGGCCTGCGCACTCAGGTTTTGACATGTCTGAGGGGCAGTGGGTCTGTTTCCCCCTCTGGTTGGGAGACCAGAACTCTCAAGGAGACCATCTCTTGGCATTTCTTGAAAAAAAAAAAAAACAAAAAACGGGAAATGGGTCTTTTGTTTTGGGTTATAATAAGACAAGCAACTCATGGAAAACAAAGTTAGCATCTGCTCTGCACACCGGGTTTAATATTTAGGGATAATTTAAAACCAAGGGAAAGGCAGAGTTATTAATAAACAGTTGAGGGGAAGTGTGAAGAGAGAGTATGAAAATCTTCAATTGAAAAAGCAACTGTGGTTAGCATCCAAAATAAGACCCTTCTTGGCATTCGGTTCTGCTCATTTGCAAATTAAGAGATGTATTGTTTTAAAAATAATTAAGTCTAATTTTGCATGTTTGGGAGATAGCTCTCCACTGGCTTAAAAATCTTTATTTATTTGCAGTGCTGTGAATACAGATTAATCTCCATTGCTAAGCCCAGTGTTTGCTGTTTATGTATACTCAAATGCTCACTGAGGCAAAGCTGGTGTCTCTGGAGAAGTGATGTCTGGGGTTCTGGGAAGTTATATTTGGAGTCCCTTGTGGACCCCAGAATTCCTTTAGAGCAGAGATCTTAGCAACTATCACATCTAGTTTTGTTCATTTTACAGGTGTGAAAACGGAGGCTCAGAGAGGTGAAGGACTTGTCTAAAGTCACACACCAAGTCAGCAGCAGGACTGGGTTAGAATACAGGCCTCTTCAGTCTCGGCTGGAATTGTCCACCAAATCCGTGTGTCCCATTCTTCAGTCATGCTTTTAACATATCCGTGTGCTACCTGTACTGTTGTTCTTGTAAAGGTTTTCTCCTTCAAATCAATTCACTTATAAAATGTGAAGCTGTTTATTTAAAAGGAAAAAAAAATCACAGATGTGATTTTGGAAAATCTCATTACTCACCTAAGTAGAAAGTATATGAACATTAATACAAGGCAAACCAAACAATGATATTAAGTTCTAGTAAGGCCACTGTGATTGGTTAAGACAGCAGCTCATGTAAAACAAAAGTTAGCATCTGCTCTGCATATTTGGACACACTTAGAGCTTTGGGCTGAGGCTGGATCCCTGTTGAAAGGAGACAATAGCAGGTGTTCAGTACCTGAAGCACCAGGTTGAGACTTCCTCCTCGTCGTTATCAGGTTTGGAAGGGAATGGAAAGGATCAGTTTCTCCCGAGGTGATTAATAGGATCTAAAATTATCTCTCAAGAAACACTACAGGTCCTCACTTTAGATGAATCTTGACCGTGAGAGCTTCTCTCTCTTTCTCTTTCCCTCCCTTCTCTGTAGCTAGGAGAGGCCCTGTAGTAGATAGATACATAAGGGAAGCGTCAAACATAGCTTTCAGGAACATTCTTTAAAAGGCAGCTCTTTGGGTCCTTTGCTTTTATTTCTTCATCTTTTCCTCTTTCCTGTTGGTTGGAATTTGGATGTGATGGCTGGAATCAGGCAGCTGTAGTGGATAATGAGGTGACCATAAGAATGGAGTCCGCATACAGTGGAGCAACAAGATAGCCTGGCTCCCTGAGCCTCTGGATTTTTAAATTTTTTTTGTAAAAGAGGAATGAGCTTCTATCTTTTATAATTCCTATTACACTGGATCTCTACTGTTCATAATCAAGTTCATTCTAATACAAAAGGAGAATAAGTGAACTCTGGATTAGCAATGAGAAGATCTGAGTTCTAGTCCCATTTCTCTAGCTCATACTCACATCCATTTGAGTGAAAAAAGAAATAGTCCTGGCTTTGCACTCCCCTGCACCTATTTTAAGCTTCCAATGAGGTTTGCCCCTTGGGAACTCTCAGTTCTGCTCAGAGCTCTGCGTGTTTCTATTCCGAGGCAGTGGTGGGAGCAGGGTGTCCAGGGAAGGAGCAGGGTGGGGGCTGATTTCTGCCTGAGTTTGTCTCAGGTGTTACCCTGTTGAGGAGGGGATTGAGGTACAAATGGGACCCACAGGTGTGAGAGGATTCTGTATGAGAGGGATAGCAGTCCTCGATAACCGCTAAATAGCATCACACATAGAGCATGTCTGTCCTTAAACTGCCTTGTCTCCTTCTGCCGACCCATGCCAAGCGTATCCATAAAAGTGCAAACAACTCATTCCTCTCTTCCCCTCAGAACATCCGCAGCAGCTGCAGAGTTGTTCTGTATTTTAAATAAAGCATTTAAAACCTCTCAGAATTTAGCGACAATCACCATGGATACTCATCACTGAAATCCTTTGTTACCATGGCAACATTCCACCCTTCACCCCCCACCCCCCCCACCCCCATCTTGCCTGTTTACCCTGAAACTGACACATTGGTTATGGTGAGTGATAGGAAAAGATTTGAGTGGAACTTCCAAGGGCACAGAAGCATGAAATGTCTTGCCAGAAAATAGGTATTTTTCCATTATTGTAATAAGTACTATGTTTCACACTCCTATTTTACCCAGGATAGATGACTATTATTACGGGGGGGGGAAGGAAGATCAATGATGAATTAAAGCAAAAACGATCCCTTTTGTCATCTCCTACAGGTGATTTTTAATAGCCCTTCTTGCTGCATTCAAAATGTGGTGAGTAACAACCTAGAGTATTAAGACGTGAGTATCATTTGACCCACTTCTTACAGTTTTCCAATACGCTCCAAGAAACCCCTTTAGAAGCAACAAACAAATCTTTGCAAAGGTATTCACAGCAACCTTTATGGAATGGTGAGGATCAAGAAACGACCGTGTGCCTGATGTTGAGGGCGGGTGGGTGAAGTGAACAGAACGTGACATGGTGCGATCTTTTGTAGCATTGACAGGTGACAAGTAGGAAATGGCAGTGCATTTACGACCCCAGAGAAATAATGGGAAGCAAGCAAAATAAGTTGTTGATCCCAGTGGTTATGGGCATGGGCTCTGAAAATGTTTGCACGTATCTTAAGGGAAATTAGAGACAATGGGGGGATTCTGAACTCTTTTTAGGTCAATGACATTTTTAGGAATCTGAGAATGCCTTGAACCATCTCCCCAGAAAAATCCCGACACAACATTTTGCATGTAATTCTAGGAGACTCATTAGTCCCTTGATGTCCATTCAAGGGCCATCCCTCCCCACAAGGGCCCATCCACTCCGGATTTAAGGCATAATGTTCATTTAGTTCAGTCTTGGTCGTTAAGTTGGTTACTTCCATTAAAAAGCCCAAACCCCAACTGAAACATGTTTGGAGATTTGGGCTTATACTACTTGTTTGCTGTTTGTTTGCCCCTAGGAGAATGTGAGCTCCACGGCAGCAGGGGTATCAGATGGTCTTGTTTGCTGTCTGTATCTCCAGGACCTAGAACACTGTCTGTTCCAGTAGCAGCTGCTCAATATTTCCTGAAGGAAGGAATTCCTTAACAGCATGTCCAAATGCAAAGCATTGTTATTAGAATTACAACTTTGTGCAGGAATCACCCATGTTACTGAACGTTGTAAACCATTTATCCAGCTTGCTGTATGGGGCACAATACTCCACGTGTGAATATACCACAATGTAATCATCCATTCTACTGTTGGTGGGCATTTGGGTTCAGTTTCTTAGTTTTGATTTTTTTGCTATTATGACTAGTACTGCCTGGAACATCCTAGCACATGTCTTTTAAGTGAACACATGGGTGCATTTCCATAGGAATGGAATGGCTAGGTGACAGTGTCTATGCATGTGTAGTTCTAGAAGATGTTGCTAAACGGTTTTCTAAAGTGGTTGTACCAACTTGCTCTGCCCTTCAGGTGATTCTGCCTGCCTCTCTGTCTCCAGGCCTACTATGTCATTCCACGGTCCCATATTCCCTGTAAAGCCACATGTGGACATAATTGCCCCCTTCTCCTCTCAGGACAGTTTCTTTCTTAGTGAACTATTCGCCTCTGCCTGTGTGATTTACCTCCTTACGAAAGCTCCCCTCTTTCCACCAGTTGCTTCAAAACATTAGATGCCAGTGTTTGTTGAATGCATGAGTGACTAATTCAGATCTTCTGGGACAAATCCCAAATGTTTGCTGTCCTGTTTTTATTTTTGAGCCACGTGGTAAGAGGAAAGCTCTGAGCCACTGAAACCCACAGAATTAAAAACGGGTTGCCAGCTGAAAAGGACCAGATTGTTCTAAAGCTCAGCTTATGCCATGGTTGCTGCAAGCCAGGAAAAGATTTGCCCCAAGGTAGCAGGACCAAAGGGAATTTCTGGAATCTGCCTCCAGAACTGGGTTGGAATGCCACGTGGATCCAGGAACCTGTCAAGGTGGGTTGTGAGGCTTTTTTCTACTGTGTGTTATTTCCCAGAGATTAAATGTTGCAAACTCATCATTTGTCATGCGCCCCAGAGGCTTGAATCTTGTCTTCCAAGACCGTGCGAATGGAAGGAAAAACATAGAACCACGCTGAGGGCCTAGCGTGGGGAAGGCCCTGGACGAGGGGCAGTATCCTACAAGAGCTCATTGAATTTCCTTGAATTCTTCAGTAACATCAGCATCCTCTTCTCCAGTCTTCCCCTCTCAGGGAACAAGCCTCTTGGTTCACCTCGCTCATAGAGCCAGAAACGTAGGTGCTTCCCTTGACAGGACTCTTGCCCTCATCCCTGCGTCTGCTCCCTTGCCAAGCCCTGCAGTTCCTACTTCCAAATATATCTCCAACCTTCCCACTGCCGTCCACCCCCACTGCCACCATCCCGGTCCAAACTATGACTGTCCCCTCCTGAGCTCCTGCCAGCAGCCTCCAAGCTGGACGTCGGCTGCCACTCCCGTTGCCTACAGCCTCTTCTCCACCAGAGTGAGCTTTGCAAATCTCTCTGCTTAAAATCCTTCACTGACTCCCTGCAGCTGATGTGGCAAGCACCCTGCTTCTAGCCCCTTGGCACACCCCATTTCTGGGCACGCAGAGCTGGTGGCTTGCAACGGGAGCACCTAAGGCTCAGCTGAGAGTTTATCTGGCTATTTATAGGGCAGGCTACAAGTGCCAGGAGTTAGCGCTCCTCCCTCCTCCTCCAGCGAGCCTCAACTGATGGCGGCTGGTAGCTGGTGGATAAATACCGCAGATCCCTTGCCCCTAGGCTGGGGATTACATTGAGTGGGGATTCAGGTGCTGTTGCCCCAGTGGTCATCTGCTCAGTGTTGTGCTATCTGCTTCCTTCCTTGGCCTCGCCCTCTCCTCTACCAGTGCTTCCTGAGGCCTTCCCCCAAATACATTATTTGCCCTCACATCTTGGTCTCAGGGTCTGCGGTGGGAGGAGGTCATGGAGAGGACATGAGGGCTGCTGGATCCTCCAGCGGGACCTGGGCAACCAACCGGAGGCTCCTCACCACCTCCCCTGTGCTTGGAATGTGCCTTCTGCCCGCTGTTTCCACAGCGGGAGCCGTTTTCAAGGTCGCAGCGCGCAGAGAGCAATGTGGTGTTGCGGTCACACTACGTTGTGATTGAGCCTGTCTTTGTTCCCTCCGTTGGCCTGCAGGACATGGTAGCACCTCGAGGAGCCCTTACTAAAATCGCCCCCCCCAGGACTTAAATGAGAGCCTCCCGAACACGGACACGTCTCCAGTGAGAAAAGCCGTGCTCTGACCCACGACGGCGTTGGACATTCTCTCCGCCTCGCGAGGACGTACGGGCGCCGTTCTCCAAACAGAGCGGAGTGCGTTTATACCCAATGAGACTGCGAAAGTACCGTCTTCATTAAATCACACGAGGACACTTCTTAAGCTCCACAGCCATCTGACCCCCAGCCTCGGGCACTTGATAAATCCGCGGCTCGGATCATGGGGCTCTCGGTGGAACAAATGTTACTTCTTTTGGAAATCATTATCATGATCTGCGTTTTCTGTGTGCACATATCGATCGCTGTGGGATCCGCCTCCAGTGCGGCTGGAGAGCCTCCCAGCGAGACACCTCCAAGGAGGGCGGCGGGGGAGATCGTCAGAGCCCCTCACGGTCACAAGGGGTGGAGGGTTGGTGGAGGTCACAGACGGGACGTGACCCTAGCTTGACCCGCGAGCTGGCGGGGGAGATCGGGATATCGGGATATCGCCAGCTCCTCACCCCTCCCGTGCCCTTGAAGTACGCTCCGCCCACCGTTCCCACGGTGGGAGCTGTTTTCAAGGTCTTAGCCTTGAGAGAGTAACGTGTTCTTGAGACCAAGCTGACTGAACCGGTTAAGACCTCTCTGTCAACTTTTAAGGTGCTGGCGGCTGTGCGGAGACCCCCTTGTCCTGCGGCTGCCCAGACGAGCCTGGTAAGCCGCCTGTTTGTGAGCACCGCCTCGGGCTCTGGAGGGGCTGCCTCTTTTTTGCACCTCTCCCTGTGCTCCGTGTGCGCAGGCGCGGGGGCAGTTTATGAGCCGACATCCGCTTTCGGGGAGAGCCAAATTCAGACGCTGCCCACTGCTTGCAAGGTAACATCCAAATGCCCCGTCTAGTCTACAGTGCAGGTATAACCTGGTCCCCGCTACCGCCTCCTTCCTTACTCCAGTGCCCTGTGCTTTTCTGCGGACGCACGGAGGTTCGGTGACCTCAGGGCCTTTTCACAGGCTCTTCCGTCCTTCTGGTTTCATATATGGGCTATTTCCCCCAGAAGAGCCTTCTCTCACTCCTCAATTTAAATTCAGCACCCCAGGGGCGCCTGGCTGGCTCAGTCAGTGGAGCCCGCGACTCTCCATCCCAGGGTTGTGGTTTGGGTCCCACACTGAGTATAGAGATTAGCTCCTTGTTCCTTTCCTTCCTAGTGTGTATCACCATTTGTCTCCTTATTTGTTTAATGTTTACATTCCTTCCCAAACTGTGAACCTCTTTGAGGATAGCCGCATCTGTCTCATCCACCACAGCCTGCCCACAGCCCGGTTCACAGAGGTGCTCAATAAATATTGATTAAATGAATATTTACTAGTATCCCCATTTCACAGATGAGTAAGCTGACACTCAGGGTGCCAGAATCATTTGCTCAAGGTCACACGTCTGGAAAGTGAATGGGGCTGGATTCAAACCCAGCACCGGCTCTTCAGTATGTGTCTAAGAGTGGGACTGCTGGGTCATATGGTAAGTTGTATCTTTACCTTTATAAGGGTCTGCAAACTGATTTCCAAAGTTATTTACCATTTTACATCCCCACCAGGAACTGGCAAGAGGCACGGGCTGGGTGGCAGAGTGGGTCAGAGGCAAGTGCTGTCTGTTGATTGGATGTCGTGTCCTCCTAAAATGCCTCTGATGAAGTCCTAGCCCTAATGTGATGATATTTGGAGCTGGAGCCTTTGGAAGGTGATTAGGTTAGATTGGGTTATGAGAGAGGGGCCCTCTGTATCCTCGTGAAGAGGAAGAGACACGAGACCTCTCTCGGTGTGCACGCACCAAGGAAAGCCGTGTGAGGACATAACCAGCAAGAGGGCCCTCATTAGGGACCCCACCACGTGGGCACCCTGTCAGACCTCCAGCCCCCAGAACTGGGAGCTGTAATGCTTGTGGAAGCTGCTTAGTCTATGGTGTTCTGTTAGAGCCCCAGGGATGGGTGGAGAATTCAGAAGGCATGGACTTGTACTCCAAGGAACTCACAGGCCTGCTCCCTCACTTCCGAGGACTGAGATAAGTAAGCCTGTCCAAGGAACTGTGAACGCCCATTGCCTGTCAACTAACGAGTGGGTCAAGATAAGGTGATAGACATCCATACAATGGAATGCTGATCTGTGCTACCAGTGAAAACAGGATGCTCAGTGAAAGAAGCCAGTCGCAAGAGACCACATATTGTATAATCCTGTTGATACGAAACATCCAGAACAGGCAAATCCGAGAGACAGAGAGGACATTGGTGGTTGCCAGGGGCTGGAGTGAGGTGGGGGCTGGCGAGAAAGGGGAGTGACTGCTGGACAGGTACAAGGTCTCTTTTTTGGGGTGACGAAGGTGCTTTGGAACAAGACAGAGGGGATGTTTGCACAACATGGTGAATGGGGTTAGGTCCCTGAGTGGAACACTTTAAAATGGTTCATTTTATGCTATGTGCATTTCACCACAAAGAGAAAAGTGCCTGGAAACAAAACTGATTCCTTCTGGAGGTTATTCTAGCTAATGCCAGAGACCTTCTCAGCGGAGGCATAGTTCCGGGCCTCTCGTGGGGCTGCTGTGCTGCTAAGGTCCCCCGTCGCCATTCACATAGTAGTCATTCGCCACAAGTGGCGTCTCCTAGCGGTGTGTGGGGGAACAGCAGCTCTGCTTTCACGGTCACACAGGGACCCTGCTTGCTGGAAATGTCAGTGGCTCTCTTCTCTCTTCAAAAAGGCTCAGGAACCCCGAGCACGTGGCCTTGGTGACCCAGACTCCAATTAGGAAAGCAGCATTGGAGGCTGGCACATAGGTGGCTGCAGGTGGCTGGGGAGAGTGCCCAGACAGCCCTGCATGTGGCCCTTGCATTTCCTACAGATTCCCCATCCCAGGGTTGTCAGCTGGTTCAAGGGGCAGAGTGAGGAGTGCTTGGTCGTTGCATTGAGCTGGAGACGCTCGCTTCCCAATTACTGGACTTTTGAAGTTATTTGATGTGGGAAAAACCTGTGCACTGCTGACCTGCCTCCAAGCTGCGGCAGGAACAGGGACAGGCTCAGCACCAAGACAGACCGAATGCTAGGGATGCCTCTGTCCCTTTTGGTGTCAGCGATTCCATCCTGGGCACAGCTGGGCCAGGACAGGCATTTCAAAGTAATCATGGTTATTGAAGTGTCACTTATGGGCAGTCGTGCTAAGAACAATCATCTCAATGGTGGTACGATTCACGTGCAACAATGCACCCATTTTAAGTGGATGGTTGGATGGGTTTTGAGAGATTTATATACCTGTGTAACCACCACTCCAGTAAAGATAAAGTATGTTTCCATCAACCCGGAAAACTTTCCTCATCTCCCTTTGCTGTTAATCACCATCCCCTCAACTCCAGATAGCCACTAACTGATCTGCGTTGTGTCACCGTAGATCCCTAGTGTTCCATAGAAATGGACCGATACGCTGGGTAATGTTTTCTGTCTGGCTGCTTTTGCTGGGCATAATGTTTTTGCTATTCATCCATGTTATTGCCTGGGTCCGTAGTTTATTCCCTTTCTGTTGCTAAATTGTATTCCATTCCGGGGATATGCCACAATTTGTTTCTCTATGCACACATCAACGGACATGGCCAGCTTGGGGCTTTAATGTGTGCAGGTCTCTGTACGGCCATATGTTTTCATTTCTCTTGGGTAAGTGCCTAGGAGTAGAATTGCTGGGTTGTGTGATGAGTGTATATCTAACTTTATAAGAAATTGCCGGACCCTTTTCCAACGTTGCACAGTTTTGCATTCCTGCCAGCAACTTATGGAAAGTTCCAGGTACTCCACATCCTCACAGACACTCGATATGGTCAGTCTCACTAGTTTTAGCTATTCTGGTAGGCATGCTGTGGTATCTCATTGAAGTTTTAATTTGCATTCCCCTGATGACTAATGCTGTTGCACACCTTTTCAGGTGCTTATTGGCCATTTTTAGACCTCCTTTGGTGAACTGTCTGTTTAGATCTTTTGCCCACATTTTATTGGGTTATTTGCTTTTTATTGAATTATAAGATGATATTCCAAAGGCAAGAAATTAAGTTATTCAAAATTCTCAGTGTGGTGGGAGGGATTCCTAGCCTCCCTTTCTCTCTGGGGTCTGGCCAGGATAACAGGGTAGGGGGAGGTGGCTTTGGTTAAGTAACTTAAGGTGGAGAGAGATTACTTTGGCACTCAGGGGGAGGTTAACCCCAAACTTTAGGACTCATGAGAGTCCCCCAGAGGACTAAACCGTAGATTCCCTTGGAGCCCTGCCCCAAGGGGTCTGATGGGTAAGTCTGGGGTAGGGCCCAAGAATCTGCATTTCTAACAAGTTCCCAGTTGCTGCCGATGCTGCTGGCCCAGGGACCACACTTGGAGTAGCACCTGAGAGATGACTGAGGCTGAAGTTAGACCATGGTGACAAGCTCTTATTTCCCCTTCTTCTCCTCCAGTTTGTAGTCTCTGTAGCTCCCCCTTCCTCTGCCCACCCACCCCTCCCACCCTGTAGAGTACTTATATGGAATAAAATGATTGACAACCCACACTCCACGTGGAGAGCATCAAAGGGGTCCAGGGGCCCATGGGACCAAGGAAGAGAGGGAAAAACATCAAGGCGGAGAGCTTTCCCCACTGACTTTGAAGGGGTGAACACACCAGTCACCCTGAAAGTTGGAAACAAGTCATGAACTTGTTACACCTGGCCCAGATATGTATCTAGTTTTTTGGTCGTGGTGGTGGTGGTGGTGGGTGTTATCTCCACTGTGTTTAAATTCTTTTGAATGTGTCGTCAACATTTATTAATTGACAGTAATGTAGGATCATATTTCTGGCTAATGGTTGCAACCAAACTGTTCTAAATGTGAAGGGTACAGTTATGCCGCGAGTGACTCTGGCGTTTGGGTTTAAGATCTGTGAAAACATTTTGGGACACTGAGACCTGGAGAGACACCAAGAACCTTTTAGGGGCTGTACATATAGGTGTCTGTGTGCACACATTTTTTTTTTCCCTCAGATGTATGTTTACTGAGCCAAAAAACAACCCTAACTGGAAACTTAACAGTAAAGACATTTTGATTTTGCAAGCAGCATTTTGATTTTTCAAGAGGGAATTTACAAACTACAAAGAGTAAAATATAAATAAGCTAAAAAGAAGAAATGGAAAGGAAAGAACACCTACGGTTGCCAGTAACTTGAGACGGATGAAATAAGAAACGTTTTCGATTTCAGTTAAACCTTTAGAATTTTTCAGAGTGCTTAAATGAGAAAAATAAGGAGGTGGAGTGAGTGTGGGAGAGGACGCTGCCAACGTAGATGAAGCTAAAAATTTAAATTCTTGTTAAAACAATCCCAACAAATTGGCATTCAAAGTGTGCTATTAATAAAAATGCTCCTTTCAAAAAGATGGCTTGGCGTAAACCACTTTTTCCCCTTTATGCTTCCCCTTGCCGCGCTCAGACCCTCAGGGCATGAAACCTGGGTCCCAGCTTCAGTTTTTGTTGTGTATTTGCTGTGTGACCTTGGACAATTTACTAGATCGATCTTTCTTTCTTTCTTTCTTTCTTTCTTTCTTTCTTTCTTTCTTCTTTTAGATTTTATTTATTTAGTTAAGAGAGAGAAAGAGCACGCATGAGTGGGGGGGGGAGCAGAGGGAGAGAGGGAGCAGACCTCCCCCTGAGCAGGGAGCCTGATGTGGGGCTCGATCCCAGGACCCTGGGATCATGATCTGAGCAGAAGGCAGATGCTTAACTGACTGAGTCACCCAAGTGCCCCTTACTAGACCTTTCTAGAGCCTCAGTTTCCTTTTCTGTAAAACGGGGATAACGAAAGCTACTTCTTGGGGAAACTGGATAAAACTCCGCATTAGACCATAGGCCAAACTTGAAAGGTCTACAGGGGCTGGGAAGATCTTGTAAAGGAGCAAGTGAGTCTAGTGGAAACGGGCTAAGCAGAGCAAACACCTCTTTAAAGAGCTCACTGCTGGTGAGCTCCTGCCTCCGGGAAAGTGGGCTCGGTCCGGCCCCAAGTTTCTGTTGTTTCAAAGAGTTACTGAAAATCCCCTTGTTTATGTGATCTCTGTTTTTAAGCCTTGACAGTTAATTCACATTTTCCTAAAACAGCAACTAAACCAAACGGAACGGATTCTGCTGGACACACTTGGCCACCATCCTCTGGTTTACATCACTTGCCTTAAAGAGGAAGGGAATGAGATGGTTTCCTCGCTCACTGGAGAGATGTTTTGTTCCCTTTCGGCTTTGGTGCAGGGTCAAGCCAGATGCAAGCAGACGGTAAGTAATATTGGCTAATACTACCCGGTGCCTACTGTGTGCCAGGCACTGTTCTAGGCACTTCACCTAAAACAATTCACGTGATACCCCAACAACCACGCTATTTCATCTGGGTCGCAAAGGGGTTAAATAAACCAGGGGAAAGTCCATTTTCAGCACCATTTAAATCACGGATTAAAAACTGCAGGTAGCGGGCGGTTCCTTTGGAGACTCAGAGACGGAAGGTTGACTCTGCGAGCCCAGCCCCACGCCTGAGATTTTCTTTGAGGCCCCTTAGGACAGGGAGAAGGGCTCCCCACAGAGGGACAGCAGGCGCGCATCCCCCGGGGCCGGGCTGACGACCACTGTGTATTTGGGGATCACCAACATGAATGAACGACTGAATGGGGAAGGAGGAACGTGCGAATGGGTACTGTACGCAGAGAAACCCAACTGCACAGACAACTAACTTTTCCTGGCGGAGGAGGGAGAGGGGGCGGTGGTCTTCCTGACCCTCAGGCTTGGCTCGTGAACCCTTTATGACTTCCCCCTGGGGCCAGTGCTCCCACCTCTGAGGGCAGAGAGCGCGCGCGCATGTGTGTGTAGTTGTGCGTGTGTGTGGGGAGGACTTGGTGATCGAGGGTCACGCGCAGGTGGCTTTGCTGCGGTGGTGGCGGCGGTCGCAGAGGCGCCGCCGCTGGAGGCAGAGGAGGAGGGACAGCTGGCCCACCATCAATGCGGGCGGATAAGGTGGGCACGCCGGGGGCTGTGGGGAGGGGAAGGAGGCGGGCCGCCGCGGGTCTCGCCTCCCGGAGCCGCGGCCCGCACTGGATAAAGGGGTCTTGGGGGGCCATCTGGGGCGGGGAGAGGGACACAGGACGCCGTCCGCGGGAATGGGGCTGCTGGAGCTGGAGGATGCGCTAGAACTGGGGGTGGGGCGACGACGGAATTGGACGGCCGGGAGAAGGCATGCGACCCGCGGATCCCCTGGGTTTTGGGGGGGCGGGTCCCTGCAAGGGTGTGCGAGTGGCTGCGTCCGCGCGTGGTAAACAGGTGGTCGCCGGGTGCGAGCGGTCCCTCGGGGCGCAGCAGCCTGTCACCGACTGCAGCAGTGTCCCTCTTCCCCAGGCTGACAGGGAGTTAACATATCGCTGGGGGAGCCGCAGGGTGTTGGGTGTGCACCTAACCTGCGGTCCTAGGGGTTGCCTGGCCACAGTGCTGTGCTGAGTGAGTGTGGGATCATGGGGCCAACAGGAGACCCACCACGAACACTCATGGTTGCTAGGCAGGATTGTGCACCCAGTGTGGCCAGATCAGCCAAATTCTTGGGAAGGCAGAAAAGTGAGACATTTATGGAAAATTGCCTTTGGATTTTGGCAAGTAACTTAAAAACACTTTATATAATGAAAAGTTTTGAACATACATGAAAATCGGGAGACAAGTATAAGACAAAATTTTAATTTTTCTAAAATACTGCATGAGTCGAATAAAACATACTCAGTGGCCACCTCTGGCTACTCACTGCCCTGGTCTAAGCCCGGGCTCTTCACTGTGTGGTCCTGGACCAATAGCATCAGCACCATGTGGGAGCCGGTTAGAAATGCTGAGTCTCAGGCCCCACCCCAGACCTACTGAATTAGACTGGATTTTAATGAGATCCCCAGCTGATCCATGTACATGTTAAGGTTTGAGAAACACTGCTCTAGGCCTTTTTGCCTGAACACATTTTATCATCCTCTTTCTTGATTGGTCTTCCTGCCTCCAGGGTCACACTCTTTTTTTTCCCCCTCAATCGCTTGTAGTTGGAGTTCTTGTCTTAATATCCCAAGGCTCGGATCTGGTCCCAGATAATTTGGCAGAGGGAAGAATATTCTTTAGGAAGGCCTGGTTATATTACACAGTAAAACTGATGGTGTTCACACTAGTCTTACCCTCTTCAGGGCCCTGTCTAAGCTGTTCTCTCTTATAAATCTTATAGGATTTCTTCGAAGATGAAATGAGTTAATATAAGTAAGAGCATTTGTATATATTTTTATTAGTCAGGACTCTCTGAAAAGAGATAACTTCAACCAGTTAAGGCTAAATAAATAAATACATAATTTTATAGTTTCAAGGCTTGGAAACGACGAAGGGAGGATTTCAGGTATGGCTGGATCCAGGGGCTTAGATAATGTACTTGGAACTTGGTCTCTTTCTCTTTCTCAGGAGGCAGTAAGGGCAACGGGGTCTGGCTCACCTGGACCAAAAAGCTTGAGACTGGGAGTGTGGTGGTTAACAAACAAACAAAACAAAACCCAAAGCCAAAAACAAAAACAAAAAAAAAGGGAAGTAAATTGTTGGCATATAAGGCCCAGATGTCTCTTACTAAGTTGGAAACTGTGTTCGTTATCATTCTTAGTGATTTTGTCTGATCTCCCTTAGTAGATGACAAGTTCATTGAGAGCTATGGCTCTGTCTTCCTCCTCTTTGCGTCCCCACACAGCAGATGTACTGCATTACACGTAATCATGCTCAGGAAATACTGAATCAAATGTAATTGACTCAAGTAGAGATTCAGTCTCTGAGACACCAGCCTCAGGCAAGAAATCTCTCTTCCCCCTCTGAGTTACGGTGGAAGTCACTGTTCTCAAGCTTGTAGTATAAAGAACATCACAGACTGACGTTGGATGCCTTTGTTTCTCTCACTGCCACCCCTCAATACAAAGTCATTTTGTCCCTTTGCAGGTGCCAAGCAGCTAGGAAAATGGGCCCAGCATGAGACAATTTCAAACCATGCAGCATTTTATTATGCAAAGGTAACAGGGTTTTTCTCAGCATGACCCCAGCCACTGTGCCAAGCCTATGATTGTTACCTCAGAGTCAGGAAGGAAAACAGAGGCTTTCAATAGTATGTGTCAATCAAAGGGAGCTGCTGAGTCACCATTTTGTTAGGGAAGAAGATTCTTTTGAGAGGCAAAACTGTAATTTCCAGCAGCCAATGAGTCTTAAAAAGGAAAAAAAAAAAGGCAAAAAAATAAAAGCTCCTCAAACCACCAAATAACCAAATAACCCAGAAACAACCCCCCAGATCCACAAACAAAACAATACAATCCCAAATCAAACAGAAACCAACCAAACCAAAACAATTAAAAAAAAAAAAAACAAAACAAAAAAAAACGCAGAGAAATCTAGGAAGGTCTGTAGTATAGAAGATTAGAAGTCTTTTCGGGGTATAATGCCTGGAACTGGATTTCTGTTCTTTTGGTCCAATCTGAATGAGAGAGACAGTAGGGATCATAAACATGACTGGAGAGGGACTCAAAATTATACCAAGATTAGAGATCTTAATGGGTTAAGCTCCTATTAAAAAGAAAAAAAAAAAAGGCAAACGTATCAACCACTCACATCTTAGTCTGAACCGCTTGTTGACAGCCAAGAGTTGCAAACTCAACTGCTTACAGGATCCAGGCATGACATGTCAACAGGCGAAACGGACTGAGGAAGGAAAATACGAGCATGGTGGAAATATGATGAACTGGTGAACACATGCCCCATCTACAGGGAGCAGCTGTAACTGAGCTCTGGCCGGTCATTACCCTGAGAAATTATAGACTCAGTGTTACTGTATCTTTTGGAACAGAAGTTGGAAGTATAAATTTTTACATGAAATCTTCCAATATTTAAAAATATAAAATAAATTTACCTGGCTTATCTGCTAGTTCTTAATCTTTGCTCATCACAACTTCCTTTGATAATCTAATCAAAGTGATAGAGCCTGGGAGATTTAGTTTGTATACAATTTCATAGAGGGCCTCCTGTTGGTGAGAACCAACACCTGCTCTGCCGGTTATACTTTCCAAGAGAGGATCTGATTGGCTGGGTTTGCCATCATCAAATGTGCAATACTTCTATTGGATAGAGTTTCACTCATGGTCTCCCTCTCATATTGTGATTGGTTGCTTCTAGCTTGGGCGCTGATTCTGCATCCAATCAGGTGTGGCCAGTGGCTGCAGGGTGGGATGTACCCAAGACATGGACTCCAGCGCCCGTAACTTTCAGAACAAAGTATCTCAGGAGTTAATTTTCTCAGAAGTAGCCATGGCCACCCAGATCCTTTGAACTTCAGGGACTGCTCTCTAGGATGCCTCCTCACTGATGTTCCTCCCATCCCCCATTCTCTTTCCATTTGGAACATCTCTTCCTTCCCTCCCTTTCATCTTCTTATATTTAAAAAAAAATCTGGTAAAGTAGTTACTTTTCGTTTTTACGATCTCATTTAAAAAATCAGTCTATCAAAGTAATACAAGTACACAGTTTAAAAGTCAGATTATAACATATTTATAACAAAATATTTGTTTCCTGTCCCTCTCCTAGTCTATCCCTAGAGACAACTATTTTCAACTCCTTTAGCTGATTCTTAGGGCATTTCCCCATCTTCATATTTCTGTTCTTGATTTTGACATATAATTCTAGTTATTTCATTCATCTTCTCACTCAATCAGCCAATTAATTAAACCTACTATGGGCTAGGGCCCCATGCTGTTATTGATAGAGGGATGAGCAAAACCAGATTCAGCCCTCCTTTATGGAATTCTTTACTAGCAGAGGGGCTGATCTGTGATTCATCGAAGAACCACACAATTATACGTAAAATGGCATTGCGGTAAGTGAACCCAGGAAAGGTACATTGCTCCGTGAGAGAGCATAAAGGGGAATTTGACGTGGTCACGTAAATCAGCGAATGCTTCCCTGAAGAAAGTTGATTGAACTGAGATCTGAAAAGTGAGCGGACATAAAAGCCTTGGGAGAGGGACGGCTGCTGGCTCAGTCCGGTTGGGCGTCTGCTTTGGCTCAAGTCAAGATCCTGGGGTCCTGGGATCATGTCCTGCATCAGGCTTCTTGCTCAGCGGGGAACCTGCTTCTCTCTCTTCCTGCTGTTCCCCCCGCTTGTGCGCCCTTTTGCTCTCTCTGACAAATGAATAAAGTCTTAAAAAAAAAAAAAAGCCCTGGGTGAGAGGTAAGGGAGGAAAGGAAAAGCATTTTAGGTAGAGAGAACAGCGTATGCAAAACCCCATGGAGGGGAAGGAGTATGGTGGGTATCAGAAACCGTTTCCCTGGCCACTTGGAACTGTCATCTCTAACTAAATGAACCTTCATCGTAGAGACTTGGAAGAGAGGCATTATGGTTAAGACCTGGGTCATGGGTTCAAATCTTTCCCCAACTCATTAGCTCTTTCCCTCAGACAAGTCACCTAACTTCTGAGTCTCAGTTTTCTTAGTTAAAAAAATGCTGTTCCTAAAAGGTAGAGGGTTTGGTGATGAACATGAAATGGCATAATTCTTATGATGTTTTGCTCAGTGTCTGTCACACAATAAGTGGTCAAAAAAATGCTCATTGATATCACTATATCATTTTTTCCTTTACTGTATAAATATCAGCTGATGGGGCAGATCTAGGCTGAATCCTGAGGTTGTGAAGGCTAGCAAAGTCTGGGGGACAAACAAAGCTTTTGTTTGAGCTAATGACCACGTGTGATGTCTTCAGATCACGGCGGAGAGAGAACACATGGGTTTTGAAAGTCACCGTGCGCTTGGCGTTTTCCTGGTCTGCAACCATTAGCCCTGATTACATGAAGTGCTTCAGAGCTGTGTGGAATCTCTCTCTCACTCCCTGTTTGGACTGTCTGGGCAGGAGGCAGAGAATGGATGCTTTTGGGGCAGGCACGCCTAGAATGTACCGCAGGACTCTGCCATCATATCCAAGGCTCAGAATCCTGGGAGTCTAGCCTTCACCAGAGAGTTGTGTCAGTCATTCTCTTTCTGTCTTGCCTGGGATTCTAACAACCCACTTTATTTTGACCTTGCCCCTGACCTTGGTGGACACCCTGAACTTAGGGGACAGGTTGTTTATAGTTTGTTCCAACACTGATGATGATATAATGCAGACATTAAAACTGCTGGAAGACTAGCATCTCTCTCTCTCTTTTCCCCTTCCTCCCTCCGCCCCTCCCTCCCTCTCTCTTTTCCTCTCTGTGCTTCACTCTATCTCTGTCTGCAGTTTGTCTTCCTGTCTGTCTCTGCCTCTGTCTTCCTTTCAACCTCCACTATTATTATTAATTTATATCTATTTGCTTCTCTCTCTGTCTCTTTGCTGTCCGTGTCTCAGTCTCTTGTCTTTATTTCTCTCTGCTCATCCTTCCATTTCTGGACGTAACATTAAATTCTTTCTCTTAATCTCTCAGTCTCTTTCTGCCTCCCCTACCCACCCCCCACATCTCTCCCATTTCCCGAACCCTTATTTAACATTCTTTTTTTAGGGGCGCCTGGGTGGCTCAGTCGTTAAGTTTCTGCCTTCGGCTCAGGGCATGATCCTGGCTCGGCTCAGGGCATGATCCTGGCGTTCTGGGATCGAGCCCCACATCAGGCTTTTTTTCTGGGAGCCTGCTTCTTCCTCTCCCACTCCCCCTGCTTGTGTTCCCTCTCTCACTGGCTGTCTCTCTGTCAAATAAGTAAAATCTTTAAAAACACACACAAACATTCTTTTAAAAAAAATTAATTAATTAACTGGGGATGTACTATATGGTGACTAACATAATAAAAATATTATTAAAAAATGCAAAAAAAAGTTAATTAATTAATTTTAGAGGAGAGGTTAGGGTCAGAGGCAGAGAGAGAGAGAAACTCAAGCAGACTCTGTGCTCAGTGCAGAGCCCGACGTGGGGCTTAATCCCAGGACCCTGAGATCATGACCCGAGCTGGAACCAAGAGTCAGATGCGTAACCGACTGTGGCCACCCAGGCTCCCCCTCCTTCTTTAACATTCTGTGATTTAATGGAAATAGTCTAGCCCCCTCAATGAGACCATTTGTAACCAAAGACTTAGCTAGCATCATTTTTGTTTTTTGTGTATGAGGGCAGTGGGGGAAGTTAGCTGCTTTGCACTTTGATATCGTTTAGTCAAGACAGCCTTTTTATTAGCAAATTTGTGCAAATTGGTTCACAAGATGCAAGATGTGACTAAAATATTCAAGTCCCATGCTGTCAAAGCACTAATGGATTGGGAAGGTAAATTATAGAGGCATGTTCTCCCACAGGAGTTCTGCTGACATTTAAAATTAATTTTTCTTAATTCTGCGGCCACTGCATTACACACTGGCTTTGGGGGGGAGCATTCAGATCCAAGTTCTTGGTGAGCACCCTAATAGAGGAGAACAATGGTGATTAAATTAGAAGTGAACAATTGTTCTTTGGTTACTTCCTGCAAGTTTTCTTACCTTGGGGAACATTAGCAAGAGGAAATGTTTTGCAGAGTCTCAACAAAGTTAAGAGTATCAGCTTTTATGGAAATGAGCAGATCCACAGATAAAATGTTTGGGAGAAAACTCCAACTACACGTAGCTTGCGAAGAGTTTTAAGATTTTACCCCTTCTTTCCCTCCTTCCCTCCCTCCCTCCTCCCTCTCTTTCCTTTTCCTTTCTGTGTAGTATTCCTCCCATCTGTGTTATGCCTGGGTCCATAGCCCGCTGTGCTTGCACCTGAACTGACATTCAAGACACCCGAGTTCAGTCCCAGCCTTGCTGCTCACCAGCTGTGTGACCTTGGGAAAGTTACTCAGCTTCTCTGGGCTTCAGTGTCCTTTCGTGTTGAGTGAGATGTTTTTGGAGTAGATGACCACTAATCTTTTTTCCAGGTCTAAAATTCTCTGACACACACACCAACAAATGTTTAACTTTTAATATGCATTTTTGCCCCTATTATGAAGAGGACAAATTCATTAAACACTAATAAAAAAAATGAACAAGTGGAAACTATCCAGAATCCTACCACCCGAAGAGCACTGTGAACAGTTTGATGCCTTTCCTTTCAATCTTTTTTTGATACATAGTTTTACTGTATGGGTTGTTTATATTATGTGTCACACTTGTGGATCCTCTTTTTTTCAGTTAGAATTTGCTCCTAGGGGCGCCTGGGTGGCACAGCGGTTGGGTGTCTGCCTTCGGCTCAGGGCGTGATCCCGGCGTTAATGGGATCGAGCCCCGCATCAGGCTTCTCTGATGGGATCCTGCTTCTTCCTCTCCTACTCCCCCTGCTCGTGTTCCCTCTCTCACTGGGGATGTACTGTATGGTGACAGAGAGAGAGCCCCCTGACCCCACCTCCTCTCGTGTGGTGGTCCCTGTGTGCATTTGAGTTTGAGCCCTCTGGTGAGTTGGTTGTGTTTGGGCTGAAGCCTGGTACCATTCAGGCACAGAATGTGACATGCTAAACTTTTCACTGTCTGAACAGGACCCAGTAAATACCTTCTGGGCATTGTGCCATGTCGGGCTGTTTCTACAGGTGCTATAGGAATTGTGTGGCCGAATTTCTGTGCTCTGCATTGTTTTTGGTGGTTTGTGCTTAGAGAAATGAAATCATTGCTCGGATGCCGCCAGGATGCAGCAACGGGGAAACTCGGCAAAACTCCTAACCTGGTTTTAAGAATTCAGGTCTATGATAGACCATAATTTATTTCTTTTTATCTGTAGTTTTGTGTGTGTGTCTGCTGCTCCCTGAAGTCTTCATTCAGGAGCCTTAGCCAGGCCATCTGCAGTCAGACCCTTCCTGCCACGTATTGCAATTGTAATTACATCCTTATTTGTGTTTGTCTCTACCGAGGTGGAGATGGTGATGCTCACCCAATATTTCATATGCTATACTGCGTTCCTACCCGCCTTGCTGTGATGTGGGGCCATGTGATCAGTGCTGGCCAATGAGCTACGAGCAGAGGGGCGTGGCTCACCTCCAGGTTTAAGCACAGGAAAGGGTGTGAGTTCTCTGTGTGTCTTGCTATGCTGTGTGGAATGTGAAGGCGTCACAATCAAAATGGGAAATCAGACTATGGTTGTAGCCTGGATTTCTGAGTTACTCGGACCCGCAGCAGACTCTCTGGGAGCGAAGAGTAAACTTTTCTTGTGTGAAGCCACGGAGATTTTGGTGTGTTTGTTACTGCAGCATAACCTAGCTGAAGCTGACTGATACATCCTTCTTAGACTTGATGAGTAGGGACTCCACGGCCATGTCCCCAGAAGCTTTTGACAGCCAGCCGGTGTTCAGTAAACATTCTAATGGATAAAGAAACAAATGCAGTTTGTGGTTTTTAGACTAAACATATACCCAAGTCTTTTTCCTCCTGGGATGGCTTGTTAACTTAGAAAGACACCCTCCTGGGGAAGAAAAGAACTAACATTTATTGAGTACCATCTATTTTGTCAGTTATGATCCACATTTAAAAATGCGGAAAAAGAGGCCCATGCAGATTAGGCAGCCTGCCCAGGGTCATAGAGCTGTTTAACACATGGTTCTGCCAAAATGTCTCCTATCCATCTTTTCAGTTGTCTTCAGGTTTTGACTTTAATGCCTTCCGTGATCACCAGGCTAGATTACTCCTCACTGTTGTATGTTCTCCTAACTTCTAGCACTTCCCTATATAACACTATCGCTTCCCACTAGACTTTCAGTGCTCTGAGGGTAGGTCGTGTGTCTGTCTTGCTCAGTCCTCTATCTCTAGCATTTAGTAGACTGCCTGGCAAATGGGAAGTACTACATAGATGTTTGTTCAATGAATAAAAGGGAGGCAGAAAACCTAGACTTTTGTACTGGTATCACCATTCATCACTGGTGTCATCTTGGACAAGTCATTTTACTTCTGTGAATTGCAGTGCTCCTGTTTATACAAGGAAGGTGTTTGGCTCTGGTGTTCCATAAATTTTTCATTCATAAATTACCCTCTTATTCCTTCTCAGGGTTTCATTTTGGGTTACTTTCTCATCCTTTTAATTCTATTTCTATTCCTAGAATAACTGACAGACCTGGGTTTTGAACCCAGGCAGTCTAACTAAACAGTTCATGAGAAGAGCGCCTGGCTGGCTCAGTGGAGTGTGCAACTTTTGAGTTGTGAGTTCGAGCCCCACATTTGGTGCAGAGATTAGTTAAAAATAAAACCTTAAACCCCCCAAACAGTTCATGATTTTAACTGCTTATTCCATCCATCTATTACCCCACGTATCCTTCTGTTTATCCATCGTCATTCATCTATCCACTCATACGGTCACTCATCCGTCCATGTATCCTACCATCTATCCAAACATCCATCCCTCCATGCATGTATGCATGTATCTGTTTATTCATCCAGGGATTTTCTGTCCACATACCCATATATTCTTCAACAAGTGCTTTTGGAGTGAATACTCTATGCCAGGCCCTGTGCTGGGGTACTGGGGTCCAAGAGGAACAAAACCAACTCAGTTCCTACCCTCCCGGAGTCTCAGTTTCGTGGGTATAGGGAGGTTTCTCCTGTGTGTTGTTAATGTGGGATATTGAAATAATGCCCAGTGTATGAGCTGGAGCTCTTCAGTTGATTTTATTGTATTGATTTTTGTATCCTCATGGATAATATAAGGCTGTGTTGTTATTATTACATGTAAATACATTAGTTAACTAACCAATGTTTATTGAGCACTTACTATATGCCAGGCACTATGTTAGGTGCACACAAGACCCTTGTGTGCTTGTTCCACAGCTCTAGAGGGCATCACTCACATTATGTTTAGAGTTGTACAGGGTAGTGGGACCATGCATTTGTTACTGTCTTAAAGGAGTCCACAGCCTAGTATAATGATTAGGAGCTTGGGTTCTGAACCTAGACAGCTTGGCTTTGATCCCATTTCTACCACTTATTGGCTATGCAATTTTGTCAGATCATGTCACCTCTCTCTGCTTCACTTTCCTTGCCTATAAAATAGGGATAATAGTTTATAGATAGTTATATGGCAAAGAGTTTTTTAATGCAAAAGCTCTCAGAATAGTACCTAGTATATGGTAAGTGCTCAATAAAAGACTAGTGAGCAGCTTAGATATATATGCACTTGGTGGCTTTCTTTAACAATTTTTCAGATGGGGAAACTGAGTTAGGAGCATAACCTAGCCAAACCTGACATGATCAGCCAATCCTGGAGTCTATGATAAATGGGTTAGTGACTATTCATTGATCTAGAGGGTATGTGGTTCATGTAGCAAGGTACTTATCCAAGCTGACATAAACCAGTTATAATAAAGTGTGACTCCATTTTGATGTTTGACCATCAGCAGCTTTTGAGATCTCTCCCTTCCCCTTTCCCTTTGCCCCATATCTGGGCAAGCCAGTAAGAAATCCCATGTACTGCTTCCTTTAGTGCGATGTGTGCAGGAACCTTTACCCAGCTCCATTCCCTAACCACAATAAAACTAAAGTCTCCTCCCTCTCTTTGTTCAAGACATTCCAGATCAGCTTGAGTGTCAGCCCTATATTCCCCAGAAAATTTCATTACATGAGTAACAAATCTTTACCTACCCTTTTGGTGCCTGTGTGGCATCATCAGTCTTGACATCCAAACCAAGGATGGGTAGGGTGTTGATTCCACCTTCCATGGGGAAACCATCAAACACTAATGTTAACAGAGTGAATTTGGAGAAACCAAATATAATGGAGATAACTAATTGATCTGAAGGAAATGACCCAGAAATTCCACTTATCTGATGCTACTGGAGAAAGTACATACACCTGTATGAGAGGAACAGCTCAGTAAACTATGGTACATCCTGGCATGGGCAACTTGGCAGTCATTAAAAAAATTAAGTAGGGTGGTTATGTACAGTAAAAAGGTAGATTCTCAGAATATACCATTGAGTGAGAAAAGCAAGATGAAGACTATGTTAAGTATGTCTGTGTTTTTTTTAGAATTAATTTTTGTGTATGGTGTGAGGTAGGGAATCAAGGTGTTTCTTTTTTTGTCCATATGAATATCCAGTTGATCCAGCATCATTTATTCAAATGATCCTTTTGTACAACAACAATGCCTTTATTGTAAATCAGATGACTGTCTGTGCGTGGTTCTGCTCTAGAACTTTATTTTGTGCCACTCGTCTATTCGTCTATCATGTGCCAACACCACAAAACTCTAATAACTATAACTTCAAGTCAGACTTGAAATCTGCTGGTATAAGTTTTCTCTTCCTCCTTGTCTTTCTTCTATATTGCTTGATTTTTGTTAGGTCCTTTGCGTTTCCATATAAATTTTAGAATCAGCTTATAAATTTCAATCAAAAAACCTAGTAGATTTTGATTGGGATGCCTGTGAATCCATAGACCATTTTGGGGAGAACTAAAATCTCAAGAATCCATTGACATGGGACATTTCTCCACTTACGTGAATATTCTTTAACTTCTGTCTGCAGTGTTTGTAGTTCTCAATGTTGAAATCTTGCTTACCTTTTGTCAAAGTTGTAACCAGATTTAAAATATTTTTTGCTTGTATGGTAAATGACATTTTATTATATTATATCATATTATATTATATTATATTATATTATATTATATTATTTATTTATTTTAAAGATTTTTTATTTGTTTATTTGACAGAGATAGAGACAGCCAGCGAGAGTGGGAACACAAGCAGGGGGAGTGGGAGAGGAAGAAGCAGGCTCACAGCAGAGGAGCCTGACGTGGGGCTCGATCCCATAACGCCAGGATCACGTCCTGAGCCGAAGGCAGACGCTTAACCGCTGTGCCACCCAGCTGCTCCTATATTATTTATTTTTTAAGTAGACTCCACACCCAGTGTGGGGCTTGAACTCACGACCCCAAGATCAAGAGCTGCATAGTCCATGGGCTGAGCGGGTGCCCCAGTGATATTGCATTTTAAATTTCCTTTTTCTGTTGTTCGTTGCTAGTATGGTGGAGCATACGTACAGCAGGATGCCATTTATGTTACCCTCCCCCTACCCAAACTTCTTCTGCAACATAGTCTGTCTGTGTACATTCATAGGGAAAAGCCTGAAACTATACACACCAAATTGACCGCAACAGTAACTTCTATGGGGAGAGAGGGACTTGGATTCTTGGGGAAAGGTTGTGTTCAAGAGGGACATTAGCCTTATGTGTCATGTTTCAATTCTTGTGTAAAAGGGAATGTTTTAATGTGTTACTTGTGTAATTAAAAATCTATTAAAAGAAAAGAAAAAAAACAAATGATCCCCCTGCCCAAGCCTGGTAGGGAGTATGTGTGTGATTGATGAATTGGTGGAGTGCCAGGATGCCCTCCTACCTGTGTCAGGAAGGTTCCTGGATGGAGATTGTAATTAAAAGCACAAAAGTCTGATCAGTTGGGTTGTCCGCTGCAGAGAGATGGTGTGAATTGAGAATCTGTAGAAGCAAGTCCAGGGAGGCCAGCCTGATCAGCGTGTGTGTCCAGAATTGTTTAGGAAAGAGAGTTCCTAGACCTACAAGCAAGAGAACCTGCCCGGGGATTGGATAAATTCCTAGAATGAAGGGGCTCAGTATCATGATCACCCAATTGACTCTTGGATCACAGGACAACCTATAATGTCTGTCTTCAGCTGGGGCCCCCCAGAAGCAGACCCAGAGACAAGGGTGTGAGTCCAAGGACTTCATTTTGTAGGTGATTCCATGAAGCACTCATCATGGGGGTAAGTGAGACAGAGAAGGGCGGTGAGCTGTAGGGTTTTGCTGAGGGCCAGCTAGGCTCAGTCTGGCTTGGAGTCCTGGGAGTCTGTGAAGCACATGCTTCCGAGTTGCTCATGGTAAACAAAGTTGTGTGGTTGAGGAAGCACCTGTCCCTCACTCACACTAGCCATTGGTTGAGGCTTCTCCCGGGGATGTTGTCTTGTTGACGCTCCTGACCTGCTCTACAAACTGGATTAACCTGCTTCGGCAACCAGAGAAAGTCCTGGCAAAGAATCACAAGTCTTTATAGAAATGATCAACTCAGTATGCAAGGGATGGTGAAAGGTACAGCAATAGTGTACAGTATGGTTTCCTGTATAGATCTGTAAACAAGAAGACATGTGCTTAGTAGAGAAGATGAGTTTATTCCCCTGAGCACTTCTGGTTCTCAAAAGCAGTCAATAAATTGGCAGCCTGATTTATGCATTGCTTTCTTGTGAGTTAGGCTGGTAGGAGTCAAGAGAGATGGCCCCTTTGTGGGAGCACTTGGCAAGATGGAATTTCTTAGATGTGAAATTCTAGGAAGCTGAAAGGTGAAAAGTTGCACCAGGCAGGGACCATAAGTAAGTGAAGTGGGCAGGAGGAGGGGGAAATGCATAGGAAGTGCTTGGCATGGTGCTTTGCAGGTAGTGAATGCTCAGCAAAAGTTAGGTACAGAACAGGCAGCAGCAACTCTTTTAATGGATAGTTTTAGGGAGGAAGTGGAACCGAGCGGAACTTACTGAAAGGATGCCAAAAAGATTCAAAACCAACCAGGAGGCAGTTATGAAAGACATCTCCATGCCTAACGCTGGCCTCTTGTGTAGACCTTGTAATTAGGATGACGGGCATTTTCTATTAATTGCAATGATGGCGATTTCTTAGAGGTGAGGTTAATTGGTAATACGGGTGTGTAACATCTTCCCCTCAGATATTTTAGATGCCAGTAATTGACCTCTTTGTTCCAGGGGGCAGCCATTCATCATTTGTCTTCTTGGCGTTCTGCTGTCAGCTCTTTCCACATCGCCTGCTGCATTGGTTTTGACACATTAGCAGGGCCGACATGGAGGAATACAAAAGTGAGTCATAGGGTCCCTGTAGCAAGACAAAGTGGACTTTCTGTTCATGTGGCCCAGATGAGAGCTGCTTTATGCAGTGGGTGCCATGAGGTCCAGCGCTGGTGTCTTGTTTGGGTACCACCAAAGAAAGTTGTTTGTTATTTGGGGTTGCGCTTTAAATCTACACCTGCCAAGTTTTTTGTTCATCTAGATCCACCTGTGGGGGATACTGGACTGTACCTTGGGTGACCCATCACCTCGTACCCCGAGGCCCGGCTGGGTGTTGTCCCAGTGTTGTGTGGTTTTGTAGGAAGAGCTGACAGGCCTGCCTGTCCCTTTTTTTCCAATTTAGATTCTCATAGGCATTTCCTGACAAAGGTACTTAATGATCGCTCTGCTGGAAATTTCTATGCAATAAAATATATGTCCAAAATGGAAAAAAAAAAAGTACACATACTGCCTTACAAGGGCCAGTGGGAATGATTGTACCTGAAAAAAAGGTGGCCTCTGCAATATGAAAAGAAAACCATACAACTAAAAACATTTTAAATTTTATTTTTTTAAGCTTATTGAGGTATGATTGACAAGTAAAAATTGTATATATTTAGGTTGTACAACATTTTTTCAAAAGCTGTACAGTGTGATGATTTAATATGTGTATACATTGTGACATGATTACCATAATCAAATTAATTAACATATCTGTGACCTCAGATAGTTACCATTTGTGTATATGGTGAGAACAGTTTAGATTTACTCTCTTAGCAGATTTCAATATATAATACAGTATTATTAACTATAATCACCATGCTGTACGTTATATCTTTAGAACTTACTCATTTTTTCTAACTTAAACTTTCTGTCCTTTGACCAATAGCTCCTCTTTTCCCTCTGGCAATCACCTTTCTACTCTCTGGTTCTATGAGTTTGACTTTATATAATTGAGAGTGACATGTTTCGTTTCATGAAGCACTGTGCACCTCATAACATATGCCAGCTAGTCAATGGCAACCCAACTTATGGTTCTTTATGTATTATATTTTACATGGTTATGTTTTAATATTTTTGTATTTGATCTGAGGGCATTTATTGCCAGGCTCTACAGGGTTTAAATGTGACCCTACCCTGGGCACAGCTTGCTGATCAGAATTTGGTTTGTAGGAATTTGGTTTAAAAATGAATGCATTATTGGGGCACCTGGGTGGCACAGCGGTTAAGCGTCTGCCTTCGGCTCAGGGCGTGATCCTGGCATTATGGGATCGAGCCCCATGTCGGGCTCCTCCGCTATGAGCCTGCTTCTTCCTCTCCCTCTCCCCCTGCTTGTGTTCCCTCTCTCGCTGGCTGTCTCTGTCTCTGTCGAATAAATAAATAAAATCTTTAAAAAAAAATGAATGCATTATTTAGAGCGTGGGATATCATGGCCTTTTGCAACCTGCTCACCTGATCTTTTTGGATGTTCTTTAGAACTTAAAGGTCTTAATTGCAAAAGTAAATTTATTTTTGTTGAAATAGCATAATAAATGCAATCACGTATAAAGCAAACTATTAGTGATGGCCCATCGCCCATCCCCCGCCCCCTGATATGTTTTAAAAGTTTAAATGCAGTGTTTCCAAACTTTCCTAGGGGTTGGGGGAGATTTAGGATTTATCTGACCTGCACCTGCCCTCTGCAGAGCGGCTAGCAGTCAGGCACACTTGGTCTGCCTTTAAAAGGGAAAACTTGTTCCTTCTTCTCAC
Organism: Ailuropoda melanoleuca; assembly: GCF_002007445.2. NCBI lineage: Eukaryota > Metazoa > Chordata > Mammalia > Carnivora > Ursidae > Ailuropoda > Ailuropoda melanoleuca. Next base: position 9,561,749 of record NC_048229.1, read on the forward strand.
ACTTCTGACACCAAATGTGTGGGTTTTTTCCCTTATATCAAGCGATTCTCCAACTCTCTGGACGCCAACTGGTTCTGTTCTTTTTTTTTTTTTTTTTAAAGATTTTATTTATTTACTTGACAGAGAGAGAAAGACAGCCAGTGAGAGAGGGAACACAAGCAGGGAGAGTGGGAGAGGAAGAAGCAGGCTCCCAGCGGAGAAGCCTGATGCGGGGCTCGATCCCAGGACAGTGGGATCATGCCCTGAGCCGAAGGCAGATGCTTAACGACTGAGCCACCCAGGCGCCCCCAAGTGGTTCCATTCTGACCCTAGTTAGCACAGACTCCACAAGTTAAGGGCTCAGTCCCCCCAAGACTGCCCTTCCCTTCAGTTCAGATGCCATTGCAAGTTCCAGGTTGTGACCTGTGCTTCTGACCAACTGACGATAAATTGGGAGTTCCCACAACAGCCTCTTTGGGTTTGATAATTTGCTGTAATGGTTCATAGAAGTCAGAGAAACACTTTATTTATGTTTACTGTTTATTATAAAGGATCTTATAAAAGATATGGATGAACAGCCAGATGAAGAGGTACATATGGTGAGATATCTAAATGCAGGAGCTTCTGTCTCTGTGGAGTTGGAGTTTCCACCCTCTTGGCATATGGATGTGTTCACCAACCTAGAAACTCTCTGAACCCTGCTGTTTAGGGTTTTATGGAGATCCCATTACACAGACACGATTGATGAAATCATTGGCCAATGCAATTAACTCAATCTCTAGCCCCCTCCTCTCGCTGGAGGTTGGGAAGGGGGCCGGGGCTTAAAGTTCCAGCCCTCTAATCATGCCTTGGTCTTTCTGGTGACCAGCCCCTGTCCTGAAGCTAAATAGGGGCCCCAACCACCAGTCATCTCATTAACATACACAAAGACACTCATCCCTGTAAAGATTCCTGTGGTCTTAGAAGCTCCTATGTCAGGAACGGGAGATTAAGACCACATATAACAAAAGATGCTCCTAGCACCCCATCACTCAGGAAATCAGAAGGGTTTTAGGAGCTCAGTGTCAGGAACTGGGGACAGAGACCAAATATCTATGCCTTATTATGTCACAGCCACCAACTATCCCAGTGACTTTAGGTAAGTGTCTTGAAACCCCTGAGCATCAGCCTCTGGTGTGTACCATGGGATGACAGCAGTCCCTGCCTCCTGGACTGCTGTGGGGACTGAGTGAGTTAATGTGCATGGAGGATTCAGCACCATATATCTTGCCTGGTGTAGGGGCTAAGGGCAGGCTGCCCCAAGATGGGCCCCTTTCGCATGAACATTATTTTGAGTTAAAAGCAATCAAAGCCCACCAGATTCAGGAAAATCTCTTTACCTTTCCCTCAACTGCCTGCTTGCACCTGGAAGAGAGCTATTAACTAGGATTCCTCTTTACCTAAGACACTTATTTGCATAATAGGGCAACCTTTGTTTTCCAAATATCTCCTTTCACCTTCCTTGTAATGGTCCATCTCCCCTTTGTATCTTCAGATTCCTGCCTCTCTCCTTAGCTTATAGAAGCATCATTGTTGCCTCACTGTCTTTGGAATTTACATGTCTGTATGGATTCCTCGTACAAATGCTGCTAAATTTGATTTTCTCCTGTTAATCTGCCTCATGTCAATTTGATTCTTAGTCCAGCTAGAAGGACCTTAAAGTGCAGAGAAAATTCTTTCTTTCCAACACTGGTATGGCATATACACTCAAATAAGTGCACTCTTTCTGAACCCTGAACCCTCAATCTGGTGAAACAAGATTGCATAACACATATTCTAAATCAGAGTGGTGCAAATTTTCCAGTGTTTGCGGATTTAGGTCACTCCCTGGGGGTATAATTAGAATCAGATTTTGTGAAAGGTTGATTCACTCAGTCATCTATTTTTTTCCCTCTTAATTTAAATACAGACTATACTGCAAGTCACTCTCCCCAGGTGAGCTGAGTAATTAATGCCAGCTCTGATAATCCTGCCTGGCTTCAAAATGGTTCATTATTACTGATAACAACAAGTACCATTTATTGAGTGCTCTCTCTGTGCCTGACTCTGCCCTGAGTCCTTTTCTAGTTTCAGGTGTAGAGTTAAAGTGTTCTCAGGGACTCTGAGACACACTCTTGCCTCCTTCAAGGAGTATGTCTTCTTCTCTGAGCCTCAGTTTCCTCATCTGTAAAATGGGACAAGATTAGCTGCTCCCTCAACAGGGCTGCGTGGAAGATCAAATGCACAGTAAATGCAAAGGTCTAAGCCTGAAGCTGGGTGGGCCGTAAACACTTGATAAATGTTAACTTGATTATCATCGTGTTCCTTAATCCTTATGGCAACCCTTTGAGGTAGATATGAAAAATATTTGGCTCATTTCATACAGCAGAGCTCTAAAAACAGGCGCCTTCAGTATTTCATTCCATTTCCCTTTATAATCTTTTTCACAGGATATTTGGCATTGGGGATGTAAATTAGTTCCTTATCAACAGGAAAGTGGATATATACATTAGATTCATGCCACTGAAAGTGAATGAGCGAGGGCTCTGTGAATCAACAGGGGTGAATCCTCCAAAAAACATAATGTCAAGAGCAATAAAAGAAAGTTGCACAAAAATGCTCATGGAATATTATTTACACAAAGTCTAAAACTCTGCAAAGCAGGGCGCCTGGGTGGCTCAGTGGGTTAAGCACCTAACTCTTGATTTTGGCTCTGGTCATGATCTTGGGGGTCAAGGTCTTGGGATTGAGCCCCCATTAGGCTCTGTGCTCCGTGGGGAGTCTGCTGGAGATTCTCTTTCTCCCTCTCGCTCTGCCTCTCTCCCCACTTCTGTGTGCACACTCTCTCTCTTTCTCAAATAAATAAATATTAAAAAAAATATGCAAGGCAGTTATATCAAGTTAGGCATACACGTTACACAGATAGGCAGTGGAAGTAAAAGATGTGGCTGGGACCGCAAACACCAGAGTTAGAGGGTTTGTATGTTGTACTCTCTGTGGAGCTAGTGGCGATGCGGTGACAGAGGGAACGTGAGATTCTTCAGATATTTGAGGAATGTTTATTTCTTAATCTGCTGCTGGGGGCATTTATTATTCTTTATGCCTTTCAGAATATGCCTCAGGTAGGTAATAATAATTTAAAAAATTGTATCCTAGCCATGGGGAGAGGGTTTGGGGCTCCCTAAGTATTCTTGAGCTCCCCTGTCCCAAACCAGGTTCTTTAAGCTTCTTGAACCCACACTTTCTCTGCACCAACCTCCATTTCTTCTTAGTGCCTAGATGACAAAGACCCCAGCCCACCTGGCTCAAAACAGAGCTTCCAGGCAGCCAGGGTCTCAATTTGTGTGTGAAAGGAGCCCAGATTTCTCCACTGGTGGTGGTGTTGTTGTTTTTTAAGATTTATTTATTTGAGAAAGAGTGCAAGTGGGAGAAGGGGCAGAGGGAGAGGGAGAAAGTGAATCCTCAAGCAGACTCCCGCCCAGTGTGGAGCCCCATGTGGGGATCCATCTCAGGATTCTGAGATCATGACCTGAGCTGAAATCAAGAGTCAAATGCTTAGCTGACTGAGCCACCCAGGCACTCCTCTCCACCAGTGTTTTGATTACCCTTTACCTGCCTGGCTTTGTGACCTGCCCACCTCCAAACACTCCCAGGCACCTGACTTTTCTAAACACATCTGTCCTTGTAGAAGCCACTTCCCCACACACCAGGATCCCGGCTTGCTGTGGGACTTGGAAGAGTTTGCTTGGCCTCTTGGCTACTTTCCCTTATAAAATGAGGGGGTCTGATTGCATAATTTCTGAGGTTCCTTTCAGTTCGAACAGTCTACCGCCCCCGGATTGCCTATGCAGCACACCCAAACTATTTATTTAAAAAATCTATTCATTATCTCCTGCTTGCCTTTGCTTGATGTAATAATTTTAGATAATAGTTGCACAGAATTAACAGAAGCCAGAGGAATTGTTCAGAATTTTTTTTTTTTTTAAATGCAGGGCTTGAGCAAAATACTGGTGTACATAATTACCCCCTCTTTTCCCTTTGCACTCTAACAGGGCATAGTGAAAAGCAACCAGGTATTTCTTTCCTTTCCCATTGGCTCAGGAAACTGGCTAATGCAGTTTTATGTTAATTCGAAGACATACCAAATGGCATAGCAGAGAGAGAGAGAAGCACTCAGTTGTCGAAAGTGCTTTGTAATCACTTACCTGAATGTGAGTGTCTGAGGGGTTTGAAGGCGAGCTTGGCCCCCCTGGGGGAATGCTCTTCCTGTCCTTGCTGTACTTGATGAACAAAGGACCCCTTCAGAGTGGCTTTTGGTGAAACTCACCAACACCTGTGAACAGTATTGTTCTTGGCTTCTCTTCTCCGGTTTCTCCGGCCCCTCAGATGCCTAGCTATAATTCTGGCCTGGGCTCTTCTCTCTTAAATGCACTGTTCTTGGCTCAGTACGTTGTTCATTTTATGGCTAACCAGAAAGGCAGTTTGCTTTGAGCTCGCTTTCTTGCTATAAAACCTTCAGTGCCTCTCTATTGCCTCTGTAGCATTGAGTGCAGACTCCTCAGCCTGGAATCTGATCTCAACTTTCTTGGGAAGCCAAAGTGGGTGGCTTGGTCCTCCCTGCATGTGCCCTGGTTTCAACTTTGCCTCCACATGCTGATTCACTCTGTTCACTCCATTTTCCATGCCTCTCCGCCTCTCCTTCCCTTTCTTCTTCTTATTTCTTTTTTTTTATCAGCATCAAACTTGTTAAAAAAATTCAGCCCAGTATATTTGAAGATCTGATTGCCCTTATTAAATTATTATTAAATGATTGATAATCATTCAGTTATTCAATGGGCAGCGTCCCACCTAGCAAGTAGAAGGGAGCTGCAAAGGGCTGCAGAGAGGGAAGAGTTTTAAAGATAGGACAAAGAAGTCATAAACAGAAGAAAGGATTGTTTCAGGAGAGGTCACCTTCATTTGGAGACAAAAAGGTCTTAGTGGGTGGATTACTTCTCATCTTCCTTTGGGGGATGGACAGGACCCGTCTGACAGATTACCTTATTGGTGCTGACCAAAAAATTCCTGACTAATCAGTTAGGACTACATTTCTGGGGAAGGTCGAAAGTGCAGTGCGGTTAGGCATTAAGCTCCAGTTTGGTGACTTGGGCTAAGCGAAGCCATTTTGGACCTGTGGTTCCCTTTTTAACAAACTCAAATTCTGGTACCCAGAGAAAAAGTGGTTCTCTCTCATGGAGACTTTCAATTCCTTCTCTCTCCTCTGAATTATTGTTACATTTAATTTTGGGAACTCAGTATCTAGTCAAGAGGTTAAGATCACAAGCTGTGTCATCAGATCTGGGACTGAATCTGGATTCAGTCACTCACTGTGTGATCTTGGCAAAACCACTCGCCCTCTCTGATCTTCATATTTAACATCTGCCTATTTCATTTTGTTGTGGGAAGTCAGCAACGTGATGTCTGTGGACCAGCATGCTGTCTGGCACATGTTTATTTTCAGAAATAGGAGTCCAAAATAACATTTTTGTATTTGTGTATTTGTGTTTCTTTGTCACACATACCATAATAATCAGTGCCCACCCTCCTCCAGCCAACATGCCAACCAGAATGCAAGCTCCTTGCACACTCTTCTTTGTAAGCTGCATCACTGACTTGAATTCTTTCTTCTTTTTTTTTTTTAAAGATTTTTTTATTTTTTATTTTTTATTTAACAGACAGAGAGACAGCGAGAGAGGGAATATAAGCAGGGGCAGAGGGAGAGGGAGAGGCAGGCTTCCTGCTGAGCAGGGAGCCCGACGTGGGGCTCGATCCCAGGCCCCTGGGATCATGACCTGAGCTGAAGGCAGACTCTTAACGACTCAGCCACCCAGGCACCCCTTCTTTCTTCTTTCTTCTTTCTTATAGCCTAGCCCCTTGCTCATGTGACTTTGCAAGTGACTTGTTTGGGTCCACATTTATCATCTTCAATCAGAGGGATTTAAACAAAAAAAAATTACAAGTTTTTTACTAAAGTTACAAAATAAGCGTAAGAGAAAAGTTAAATAGGATTTCAGGTGATGGGTTTTCTGTTTGTGGCATGTATACATTCAAAGTTTTGAAAACTTCAAGCTGCGCTAAAACTTTTGGGACACCCTCTATCCTCTCATCCCTGGGCTTTGGGGGTCAGCCAATGTATCTTCCTTTGGCACAAAGAGTAAGGGGGAAGTCATGGGACCCCAGGTCCAAAAGGGCGGAGAGACCTGTGGAACAGAGCTGCCCCGGCTGAACTGAACCTTAATCAGCTGACCCGTGGGAGCACCAGAAGTAAATGGTTGTTGGCTGAGGTTTGGGATGGTTGGTTACGTAGCAACAGTTAGTGAACATACAGTGTTAATGAGTGTCCTGCCCGTCGTAGTTTCTTAGTAAATATTTAGTGCATTAAATTAGCAAATTCATGTATTGTGCTTTGGGAAACACTTTTGTTTTCAGGGTTCATGATTTGTTTCATTAAGTAAGGACTTCTTCTTTCAAATGAAATGTTACTCCATTAGGATATTTGCGAAACCGGCACCTGAGATGCTAGGACTTAAGACCAGGCAAATGCCAGTCAGCTCGTGGAAAGCAAGGAGTCCGTGTTTCCCAAGGGCCCGAGCCTCTGTAATCAACATCCAGACTGCTTTGAAGAGAGACCTGAAACAAAGGCACTATTCTTTTCTTTTTTGTACTAAAACTTTGAAATCTAGTATGTACTTTACACTTACAGCACATTTCAATTCGGATGCTAAATTTTCATCAGAGATATTTGATCTGGATTTAGATTTCATAAAATTTACAACTGGCTAAGTAGATTCACATAACTAAGTCTTGAACATACTTAAAACTTTTCCGGTAGCCAAATCGGATCTCGGTTTTGCAATTAAAATGAAATAAAATGAAAAATTCACGTCTTCAGTCATATTAGCCCCATTTCAAGCACTCCATAGCCACGTGTGGCTTGTGGCTACCATATTGGACAATGCACGTCTGGTGTTTCATGGGCATCATCTTCCCCAGCCCTTCAAAGACGGTTTCGTATCCAGTGGCACCATAATACGATTAATCTGTAAGTTGGAAGTTCACGGTGTATCCTTGACCCCACCCCTCCCCATCCTAGCATCCCACCAGTCATAAGTCCTATTGAATCTGCCTCATCCATGGCTCACAAATCCACTGTCCTCTCTCATCTGCTGTGTTACTTCTCTAAGAGGGGTTCCTACAGTCTGTCAGCAGAACGACTGTGCCACCTCCTCACCAGAGTCCCCAGCTCCTGTCTTCTTCACCCCACCCACGGCCAGTCTCTTCTCCACCTGCAGACAGCTTGATCTTTCTAACATGCACATCTGATTGTCCAGTCTTTCCCCTCCTTGAATCTTTTCCATGCTTCCCTAGGACCCCTGGGATAAACTCCAAGTCCCTCAGTGGGATTTACCAGGCCCTGCTGATGCCCTACCCTCACATTCTCTGTTCCAGTCAAGTCATAACGATGTCTCTTCAGTTTCCTCTGTGACCTCTGGGCCTTTGCACATGATATTCTGTCTATCTAGAATGCCATTTCGTTTCCCCTTTCACCTTCTGCTTGTCCTTCAGTTTACCTCCTCTGAGAAGCCTCCCCAGATTTCCTCACGTCTGCATTAGGTGCTCCACATTGGTGCTCTCACTTCTCTGGTATTTCCCCTCCCCTGCCACTTTCTGGCATTGATGACAGAGCTCTGTGTGAGGATGGACTGGGTTGCTCTCTGCACTGCTGTATCCTCAGTGCTTAGAATAGGCGCCTGGTAATAGATCTTGAGTAAATTACAGACCATGCTGCCCAAACCAACCTGCCATTTGCATCCTGTTGTTCAGAAGTATCCCAGTGATGGGAAGCAGATTCAATCATACTTTCTGAAAAATCGATCCCCAGGACCAGTCTGACACATAGTGGACCAATGGTTCTGGTGTCTGTGGTGACAGAAGGGTTAACATACCTCCCAGAGTGTCCCTTGATCCACTGACGTAATTGTTGCTTGCACTTTTGCACAATTGTTTGAAACTTACCAGTGGCTTCCCACTGCATTTAGAATACAACTCAGGCTCTCCCTACAGCCTATAAGGTAGGAATGATCTGACCCTGCCCACCTCTCCCATCTCCTTTTCTTCCACTCCCCTTCTTCATCATCACCCTACCCTGGCTCATTTAGCTCCAGCCACAATAAACCAAACTTCTCTCTTTCTGCCACAGGGCCTTTGCACTTGCTGTTCCTTCTGGCTGGCCCCTCTCGTCCTTCTAATTTCGGTTCAAATGGTTCTTCCTTTGAGAAGCTTTCCGTGATCTGTCTAAAGTAGCTGCTCATCCAGTCCCTGTGCATTCCATTATCTTATTTTATTGTCTTCATAACACTTAGACTTGTCTGAGATTGTCTTATGATGTGTGTATATACTTTCTTGTTTACAGTTTGTCTCTCCCCAGTTGAATATCAATTACTTGAGGACAAGGATTTTGTCATCTCATTCACTGCTGCTTTCCCAGTGCCTAGAACAGTGCCTTGAACATCGTAGGTTCTCAATAAATTCTGGTCCAAGGCACAGCCAGAGAATTAAGCTTTTCAGGAAGCAGAAATAGTCCCAGGGACCAGTTTAGGCAGATCCCCATGCATGCTTTCTTTCTTACCTTTTAGTTTGTTAATCAGTTTTTTTTATCAGTTGCAATTATATCTTTTCATTTTAATATGATGGGGCTGGTTCATGGTCCTGTGGTTTTATGAGTTCAGACAAATGAATGCAGTCATGTAACCACTACCACAATCAGATACAGTCAGCTGAACATTGTTTTTACTACTCTGGGAAAGGTAAGAATTCTGCGCTAGGAAAGTCGTTTCTGCCTCTCTTCTGGGAATGGTTTCGCCCCGACAAGATCCTTCCTCATTCCATCCAGAGCATCTTGGAGAGAAATCACTGTCATCGTTTCTTACTTAATGTTTAATTCCAGCAAGTAGAAATACTCTTATGTAACTGGCATTGTTCTGGCCAGGAAGGAGAAAAAAAAGAAAAAATAATTAGAGTCCTCTCAATGAAATTAGCAGCCTGCAGTAGGGTAACTGTCCCTCCTACTCCTTAATTTAAATGGATGCGCATATGGCTAGTGGCTGAAGCATTTGTCAAATATAGGTGCACTCGCCAGCATCCTCGCTGTTGCTCCCAGATTTCCCCGGATCTGCAGTGTGGCATTCTTGGAACTATAATGAAATCCGGACTGTAAAGACTCCAGTGAAGAAATAAAGTGGAAACAAAACAACGTCTTGCCAACCCACGCTCTGCTTTAAATAAGGAGCAACGTCTACTGAATAATTCAGCCCCGCCTGTCAAAATATTTTTTTTGGGGGGGCTATTCATTTGGAAATACTGCAGGGGCCTTTTAATTACAGCCTTTCGTGTGTTGTCTGGGCCAAAAGGAGCATTTTCCACTTCGCGTATCTGGCTTCGGAGAGGCTGTTGGTGTGATTGGGGTTAAATGTGTTGTTATCCTGGTTCTCAGAACGCGCACCCCCTTAGTGGGGCTGGGAAGCGGGGTGGAACTCTTGTCTCTCGGGAAGTTGCCTCTCAGGAGGTTGCTAGCATTTCGCATTGGTTCTGATAAACTTTTCATCTGTGAGTGGGGCTCTCTTGTCTGTCCTTGGGGCTCCCCGAGGAGGGTCTGGGCCCAGAGAGTGTCCCAGGACGAGTCTGGCCCGAGGAGAGAGTTTTACTTTTTTTTAAAAGAGATTATTTATTTATTTATTTATTTGAGAGAGAGTGAGCGAGTGCACGAGCATGGGGAGGGGCAGAGGGAGAGGGAGAAGCAGACTCCCCAGGAGCAGGGAACCCGATGCAGGGCCTCGATCCCAGGCCCCTGGGATCATGACCTGAGCCAAAGGTGGACACTTAACCGACTGAGCCACCCAGGCACCCCGAGAGTTTTACTTTTTAACTTCTGAGATCTTCAGGGTGAAGGCCAAGGCGAGCTTCCAGCTGCTTCTAAACAAGGTTATCACCAAGAGCTGGCTAGTGACAGAGCTCTACCTTTTCAACAATTATTTCTGTCTATTGAGCACCAACTGTGTGCTGGGTCTGTGAGCCCTCTCTGTCCACAGCTTTGTCAAACCTGCACGGTAGCCCTGGGAGGTGGGGGTAATGATGCCCACTTTGCAGGCGGAGAAACTGAGACTTAGAGAGGGCAGAGTGCACGCCCAAGGTCACAGAGCTGGTTTAGAAGTCAATGTGGAGATTGAAGCGCAGGACTCCAAAGCCCGTGGTCTTCCTTGGTCTGCTAAATGGGTGCTCCAGACTGATGCACGAGGGTGCTAGTCTGCGAAGGCGGCCTCCACGCCGAGTGTTAAAAGTTTCGGGCCTGGCCATATGAGAAGCCCCAAAGCGTGCTGGTTGGAGAGCACAGGCGTTCCCCAACCCAGGAAGGAGGAGTCAGAGATGCTCTCGCTGGCCTGGTCATTCACAGAATGGACCCTGCAATTAGCTCTGAGGGTTCGAATCCTGGCTCTGCTGCACCTGCTGTGGTAGGCTGAATAATGGCCCCCACATGTGTCCATGTCCTCATCTCTGAAACTCGTAAGTGTTACCCAATAGGGGAAAAGGGACTTTGCAGATATGGTTAAGTTAAGGATCTCGAGACAGGGAGATCCTCTTGGATTATCTGGCGGGCCCACTGCCATCACAAGGATCCTTGTAAGAGGGAGGCAGGGGGTCAGGGTGAAAAGAAGCACATCAGCTGTGCCCATCCCATCCTGCTGCAACTGATGCCACAGACAGCGGGGCTGGCAAACAGCACACCGTGATTTCTCACAGCTCTGGAGGCTGGAAGTCCAAGATCAAGGTGCCAGGAGAGCTGGTGACTGGTGGGGTCCTGCTTCGTGGTTCATAGACCCCCGTTTGCTTGCTGTGTCCTCCCATGGTGGAAGGGAAGAGGGACTCTCTGCGGTCTAGATTACCTTCCAAAGGCCCCACCTCCAAATACCGTCACGCTGGGGATGATGTTTCCACACATGTACTTTGTGTGTGGGGGGCACAAATTCTAGTCTATAGTGACGATGGGAGCAGAGATTGGACAGATGTGCTTTGAAGAAAGAGGAAGGGACCCCGAGCCCAGGAAGGCAGTCAGATATTGGAGAAGGCAAGGAAGAGCATCCTCCCATCCAACCCTCTAGAAGGAGTCAGCTTTGCTGACACCTTGACATTAGCTCCGGGAGACTGACTTTGGACTTCTGACCCCCAGAATTCTAAGGGAATACATCTGCACTGATGTCAGCTCCGACATAACTTCATAGTAACTTGTTACAGTGGCAGTAGGAAACGAATACACCAGATGTGTGTCTTTGGGCTAAAGAATGAACCTTTCTGAGCTTCAGCTCATTGTCTGTGAAATGGGATAATAATAATGCCCCCGTGGTCACCCTGGAGGAAAGGTGAAAGGAGTTGATGGGTATCAGGTCCTTCATGTTGGCACAGGGTATGGGCGGATTCCATGTTAACTGTTACTACCCCTGCCACCCACTGGTAATTATTATTATTAGAGCTAATATGAAAATCAGTGCATGGCACTTAAAGAACCCCCAAGTAAAAGCCAGCCCAGGAGTGACTTCTTGTTGGGCTAATTCGTATCCTCTCTGTTGGGAGGATCTTATACTACTGTATTTGGGGGGACTTATTCTACAGTGGGGAGTCATGGGTGAGTTTCGGAGGATTTGTGCATTCCGTTCCTCCACCCTGCATAGCATGTGGCACATAGTAGGTGCTGCACGAGGCGCTAAGGCTTGATTAAAGACAGAAAAAACGTGTGTTTCTGTGCTTTTCGTTGTTGTCTTCTTCGTAGTGTGGAGAGTCTGGCAGGCCCTGGCATCAGTGGGGACCTGCCTTATGGAGATGGGCTGGCCCCCTGCCCCCAGCCATCTGGCAAACCCTGGCATCACGTCCCCAGGGCCCCCAGTGCCCGCCCCCCAGACCTGGTGCCAGCCCTTACCCTCAGCCTCCTGCCACCGGTCCAGCTCCCTGCTCTGGTCACCGAAGAAGTAGTCTCCATGGTAACAGTTTGGGGAGCATCGGGCCACCTGGAGCCCGAGGGAGCCGAGGAGGGAAGGGTGTCCACGCCCAGTCAGCCTTTCTCAGGGACCCAGAGAGATCTCAGCTGCAGAGCGTGGCAGGTCCTGCAGCAAATGAGGAGTGGCTGGGCCTTGTCTTTCTGTGACTTCTTTTCATACTTGCTCCCTGATTTTGTCCGGTCCCAGCTTCCCCAACTTTGTGCCTCTGAAGAACTGTCACTTAACCCACTATGGCCAGCTAAAGGCTCTGGAATTTCAAGCTGGCTCCCCCCATGTACTTCCTGGTGGCGTGACCTTGAGTAAGTGACTCAACGTTACCAGGCCTCGGTTTTATCATCTGTAGATGGGGTTTTTGTCAACATGAAGAGAGAATCTGTGATGCCCTTAGCACAATGCCTGAAAGTTAGTAAGTACTTAAAGTGTACTCTATCTTATCTGTTGTTCGAGATGGGGGAAACCGAGGCCTGGATACTGTCCCCAGGACCCTCTCAGTCATCCCCCCTCCTCTCCTTTCCTCTCGGAGCAACTTCTTTGGGCTTCTTCTTCTCCCCGCCCCCAATCAAAACTTACATGTCTGTTGTCTCTGGTCATCAGGGTAAACAGCTGGGTCTTTCTCTCTGCTGCATGGATCCGTTCTCAAATGTTCAAGGCTGAGTTGGGGGCTTTTTAAGGGCTTTTACAGCTTAGAAGAGGATTCCCAGTGATGATGATGCCTTATGCCAAGGCAAAAGCTTGGGAGGGTAAAGGTTTCTGGGTACCAGGTAGTGGGAGGATTAAAAAAAAAAATGGTGGCACTGAAGCTCAGAGAAGTCAATCAGTTTGTTCAAGGCCACACAGCCAGTAGGTGGGAAGCTGGCACTGGAACCTGGGAATGCTTTTCTACTGATCTCACGTACCATTCTCTTGTCCTGTCCCACTTGGTCTCTTAATTATTCATCCGGACTGACGCCTAGGGAGCTTCATCAGTTACCCGCCCCAAAATGGTCAAATGCTGATCCAGTAGCTAGAATTCGGAAGGTTGGCGGAGACCAGTGTGGCTCCAGTCCCCCTCAGCTTAGCCTGAGAACAGACTTGGTGGAAAACATCCCATCTTCCTGGGGGGGCTTTGAGAGGTGTTTGTCCTGCAGATCTGACTCTGGGCAAGGACCCAGCCCCCCACCTCTGACTTAGCCATTTCCTACAAATACCAGAAGACATTTTTTCCCTTGCAAGCCCCGGGGTCTGAAGCAGAGTGGAGGCTCGCTGTGCAGCTGAGCCCTCCCTCCCTCCCTGTGTAAAGCATGGTTCCGCCCCTTCTTTGTCCCTCACTTTCCTTCGGGAGCCAGAGGTGTCAGAAAGAGAAGAGAAAGAGGGCAAAGAATAGCACTGGAGACTCTGGTGTCTGGACTGGGGAATGAGCGCTGCTGCTGGTCCCCTGCATGTAATTAAGACTTGCAAATCCGTTCTGGGGAGGTGTTGGCGGCTGTGTAATTAATCTCAGGCACCTGCAGGGGCGGGTGTGTGTGTGCCCAGCATCCCCAAATGGCCACTCTTGTCATTTAGCCAACTCAGTAGGACGAGCTTGGGCAAAGGCTGGTGGGATCCAGTGTTGCTTGTGGGCAGAGCTGAGCTCATTCATTCACTCACTCAGCGCCCATTCATTCATTCCCCAGAGAGCATGACTAAGTTCCCTTCATAGGCTCAGTATCAGAGAGACAAAATGAAGAACCTCTGCCCTCCGGGGCAACCAGGGCAGGCAGTTCTCACATGGCAAGCACTGAAATCACAGAAGGAACAGTGTAATTCCAACGCCGAGTCCATTTGTCTGCCTCAGAGGCTTCCTGGAGGAGGCGGCATTTGAACTGCCTTTTTTTACCTTTTCAGAAGGACAGAATAGTTCATGTTCCTTGTGACAAGTTCAAACAAGACAGAAGTATGTAAACAAAACAAAAAAGAAAGCCCTCTTGTTCTTCGCTGTCCATCCTACCAACAGAACTAACTATCATTATTGGTGTGGACTGGATCCTTCCTGAGTTTTTCTTTCCTTGCCTATATGTGTATCCCTGATGTCAGCTTCCAGGTCTTGGGGTGATTTGTGGTTTCTCCCCAGGTCAAATGTAGAAGCTAGCACATCTTTGAGTTCTTGCCGAAGAATCTACCCATGGGCACAAAAGCCCTAGGGAGCTAACTGGGACCTAGTTAGTGAAGGCAGAGGAAGGGATTACATTGCAAGGGGTTGAAGACGACATGGAACCTTTTCCTTCTAGGTTCTCAGCTGGGGCTCTGGAACGCGAGACAGATTAACAAGAGAAAAACACACAGAAGTTTAGTAGCATGGGCACTGCGTAGGGAACACACGGCCACGGCCCGTTAGAGCTTGGGCTAATGCGCTATCTTCAGCTAAAGGAAAAGGGGCTTGGTTTGGGGCTTTATTGAGGGGGAGGCACGTTTGGGAAGGTGGGCGGGAAAAGTGTGGTTAACAAGGGTTGTTTAGTCAGGGTTGTTACGCAGATTTAAGGGTGCCTTCACCACTGACCACCGTTAAGGGGAGGGAGACACCTCTACCAATGGAAATTTCTTTTACAAAAAGAAAGCATGTGTCCTGGTTTTAGAGGTTTTCCTATGTCTGTGGTTTTTAATAGACTTTAGCTCAAAATAATCGAAAGAGGCATATTTTGGGGTGGCATATTCTGGTATCCCTCGAAAGCACACCCTGCCAGCATTAAGTCCTACCCTTGGCCCTGTCTCTGCTGGGGGCTGCTTCTCGGTCTTGGTCTTTTCCTCTAGCAGGACCCAGTCTCACCTCCTTCTCCACCTCCTCCCCGGATTCCCAAGTCTCCTTTCTTCTACTGCGCGGGTCCCATCTTGCTCTTTGGGCGTGCCTTGGGTTCCTCCCCTCCCCAAGTCATTGTTGAAATGTTTCTTCCTTGCATATCCGTTGCTCATCTCGAGGGATCTGTGGAAGGAAGTGTCCCCCATCTTGTAACATAGAGACTCAGACATGCAGTTGTCTTGCTTTTTATCATATTTGTTTATTAGCAAGTTGGGTCATACTACGCACATTGTTTCACAATTTGCTTCTGAACGAACAGCTTTATGGAGACATAAGCCATATACCATACAATTTACACATTTACAGGGTACAAGTCAATATTTTTAGTATATTGGTAGGTAACGAAACCTTAATCTAAATCAACACAATCTAAATTTAGAACATTTTCATCCCTGCTGAACGAGACCTGCACCCACTGGCAGTTCCTCCCTCTTTCCCCTCACCTTTCCCCCAGTCCCTGGTAACTGCTGATTTATTTTCTGTTTCTATAGATTTGCCTCTTTTGAACATTTCATATAAATGGAATCCTGCAACATGGGGTCTTTGGTGTCTGGCTTCTTTCACTGAGCATCACGTCATCATTCCTTTTTATGGCTGAATCATATTCCAGTGAATGGACGGACCACATTCAATCTGTTTATCAGTTGATGAACATATGGGTTGTTTCCACTCTTTGGCGATTATCAATAACGCTGCTAACAGTATTGGTGTACGCTTGTGTACAAGTTGTTGTGTGGGCACGTGTTTTCACCTCCTTGGACATACACCTAGGCATGGAATTGCTGGATCTTATGGTCATTTCTATCTTGAGCAGTTTGAGGAATTGCTAAATTGTTTTTCAAAGGCTGTACCATTTTACATTCCCATCAGCAGTGTGTGAGAAGTCCAGTTTCTCGACATTCTTATCAACCATTAGTATTATTCATCTTTTTTATTATAGCCATCATCGTGCGAGTGAAGTATAATTTGCTTTTTTTGGTTTGTCTTTTTACTAACGATCATGGACATAGTTCCAGGTCAACAGGTACAGATTTACCTAATTCTTTTTAGTGGTATAATAATATTCTATCAGATGGATACTTCCTAATGATTTTATCCATGCCCTTGCTGAATTAGTCAGAATTGTTTTTCCCAAGTTAAAAAAATAATCCATCCCAAACTAGCATAGCCTAAAAAGCTCACACAGATCAAAAGTTCAGGGTTCAGGCGTGGCTTGATCCAGGTTCAAGTGAAGTCACCAGGATCTACTTTCTCCACCTCCAGACTCTATTTTCTTGGTGTGGGCTTCATTCACAGATAAGCTTCTCTCGTGGTGGTAAGGTGGTTGCTGCCCTACAAAACTCAAATCCTGCTGAAAATAGTTTCCCAGCGGCTTCTGCAGGAGTCCTGAGATTCACTCTGATTAATTTGGCTGAAATCACATGCTCGTCTCTAAGCCAGTTGCCCGCCGGTGAAATACAGCGTTTTTACTGACCAGCCCTAGGTCATGATGCTCTATGCTTGGAGCCGGGAGTAGAGTCCTACCCAGATCAGGTGGTCTAAGTAGAGAAGGAGCAGATCTCCAAGTGAGAATTGGGGGCAGTTTCTGGAAGAAGGGGGACGGGTACTGAGAAGGCAAATTACAAATACCCGTTGCACTTTCTGGGTTTTCACTTGTCTTCTGAGACAGTGCATTCGCCTGGTGTTCCTTCTACCCCCCTGGCTGCTCCTTCTCAGTCTCCTTCGCTGGTCCTTCTACCTCTAAACAGTGTGGCACCGCAGGATCCAGTCCTTCCTTGGACCTCTTCTCTTCTCCACCTAAATCTGACTTAAAGTACCGGTCAGCATGTAGCTTCTAGATTTATGGTCTCCAGCCTGATGCTTCTCGTCAACTCGAGACTTGCAGGGCCAGCTGCTAGTCATCGCCTCCTCTAGGGGGTCCAGTAGGGACCACAAACCGAATTCGTTCAAAATCAGTCTCCAGACAAACCCCGGCTCTTTCCATAGCCTTCCCAACATCAGATGGCAACTCCATCCTTCCAGTAGCTCTGGCCCCAAACCCGGTATCACCTTGATTCCTCTCTCCCTGTCCACATCCCACATCCAGTCCACCAGCCAATCCTGTCTGCTCCCCATGGAAGCCATTTCTAGGACCTGATCACTTTCTACCACATGCACTGCTGTCACCAGGGGGCCAACCCACTTGCCCTGCATCAGCCCGTTCTCAACGCAGAAGCCACAGGATGCTGTGAAAGCCCACATCAGCTTGGCATTTCTGTTTATACTCCACTCGCCAAAGCAGGTCTGGGGTCCAGCCCGCATCCAAGGGGCAGGGAAACACACCCCTTCAATGGAGGTAGGGAAGGAGAAGGAGTGCATATTTGCTGAATAGCCATTTTTTTCTACCCTAGGGCATTTGAAATTTCAAGATATGTTCATTGAATTCTTACTCTGGGTCTAGGTGCTATAAGAAAATAAGGAGGACAAATCTTGTTGCTTGGTGTCTGCTCTCAGAACAAACCCCCCCCCCCGTATTTATTGAGTTCTGGGTAGAGGCAGACATGTTTAATACACGTCGAATGATCAAAGAAGTGATGAAGTGTTCAATTGGACACGATCACATGCCAGCTTGTCCGGCAGAGAGAGCGCTGGCCTCCGTTAGCAAAGGGAATTGTCCCGGAGGCTGGGATGGTGAGAAGAGTCTCTCAGATGCCTTTTGTACTTGAGTTGGAGCTAGAGGGATAGCCAGACTAGGATTTGGACTTGTGGGTAGAGAAAGCTTTCAGGACAAGGAGACCAGCTCTATCACAGACCTGGGAGGGGTGGGAGGAGGGGCGTGGGGCCCTGGTGGGAAATTGGTGGGGCTGGTGCAGGAGGGAAGGGAAGCTCAGTGCTCAGAAGAGTTGCTCTTAGGCATGAATGTCAACAATTAATTAATTGATTCAGTGAATATTTATTGAGCAGCTACTTTTCAGTAGTACTATTTGTATTATGTACTATATATTCATATTTTTTATAATATAATTATATTTAGGATATAATTATATATTATATATTGTAATTATAGGTAACATTTTATTTAAAAAATTTTTAAATTTGTAATTAATTCATTTTTAGGTAATATATTTTATATATTATTATGTATTACATATTGTTATGGGATGGATGTCTGTGTGCCCCCCAGATTCATATGTTGAAATCCTAACCCCCAAGATGATGATATTAAGAGGTGGGGCCTTGGGGGGGTGATTAGGTCATAAGGGAGGAGCCTTCATGAATAGGATTAGTGTCCTTATAAAAGAGACCTCAGAGGGGCACATGGGTGGCTCAGTTGCTTAAGCATCAGACTCCTGATTTCAGCTCAGGTTGTGATCTCAGTGTCGTGAGATCAGGCCCCGGATCGGGCTCTGCACTCAACATGGAATCTGCTTGAGATTCTCTCCCACCCTCTGCTCCTCTCCGCACTCACACACACGCTCTCTCTCTAATAAATAAATAAATAAAATCTTAAAAAAAAAAAAAAAGAAAAAAGAAGAGAGACCCCAGAGAGCTTCCTCGCCCCTTCTGCCATGTGCGCACATGGGGAGAAGATAGCCACCTATGAACCAGGAAGTGAGTGCTCACCACACACGGAATCTACCGTGATCCTTAACTTCCCAGCCGCCAGAACTGTGAGAAATAAATGTTTGTTGTTTAAGCCACCCAGTCTGTGATATTTTTGTTATAGCAGGCCAAACGAGGGCACATGCATATATTATATGTGACATATTATAATATGAATATATTTTATATCCTATATATAATGTTATTGTAATTGATAATTATCTCATTGCGTTATAATTATAATATAATATATATGTGCATTTACATATAATTATATGTTATATATTATGTTAATACTACTTAATTTATAGTACATATTACATTTAGTTTACTATTTATTTATTGTGCCAGACACCCTTCCAGGTGCTGGGGTTATAGCAAGGAACAAAATACAGAGATTCCTGATCACAGGGTGTGACCTTCCGGTGGGGGAGAGAGACATACTAAATGGGGGGGGGGATAATAAGGTGCTGGGGAGAAAGTTAAAACGGAGAAAGGAGAAATAGGGAATGTGGGAGGGGGTGGGTGTGTCTTCCATTTAGATAGGGAAGTCAGGGAAGTCTTCACTGACAAGGTGATATTTGAGCAGAGACCTGAAGAACTGGGAAGATGAGGCATATTAATAACTGGGGAAGAGTATCTGGGAACTCGGCGATGGGAACAGCAAGTGCAAAAGCCCTGACGTTGAAGTATACCTGGAATGTTTAGCCAAAGGCAAAGAAGGCAGTCTGGTTGGAGGTGGAGCAAGCAAGGAGGAAAGTGGTAAGAGGCAAAGCCATTGAGGTGATATGGGGCAGACTGGGTAGATCCTTGGGGCCACTGTAGGACTTGGGTTGTCGTTCGGAATAAGATGGGGAGCTACGGGAGGCTTTAGAGGAGAGGAGTGACATGATCAGACTTTACATCTTAACAGGATTCCTGAGGCTTCTGTGAGGGGAATCTACAAGGGGGGAAGGGAGGAAGTAGGGAGACGAGGGAGGAGGCTCAGACCAGGGTGTGGCAGTGGGGGTGGGTCAAAGACAGAAGCAGCCTGTCATTTATCCTTGTTTGCCCTGAAGGCTTGGCCCAATGCCTCGTCCCTTCAGAATTTTCTATGCTGTTAATTCCTGGCATTTAGGGATTCTGTGAAAACTTCATCCCATCTGTATGTAGCAAATCATAAATAATGAAAACAACTAATCACAACCAAAGAGGGGCCTGGAGATGCTTATCGATTGGCTCTTGATGAAAAGGCCAGGGTGTTAAAATACGGACAAACGTCTCTCTGGAGGTGTCAGGCTCACAGAGCTCATATAGGGTGTCTCC
This sequence comes from Ailuropoda melanoleuca, assembly GCF_002007445.2. Taxonomy (NCBI): domain Eukaryota; kingdom Metazoa; phylum Chordata; class Mammalia; order Carnivora; family Ursidae; genus Ailuropoda; species Ailuropoda melanoleuca. The sequence goes on from NC_048229.1 coordinate 9,581,531, forward strand.
CGGTGATGAGATTCTTACTTTCTTTCCCCAAGAAATTGACCTTTTTTTCTGTGTTGTGTTTAATTTTACCACAACAAGGAAAAGCTCACTTCCTTGAGCTTTAATCTCTCCCTTTTGAACAATTAGCTACTGGTGTTGGCTTTTTTTTTCTTAACCAGATTTTGCTTGTTTGACTATATTGTGATGCAATTGGGGAATGCACTCTGTATTTGACTCTCAGTTGGGTGGGTAGTAATGATAAAAATGATGGTAATACCAGATGCTGTCTAGCAAGGGCTTACTATCTGCCAGGTACTGTGGTAAGAGCTTTCGATATATATTAAATCACTGGCTCATTACAGCACCCTATGAAGTAAGTCCCATGACTATCCCCCATGTTACAGATGAGCAAACTGAGGCTCAGAGATGTATTGTAATTTGCCCAAGGTCACGGAGCTAAGAGGAGATAGAGAAAGATCCAGACCCTGGTTTCTCTGAGGATCTCCTCTCTGATGTCACAATGATTTATTCCCATTTGAGCGTTCCCTGAGGTGGGAATTCTTGTTCAAGTGACTTTTTTGAGGGACCAGTTCTCAGAAGAAAGGGAGTGAGGAAAGTCAGAGAAGGCAGGAACAAAAGCCCAGGAGGAGAGATCTTCAGCCTGATCCCGTGGGGGGAACTCGGGAACATCAACGGCATCACAGAGTTGATGCATCTTGAGACAAGGGGGCCAGCCTTCTGTGCTACGCTGTCAGCCAGTCATTGGCTGCGGGCTGCCCCAGGGGTGGGTTAGGGTGTAGCCTTCCCAGCCAGGTGGCTCCCATTTGGAGGACGATTCTTTGGAGAAGGGTGCAACTGTGAGCGCTTAGCAGCCGAACCCCGTGGCAGCTGGGGGGTGGTGCACCCATTTGGCAAAGAGGTTCTGGGTAGGACGTCGACGGCATCTACTTCCTCTCCGTATCTCCTGTTCTGGCCAATCGGGCTTGCAACTGTGCCACAGACAGTTGTTGGTGGCTCCCTCTGGGCCAGGTAGGCAATGGGATACTGGGGTGAACGGACAATGCTTGTCATCATTATCTCAGTCTGCCGGCGGGGAGGGGAGACAGGCATTCAACAGGTTATGATAACATGGTGGCCTCAGGACCCGGGGTGGGAGGCCATGGCTAAGCGGACACCGGCAGGCCTGAGGAAGTGGTGGGGTGGACAGGTGTAGGGCCGTGGGAGGATATTCCAGGTGGAGGAAACGGGCTGAGGTGGGGGCTGCATTATTCCCCACCTACCCCTGTCTGTAGAGTTTTTACAGGCGCTCAGAGGGCAACTCAGATGGCCACCGTCCCCTTGTCTTCTGGGTTCTGCCTCTGCTCATGTTGTTTCTGTTTTAACCTTGCGGCCGCCCGGACACAGAGCTCCGTTATCTCTTCAGGGTCCCCAAGAGGAAGCAGTATTGAGCAGTGTGGACTTTGCTGGAGATTTCATAGAGAGAGGAGGGCTTGCATCACACAAACCAGTATGGACAACTCGAAGAAAGAAAAGATCATTGGACGTTTCTGTTCTCCTCTTTGGGACTATCTGGCATTGAGTTTTCCTTTCCACTGGGGTGAACAGTCCAGCCTTTTGACCCTCCCAACTCTTTCTTGAAACTCCCAATCCAATCCCCCCCACCCCCCATCTTACGGAAAGCAGTGCCAGTCTGCCCCAGCCTGGCAGCGTGGATAAACCACGGGGTGTCCTCCAAGTGATGGAACCCACCCTCCTCGGAGGGCAGTGCGTGTTCAGAATGCCTCTCCCAGAGTGGCCTAGCAGCTTGTATGTCCACGCACACAAAAGATAGAGCAGAGAGTGTCATAGTGGTGCTTCCTCCCCTCCAGGGGACATTTGGCGATGCCTGGACACGGTGTTGATGGTCATAATCGAGAGGGGTGGTGCTAGTGGCATCTAGCAGGTAGAGGCCAGGAATGCTGTTCAGAATCCTGCAGGGCCCAGGACAGCCCCCTGTAACTGCTGGCCAGTGCAGGGTGTGGCTGGAGCAGAGGGGACGAGCGGGGAGGGGAGGGGCGACGTCTGAGAGGAGGACAGGGCTGCGTCATGCGGGCCTTTAGGCCATTTGAAGGCGCTTATCTTTAAAAACTTGATCTTTACGAGTCACCCTTCAAAATAGTAATTGTTAGTCATGTTATCTTTGTTTTCGTAAGGAGCCGTGTTCTCATTGAAGGTAACACATCTTCGCTTATGATTCTGAGCTTGGAGACTACATATTTCTTGACGTTGAGAATTTATGAATGTCTCAGAACCTGGGGTGGGGTCCGCCCAAATCTCCCTGCAGCCCAGTGACCTGTAGCAACTTACCTGAAATCTCTGTCGACGCCTTACCCCAGACACACATTGCTTGTGCTTCTCTACTCCTTGATTTTCTGTCTATGCGATGGTCTCCACCGAGTCCAAGTCCAGCAGGAAGTAAGCACTATCGGCCCAAAGGACATGATTCTTGGGGCTGGCAGTGATGTTCATGCTTAATGCCAATTTAAAAAATAAACGGGTCACCGGTTTGAATAGATGATATCCATGTCAGTCGCTGTTTGCTTTGTAACTCTTACGATGAATTTGTTGAGTATCTCCCCCTGATGCAGGATGTGCTCCCCCGGCTCTGTAGCTGATTTCTGGTGGTACATGAGATGATTTGGGGCACGGCATTACACAACCTCATGCATCACAGACAGAGAAGTGTGTTCTCTTTTCAGATCACACTCAGTTCTTCCTATGAGGCCATGCAGAAAGTCTCAGCTGGGTGCTGGTGGGTCTTTAACGCTTGCTCTAATTTTCCTTCAGTGCTCTGCTCAGACAAATACATACTTTGTTCTTTTTAAAAAAAAGATTTTGTGTATTTATTTGAGAGAGAGAGAGAGCGCATGAGCTAGGGGGAGGGGCAGAGGGACGAGCAGACTCTCCACTGAGCAGGGAGCCTAATGCAGGGCTCGGTCCCAGGATGCAGAGATCGTGACTTGAGCTGAAGGCAGATGCCTAACCAACTGAGCCACCCAGACATCCCTATATTCTGTACTTTTTTTATGGGTAGGTCAAACACGTGTGGAAGTAGACAGAATAAGAAGATGGGCCTGGATGTACCTGTCACCCAGGTTCAACAACTATCATCTGCAGACCAGTGTTGTTCAGTCTATGCCCCTGTCTACTTCCTTCCTCCCATTTTGTTTTGGGGTAAAATCTAAACATGAATAGGTATTTTTTGAATGTTGAAGAAGTCAACTCTCCCATAGTTCCTGGAGCCAGGCCCTTTATCATATCACATTCTCTTGTCCATTTTCTTCTATAGTCACCTACTGCTTGTCTCCATTTCACGCAATCCATGATCAACAGCAGGGACACTGATGAAATGAGGCCGGGGACAGAGCTTTTGAGGGCCCTTTCCACGGGTCTGCCTGGCTCTCCTACATCCCTTGGTTTCTTGGCATGTTGGGATATAGACAGTAAGTACCCGCCAGTTGGCATCATCATATTTCCTGGATGGATCTAGGTGGTGTTGGCTTAACGGCACCAAGTGTGCTACTTAAACCCAGGCATATCGGATCCCCACGGCCAGATCCACACATGCTAATTAGATAACCATCCAAGTTAATTAGATCCTACATAAGAAGCAAGATGAAGGCTTCTCTCTCTGGTCAGTCCCTCCTCTAGTATTTGCAGATTGTGCCCTTATTTAAAAACTATGTGTCCTGGGGCGCCTGGGTGGCACAGCAGTTAAGCGTCTGCCTTCGGCTCAGGGCGTGATCCCGGTGTTATGGGATCGAGCCCCACCAGGCTCCTCTGCTATGAGCCTGCTTCTTCCTCTCCCACTCCCCCCTGCTTGTGTTCCCTCTCTCGCTGGCTGTCTCTATCTCTGTCAAAATAAATAAATAAAATCTTTAAAAAAAAAACAAAACTATGTGTCCTGGGACAATTGCCTCAGCCTGTCTGAGCCTCTGTTAAGAAACGGATCTGAAGGCAAGGCGACCTGTGCAAGTGGTTTATTTGGCGAGTGCTAGAAGAGTGGAAGCGGTAAAGGAAGGGAAGGTGGAGAGATGGGCATTATTGAGCCCACCTCCAGGGTGGGCCAAGGAGTAGAAGAAAAGGCTACCTCCTGGGTGGGATGGGGCTAGCACCTTGAACTTCTGGCTCTGCTTACACAGCCAGAGAGATTTCTGTGGTGCTGTAAAAGCCCCACAAAGATGCGGATATTGGCAGCTGGACGTGGCTGGAGGACACTGAGGATAGGCTCCAGCCCCATAACCTGATCTGCACACATCGCCCTGACATTTGTACTCCAGGGTTAGGTCTATCTCCGTTTTACAAAGAAGAAAGTGGAAGCTCAGAGAGGTTTGGTAACTCATCAGGAGTCATGCAGCTGGGGAACAGTGGAGCCAGGGTTGAAGACCGGGCTCTGGCTGAAGGCTGTGACATTAACCACTGCACTCTGCAGCCTCATCCATCACACGGAGGTTCATTAACTGTCCCTCCTCTTCCTTTCCCTTCTCTCTTCCCCTTCCCTCCTGTCCCATCTCTTCCCTCTCTCCCTCCTTCTCTTCTCTCTTCTCAGGACAGTTATCCTAGGACACGTAATGCCCAAAATATATTTTTTGAATTGAATAGCATCCCAGTTTGGAGCAGTAGATGCTTAGTTCACTAAATTTCAATGGACTTAACTATCAGAGAAATCCGAGTCTGTGCAGCTTTGTGGAGTTAGGGGATTGTGGCCCTGAAATTTAATCTCAGCCGGAAATTCTCAGAGGAGCATGGGGCAGAGGAGCGTGAAGCCTGACGAACATGACAAGTGGGAATCCTTCAGTCTCTGATGTCTTCCTCTCAACACTGGAGATTTTTCCTTTCCTTTTCCTTGCCAGTTTCCCCCCTCTCTCTGCTGAACCATCCCCCTCCCCAGCTCCTCAGCATTGATGTGCAAACACATGACGGCAGTTTAAATGTAGTCCCTCTTAATGGGACATTTGTGGGTCTGGGGCATGGCTCATGGCTGGGTCACATGGAGCAGTCCAACATTAAGGAGCTTGGTTAAGAAAGGGGGCTGGGTGGGGGCGCTTGGGTGGCTTGGTCGATAAGCGTCTGCCTTCAGCTTAGGGCGTGATCCCAGCGTTCTGGGATGGAGCCCCACATCGGGCTCCTCCGCTGGGAGCCTGCTTCTTCCTCTCCCACTCCTCCTGCTTGTGTTCCCTCTTTCGCTGGCTCTCTCTCTCTCTCTCTCTCTCTGACAAGTAAATAAATAAAAATCTTAAAAAAAAAATAAAAAGAAAGGGGGCTGTGTGCCGTTACATTAGGGCATGTTTCTGTTTTCTGTGTGTTTTGAATGGTCTGACTATAAACCGGCTAATCAGACATGATAAATGTCTGGTTGCAACTGTGGGCTAACATTTGCATTGGAGAAAGCAAATTTTGAAAAGGTCACCATTTAATTTTTGCGTCTTGCAACCGGCCTGCATCTCAGCTCTATTAAATTCAAAGCTGTGCAGTAAAATCACTACTTGCTTGCTTACTTTACTCTGGTGAGTGTATCCCAGGATTCTAGCCGTTGCTTGGAACAGCAGGCTGTAAGTGACTTGGATCAGAGAGGGATATTAAATGTGGTTGAATGCGGAGGCGAGACTCTTAGTCTCAGACAAGCGCTAGAAATTTTGGAGATCTGTGACTATATTGTTAGAAGAAATATAAGTGGGCTCTTGTATGGCTTGAGATACATACCTTCCTGTGGTGGAAGGACAGTTGCCTTCATTCATTTAACACAGAGAAAAGCAGAATCATGACCTGGGGAGAGACCAAGCCTTGATCTGATCGCTTGAGTGCCTGGATCCAGCCTTGCCCGAAGCTCCTGGTCATTTTATTTACCCGAAACAATAGTGTCTCATTTTAAGGAAACTTCTCAAGTTGGGTTTTATTCAGATATAACATAAAGGCTTCTGACTAATAAGTCAAACAAGGAGATACTGAGAGAATTGCAGAAATGAAGGTTACAAGGTCCGGAGTTTGACCTGATAGTTACTAGATCCAGCCACCAGGCATTATTCATTTATTTGTCACCTTTGATTCCACAGTGAGGGGTCTTATTGTCCAACATCAGTATGTGTGAATTTCTGCCCCGTTTGAAGTTAGTTCACTTCGTTTCATTAAACACCTGTTTGGTTTCTTTGCTTTTGCCAAATGATATTCTTATCTCTTTGGCTTTTTCTAGAGTCTCTGGGTGTAGATCATCTAGGCACTTTATGGATTTACTCAGTTTATTGCCAGGAAAACTTGTTATTCTCTGAAAGGTGTGCTTTAAACACTTGAGCAAAGACCTTGATCTGTGTCTTAAGATTGTTAGCACAACCCCCCCAAATTCTGTAAGCAGTACTCAAGCTAAATTGGAATCTTGCTTGTGAGGAGGCAGGTGTAGGGTGTTTCAAAGCAGAGAGAGCTCTCCTCGGCAAATCTCATCATTCCACTCCAGCTGGAACTTGAATCGCCATTGTTGGGGGGTAAATCACATCTGGTTTGGATTTCATAGTATGGCTCTTAAGTATCTTCATAGAATTGTTTGAAGATTGCAGTTGCTTCTAGTAGATCTGATTCATGGCTGCAGCAGCTGCTGTCTGAATCAACTTGTAAATAGGAGTGGAGTTTTGAATGGAGGGGGATGGGGCAGAGAGCCAGTCCCTAGAGGCAGGTTTACAGAAGAGAGATGCATTAAAAGGGCTTCCACTCCAGGTTCAAATCCCAGGTTCAAATCCCAGCTCCGACCCTCGCTCTGGGATCCTGGGCAATGTTCATACTGTCCCTGATTTTCAGTCTCCTGTCTATGAATTGATACTAATAACAGTGCCTGCCTCCTGGGTTGCTGTGAGGATTAAATCTGATAACAAATGGACAGTACTCGGCTCAGTGGCAGAGTTGTGGTACTATGTGCAGAGGATACATAGTAAATGCTCAATAAATGGTAGCTATTTGTATCAACAAGGATGCTTTTATTGTGACAAAAATCCCATTCAATAGTCGTAAGCAATAAGGAAAATTTATTATCTCAAGTCACAGTGATTCCAGGATTAATTCAGTACCTTGAAAACTTCATCAAGGACCAGTGTTCTTTTCTTATTTCTCTTCTGCCACCTGATGATGGCTCTCCCGGTTCTGGATGTCATTGTCAGGCTCAGTTTAATGCCCAGTCTTGAAAGAAATTCCATTTCCTTTTGTGTATCTCTTTTTAAGAGCAAAAATACCTTTTTCTGAAGACCTCAGCCGACTTAGTCACAGTTCCCTGGCTAAAACTTCCTCACATGCCTAAGCCAGTCCAAGGGAATGGAACCAGAATGATGACCATGGGAGAGGGTCACCCTTGCCCAAGAATCTTGTGAAAGATTGCATGATCCAAGTGTCACAATAATATCTTCCATCTCATATGCCTTCTTATAATGTGATCTTGTTACTCTTTCCATTAAGTGGCGGTGTCCGTGTCCTCTCCTCTTGAGTCTGAGCAAGCTTGTGACTATGGTGGCGTGAAACCATGTGACTTCTGAAGCTAGGTTATAAAAACCCAATTGAGCTGCCCTCTTGTTTTCTTGGGATGCTTGCTCTTGGAACGCAGCCGCCACGCTGTGAGGAGCCAAAACAGCTTATGGTGAGTCCCATGTGGAGGAACAAAGCCTTCCAGCCCACAGTCATGGCCGAGTTCTACCCAACAGCCAATACCATCTTGTTGTAGGCCATGTGAGTGGGCCATCTTGAAAGTGGATCCCCCGGCTCTGGTCAAGCTCCCCACATTGTACAGAGCAGGGATGAGCTTTCCTCACTGAGATCTGTCCAAACTGTAGATTTCTGAGCAAAATAAATGGTTGTTGTCATTTTACTTATTTTATTTTTTAAAATTTTATTTTATTGGTTGTTTTTTTTTTTAAGATTTTATTTATTTATGTGACAGAGAGACAGCTAGCGAGAGAGGGAACACAGCAGGGAAGCGGGAGAGGAAGAAGCAGGTTCCCAGCAGAGGAGCCTGATGTGGGACTCGATCCGGGAATGCCGGGATCACGCCCTGAGCCGAAGGCAGACGCTTAATGACTGCGCTACCCAGGCGCCCCTATTGGTTGTTATTTTAAACCACTGTTTTGGAGTGGTTTATTACATAGCAAAATGTAACCATAGCAGGTGAGCAGACCCCTGGACAAAGCAGACCCCTGAGCATGGTGACCGAGAGCCCCCAACTCTGGAGCCAGACAGAAGTGGGGTGAAATCAGGTAGTTTACCAGCTGTGTGCCTTTGCCAGTCACCTCCTTTGGTGAAAAGGAGGAAGGGAGAAAAGAATGTTGGGAAGGTAATCGTTTGCATTTGCTACATGGTTAAAGAGGATGATGATTGTAACAATAGACTGGAATTTAGTAAATTATACTTCTAGCACCGGTGGATAAGTTCTCTTCTGCATGTCCAAGAGACCAGGGCTTGCAACAAAGGGAGGCAGGTTTGGCCTTACTTTTATGAAAGTATTCAAATTCAGACTTCTGCTGTTCTCTCCAAGTTAGGTTAACATGCAGTCACATGTATGGCCAGAAAGCACCAATTTATTAAGTGTCAACATTTAAATTATACCACAATTTCTGTTCCTCTGTTTTGGCCTTTCTTCATTATTTATCAGTGTACCAGGAGCATTAAAATATAAAAATGGTTTGGATTTCTCTCAGTTGCCAAGGGTTCTTGCTGATGGATATGCTTTCCTTTTGATCCACTCTTGCTTGTTAAGACATGGAATTTCTGGACCATCCTGAATCTTTGTTCAATTTACAGCTAACTCATTTCATTCATTCACTCTCATTCATTCATTCATGCATGTTTGAGGTTTGCCTTGACTAGCCTTCTGATTTCATATTCATCCTTTGTCTTCACTGGTTCTGAGCAAGTCCATTGCTAGAGCAGCTCTGAAACTGACCAGAACACCAGCCTCTAGTGAGTGATTCCCACAGAGCTGTCTGCAGACCAGCAGCATTAGACATGGCTCAGAGTCTAGACTGTACTCAGATTGTCTGAATTTCCAGATCGGTCCTCAGTGGTAAGGCTCAGGAATCTGCATTTTAACAAGCATCCCTATGATTCTCATGCCCACGGAAGTTGGAGAACAACTGACCAATTTCCCAACAGGGACTTCAAGGTGCTGGGTGGAAAAGAGTTCTGAGGTCGAGTCTTGGAAACACCGCATTGTTTAGGATCCCTCTTGTGGCTTCACAACGTAAACTTGTCTATTAAAGGCTCTGAGAAGTCCTGCTAGTAAGAAGCACGTTGGTCTTTGTCAACACAGTGTTTCCCAAACACATTTGTGCATGTGACTTTTTTTCATGTCTTATCTGTTAACATTCTGGAAATTAAAGCATGACATGTGCTTCAGTAAATGCTGGCGTATCCCAACGACGACGGCGATCCTGGGGCTAATTTACATTCACTGTGGAATGTGTTCTGTTCAAGAAAGATTTCTGAGGAAATAATTTTATTTTAAAAGTTTGTTGTTGTAACAACAGTGTGAATAGCGAGTCACAGGCGCTGTGACTGGACAGATGCTGGTCCAAATCCTGGGTTGCTCCTTCTTAGCTATGAATTCTCAAATAATGTCCTTGGGCTCCTTGAGCCTCAGTTACCTCACCTGTAAAATGGGAAGAAAAATATCTATGTGGCTGAGTTGTTGTGGGTGTTCAATGTGAACCCTTCTCCTCAGGGGCACATAGTGGGCTCCTGGCAAATGCTAGATTCCTTCCCCGTGTAGCAATAAGCTTCAAGTGTCTGGCAAATTCATGTATGTGGAACATTTAATGATTAGAGTGGCTAAATGAAGCATAATTCACTGCCAAGGGGTGCAGACACTTTGAAAAGAGATGGAGAGGAGAAAGGTTAGCCAGTTGCTGAAGGGCAGACAGTTTTAAAAAATTGTGATAAAACCCACATAAATTTGGCCATTTCAGCCATCTTTCAGGGACAGTTCAGTAGCGTCAAGTACGTTCCCAGTGGGACTGAAATAATGCACCCATTAAACAACAACTGCATACCCACCCTCACCCTCAGTTACCTGTCCTTTCCTGTCAAGGCTCCCACACTGTGAGGTCGTCATTCACGCGGGGCTTCGGCTCTGGACAGGGCGCTCCGGGAGGACAGAGGTTGTACTCTGTCTTGGGGTCTACATGTCCCCGGTGCTCAGCATGATGCCGAGGACACAGTAGGTGCTTAGCAAATGCCTGCTGAAGGGATGCATGAAAGCACGAGCAGGAGAGGGAGAGCTGGGAGCTCAGACAGTTCTTTCACAAGCCTAGCTGCGAGGTCTAGCCGAGAAGAATAAAGAGCTGACCCTCGCCAAAGTGGTGGGAAGGGCGTGAAGCCAGGGATGGTCAAGACCTGCGGTAATGTCAGCGGCTGGATTTCACGTGCGTTGTGCCTGGACAGAATGTCTTGGGGGGAATGAGGAGGGAGGGTATGAGGGAGGTATGAATTCTTCTGCTGTCCCCCACCCCCAACCTGACTCATGAGATATTTCAACAGGTGCAGTGAGCCAGCACACCCGGGGACCTCAGCAGGGTTTCAAAATTAAATTTATTTTTTATCTGATGCTTTGGAGTTGAAAGGATCCAAAACCCGATTCCTTACTATTTCCCCTGAAAATCCGTGAAGAACACATGAGTTAAGCATGTGGGGCTTCTGAGCATGGTGACCGAGAGCCCCCAACTCTGGAGCCAGACAGAAGTGGGGTGAAATCAGGTAGTTTACCAGCTGTGTGCCTTTGCCAGTCACCTCCCGGAGCCTTTGTTTCCTCATCTTTAAAATGGGCATAATGGGGGCGCCTGGGTAGCGCAGTCGTTAAGCGTCTGCCTTCGGCTCAAGGCATGATCCCGACGTTATGGGATCGAGCCCCACATCAGGCTCCTCCGCTGGAAGCCTGCTTCTTCCTCTCCCACTCCCCCTGCTTGTGTTCCTTCTCTCGCTGGCTGTCTCTGTCAAATAAATAAATAAAATCTTTAAAATAAATAAATAAATAAATGGCATAATGATCCGGCCTCAGAGAGTAGGTGTGAGGTCACTAAGATAATCATTCTCATGGCACACGTGTGTATTTAGTTCTCAAATGTAGCTAGCAATGACAATATAAAGCCATTGATTGTCCTTGCTGGGTGCCAAACAACTGTCTGATTGATATCCCACCACACTCCTATGAGTAGGTATTATTCTCATCTCATTTGACCAATGAAGAAACTCAAGCACGCACAGAGAGTTAAGCAACTGGCTCAAGGTCACACAGCAAGCCAGTGGTGGAGCAGGGCTGGAACCCAGGAGGTCTGGTTCCAAAGCTTGTGCTCTATTCTATATTGCCTCAATGATAAAGAGGAGAGGAGCCAACTGCTTTTTTTTTTTAATTTAAGAAAAATTTTGAATGCAGATGGGAAATTTCATGCGGGCAAGAGCCATGTCTATTTTATTCTCCAAGATATATCTAGTATCTAGGACAGAGGTCAACAGACTATGGCCTGTGGTCCGGCTTCCCGGCTTTGTATATAGTCTTATTAGAACAGAGGCACGCTCATTCATGTATGTCCACACCTGCTTTCTCTCTGCAATGGCAGAGTTGAGTACTGGTGACAGAGACTGTAGATCCTGCAAAGCCTAAAATATTTACCATCTAGTCCTTTCTACAAGTTTGCTGTCCCCTGCTCTAGGACAACCCCTGGGTAGCCATGCACATAGCTGACTCTCAAGAGATATTTGTGCATTGGGTGAGTTAAAATTTCAAAAATGCCGATGCCAGGAGCCTGTTTTCTCCTTTGAGGAGGGCTCGTTCATCCTACCACTAAGCATCATCAGCAGACTTTTCCTGAGCTGGTCGCTCTATTAGCCCCTCTGTGACCTCATGCCTCTAGAGAACCCCCAGAGGGAGGCATGACCAGCTCCGTTATTCTGGGAAAGAAATGGTGGCTCAGGCTGAGAGGTGACTTGCTCAAGGTCCCACAGCTGATAAACAGTGGCAGAGCTGGGAATTGAAATCTGGACTGGCCTCTGACCTTGACGCTCTGGGAGTGTAAGCAGATGTGTCCCTCTCTGGAGGCCCAATGGCCTCAAAGAACCCAAGACAAAGCACATTTGAGCTGTCATCTACCCTGCCAAGGACACTTGTTAGTGTCTGAGATGGATTTCTGTTTGCTGTTTCTGGTGGCAGCACCACTGAAATATGGCCTAATTATGATGTCTTAAGGATAAAGCATTATGTGATCAAGGAGCTTGGGTTGAAAATTTGGTCAACGTGACAATAGCTACTCCCCTTTTACTTCATTACTGTATTAGTTTACAAATGCTGCTCTCATAAGCAGCTTAAAACATGGCTTAAAACAACCCATATTTATTCTCTCTCGGTTCTAGAGAGCAGAAGTTTGAAATGAGTCTTACTGAAGACTAAAATCGAGGGCTAGGATCCAGGTTCCTTCTTCAGGCTCCGTGGGAGAAGCCATCATCTGCCTCTTCAGGCACTAGAGACTGCTTGTGGCCCCTCCCTCCCTCTCTAAAGCCAGCATTACAGCACCTTCTCTCTCTCTCTCTCTCTCTCTCTCTCTCTCTCTCTCTCTCTGACCTCCTGCTTCCCTCTTATAAGGGCCTTTGTAATTATATTGGGTTCACCTAGAAAATCCAGGTAGATTTCCCATCTCAAGATCCTGACCTTCATCACACCTACAAAGTCCTTTTGCAATATGAGGTAACATATCCCTGGGTTTCACGGATTAGGGCATAGACATCTTTGAGGTGAGGGGGAGTCACTGTTCCCCCTTCCATGATCACTCAGAATCCTTTGAAATCCTGTTGGCTGAATCAGGTTTCCATCTGAGAATCCGTCTGTGCCAGTTCAGATGTTAGCTGAGAATGATGGGGGTGAGTGTCTGTGAAGGATGACAAGGAGGGGGAGCAGGAATAGAGTGTGATGGAGGTCTGATGGCTTTGGAAAGTGATGGGCAGGAAGGAGGGCTGGGTGGGAAGAGCCTGAGACGCCATGCAGCCGGGAAGTCTTGGCCAGGCTTGATGGAGGGCCTTGGAGTGAGGATTGCCCTTCAAGGAATCCTGTGTCTGTTACGAGTGGCCAGCTGTGCCACTCATGCCAGCTTGGGGTCTCTGGAAGGTGTAGCAGCTGGAGACTGGCAGCCAATCACAGTCCTCGCAGCCGCCGGCAGATCTGAGCTGTGCCCTTCCTGGCCATCACCGCAGCAGCATTAGACGGGTTCGGGGAGCCTCCCTCTTCTCCACCTTAAAATCATTAAGTGTGTAGTGAGGTCTGACAGTTTGAATTGTCCTTGTCCTGCAGGAGATACAACACTCCCTGGGGAGTTGGAGTCAAAGGGACTGTCTGCCTATTAGTGGCGAGTGACTTTGGGAATGTGGTGTCCCCTCGGAGCCTCCGTTTTCTCCCCTCCTAATATTCATTCCACTTCTGATCTCCGTTGTTGGCTGATTGCCTGCCAGATGCCCCTTGAGGGACCTGGGACTCAGCCATGCACAAGATAGATGCAGTCTCTGTCCCCCTGTTGCTGATGGCCGGCGACAGTTCCCAGCTGGCAGGGCGGTCCTGATCGTAAATGTGGGCATCACTTTGTAAACGAGCCCTTCACTAATGCTGCAGGGAACACGTCCCATAATTTGGGGAGCTGTTAATTCTTTTAGGGCACGGTGTGCTCTGAAGTGTGGGTTTAGCCAGACATGAGCTTTGGTTCTTCCTGAGCCCAGAATATGCCAAGAATCAAGGAGCCTGGGTGTATCATATTTTGCACAAAGCAATCTTTTTTTTTTTCCTGGCTCAAAGACCCAAATTTTATGTTTAATGAGTGAAAATTATGCTTCCCTTGGTCTGTCTTTCCTGATGGTATCTCTTTAAAATCTGTTCCGTTTCATCAATACTCTGTAAAGTGTTATAACTCCACCGCAAGAATGTAGGTTCTGGGGCCAGACTGTCTGTATCCCCTAAACCTCTGCTCTGCCACGTACTGGCCCTATGACCTTGAGCAAGTAGCTTAGAATTTGTGTCTCAGTTTTGTAATCTGTATAATGGGGTTAATAAAGGTGCCTACCTCATAGGATTGCTACTTTTGTTCACTTTTTATTGCACATCTACTGTGTGATAGGTGTGTTATTCTCAGAGCTGGAGATAGCAGTGAATAAAACCAGACAGATGTTCTAATGGGTGGGGGATGACGGACAGGCAGTGAACAAGTAAACTGTATAATATGACAGGTGGGGTAAGTGTCATGCAGAAAAATAAACCAGATTAATGGGGCTAGAGAGGAAGAGCGTCTACTATGCCAGGTCACATTGTAGGTGACGTTTGAGCAGAGACCTGGAGAAAGTGAGCCACGTGGATGTATGTCTCGGGGAAGAGCATTCCAGGCAGAAAACTACAAGTGCAAAGGCCTTGTGGCAGCAAAGAGTTTGAAGACCAGCAGGGAGGGTAGTGCAGGTGGAACAGAGTGAGTGAACAAAGGTTTAAGTGGGTTCGTAAAAGTCAAGTGCTTCGAGGAGTGCCTGGCACAGTAGCAAATGCTTCATAAATGTGACTTGTCATTGTGATTATTATGGCTATTAGTCTTCAGAATATAAGACTCATTTTTGGGGGGAAAGGTAGGCTGTACATTTCCGCAATATTATACAACATATTAAAAAAAGAGATTTAGTTTTCTTTTATGTTGAAAGGAATATGTCTATGATCATTGTAGGCAATTTGGAAAATCCAGATGGAGACAGATGGAGACAACCATCATTAATGTCTCGTGTGTTTCCCGCTGGTATTTTTATGTGCTTAGTTTTTAATCCATTACAACTGCAATCACCGCAGTGTATGTGTGCAATTCTCTTTGCTATTTTTTTACTTCTCTCGATGACATAAATATTTCTCATAATATTAATGTATCATAAACACAATTTGTTACGGCTCAGTAATGCTTTGCTGAGTACAACATGCTAACCCGTTCCTCAGTTAATGGACATTTAAGTTGGTTTTCATTTTTCTCCATATGCATAAAGTGCACATTATTTTTCCCCCTCCTAATACTTAAGGTTGTTTTCTTAGTTGACATTCTCAAATAGGAAATTCCTGATTCAAAATTCAAGGTGGTTGGTGGTTCACTCACAGGAATTTAAAACCAATGATGTTTATTTGGGTGGTTCTTTAATGTGGAGTATACCAGATCTCCTGGTAGCCTGCAGATAGTGCTACATTCCATTTTATTCCCTTTTAGAGTTGGAAAAGTTCATGTCCATTCATCCCTGAGAGTCGTAAGATTTGCTATTTGGTGCTCCTGGCACTTTCCATTTTAAATTATTTAAGAAACTGTCTCCATCCACTGCCTTGGTAAGACTTTCTGACTTGTGTTAATACTGGCTCTAAGGTGAAGCAGGCTGTAGGAGTGATGAGGTGAAAAAAATGAATCTACTAAGTAGTTCTGTCACCTGAGGCAGCCACACCTTTTCTGTGGGCTCAGTTTCCCCATGTGTAATAAAGACTTCCTTCACTGACACCTGTTCTTATAGCAATGGGGTACCTGCTCTTTGAGTGATATTTTGCTGGATTATAAGCTCCATGAGGTCAGATATCTTGTCTGCATTTCATGAATGAAAGTTCATGAGGGTTTAGAATTTTCTAGAAATCTTCCTTTTTCTGTTGAACTAAGATTTTCTTATCAGATTGGGTATGAGGAAGCCAAGAAGAAATATTTGCACAGTGAGGGATGATTTGGGGGTCCAAAAGTGGAGTCTCTTTCTCTGTGTAATAAATATTAATCACTCAATAAATATATTGAATGACTTAATGAATATATGTTCACCTTTCATTTTTAAAAATACAAATGGGTTCATATTATAAACACTGCTTGACTTTCTTTAAACTTAATTATATCTTGGTGTTTTTGCATGTTAGTGCTATAGCTCCACCTTGCTCTTGATAGCAGAGACACTGAGTGCAATAGAACACATGAACCTTCATTTTTTTTATTGTAGTAAAATATTCATAACATAAAATTTACCATTTTAAACATTTTTAAGTGTGTAGTTGAGTGGCGTTAAGTATCTTCACAGTGTTGTGCAACCATCCCTACTATTCACTTCCATCACTTCCCCATCATCCCAAACAGAAACTCTGTCCCCAGTAAACCATAGCTCTTCATCCTCCTCTTCCCTGAGCTTCTGGGAACCAGTATTCTACTTTCTGCCTCTATGAACTTGGCTAATCGAGGTACTTCATATAATGGAATCATACAATCTTTATCCTTTTGTGTCTGGCTTATTTTACTTAGCATAATTTTTTTTTGAGGTTCATCTATGTTGTAGAGTATATCAGAATTTTATTCCTCTTTAAAGGCTGAAATAATATTCCATTGTATGGGTAGACCACATTTTGTTGGTCCATCCATCTGTCGATGGACACTTGGGTTGTTTCCACCATTTGGCTATTGCGAATAATGCTGCCATTAACAGGGGTGTGCAAATATCTCTTTGAGTTCCTGCTTTCAGTTCTTTTGGGTACATACTGGGAAGTGGAATTACTGGATCATATGGAACAACCAAACTGGAACCTTCATTTTAAAAACCAGTCACTCCCTGTGTTTGTGTCCATAACTACAAGGTCATTGTGGGTGGGTGGGTAGGTGGGCTGGTGAGGGACCCGAGAGAGAACACGAAACTCTGGCCTTGGAGAACCTCTACCACCTGGCGTGATTTCCATGCACATTTGTTCTTGTCCTCCTTTCTGTCTTCGGCCTCATTCACAGACCCGTTCGTTCATTCATTCATTCAGTTTTCAACACACAGAGTAGTGATTACTTTCGCCGTATTTCAGGCGTAGTTTTAGGTTCTGGGATATTTGGGGAAAATAAGCTGCCAATACCTCTGCCCTTAAGGAGCTAATATTATGATAATTATAAGCAGTAACACAAATAAAATTAGTAAATAATACAGAAGTTTTACAAGACAAAGATTGGTACAGAAAAATGAAATGTGGGACAGGCAGTGCTTGGACAAGTGCGTTGCAGTTTTAAATCGGGGGCTCAAATGCCTAGAAGGTGGCTTTTGAGCCAAGACCTGAAGGAGGAGGGGGAGTTGGTTGTGTGGAAAAAGGGACTAACATTTTGGGCGGAGGAAACAGCCAGTTTGGAGGGTGTATCTGGGAACAGCGCAGCGGGGGCAAAGGGAGCAGGTGAAAGAGTGGGAGGAGGTGAAGCTGGTGAGATCATGGGGGCAGACTTCATAGGGCCTTGTAGACCGTTGTAAAGTCACTGACTTCCTGTCTAAGCTGAAGTAACACATGTCTGGAAATTTTTGACCAGAGGAGTAATGGGACCTGGTTTTCTTTTCTCTTTTCTTTTTTTAAAAGCAGGGTTATACCACCTGCTGTATTGAGAGTCGACTGCAAGGCTTAGCTGCGTAAAGTCAGGGAGATAGTCAGGAGGCAGTTACAAGGATCCAGGTGCAAGAAGGCAAGAGTGCTCCTGGGTGTGAGCCGCGGACGTGATGGGAAGTGTTTGGATTCTGGATATGTGCTGGCGGCTGTGCCAACAGTTTGCTGATGGATTATGTGACTTGTTTGTCAGTAAAATGCTCTAAAGAAAACAAATGTTTTGCTGCATGTGTAGGCGTGGCTGTTAAGTATTTGGTATACTGGGGCAAGATCAGTTTGTTAATAGATAATGTTGCTGTTGGGTTGGTGCCCAGATGGTCAGATTAATTGACCCTTACCTGCTGGTGCCTCATGGTGTCTCTAGTCAGATTCAGAGGAGGAAGAAGAAGATGCTGATAATGAGAGCAGCTAATCTTGATGGAGAACTTACTTTATGCCCAGCCCTGTTCCTAGCTCTCCCATTTTACACAGCAGATAAATAGTCATTGTTGCATATTTAGAAAAAGGTTTTGAAATAATCACACACTTATAGAGAAATTGGGGGTACAGTACCGAATTCCCCCCCCCCCCACGAAATCATTTGACTGTAAGTTACTCCACTTAGCCTTTGGGTGCCTCAGTTTTCTCCAGTATAACATGGTTAGGAATGAGAGATCTCAAGTCAGGCAGACCTAAGTTCAAATCTTGGATCTACCATCGACTTGATAGATGGCCTTGGGCAAGGCAGAGCAGCTCTCTAAGCTTTAGTTCCTGCGTCTGAAAAAGGGAGTAATTACAGCACCTGCTTTCTCAGGTGGGTGTGTGGATTTTGCTAGATGTAATGTGTGTAGAGCACCTAGCAGAGAGCCTGGTCCGTGGTAGGTGGTTGGTAAATGTGCTTCTGGGATTCTTGTTTAGGTCTCAGAAAATTTCCCCCTTTCGAAAGAAAAGGGGGAAATATTAATTAGAGACACAGTTCGGCCTATGCCCATGGGAGCGATCTACACAGAAGTGCGGCATTGTCTTCCCATTTTGCAGATAAGGCAACTGAGTCCCAGAAAGAGTAAGAAGTTCTTGATAGGAAGCAGATGGGGCATTTAATGTTTTGTCTCCTGTTCGGTCTTCAGAGTGTTCCATTAAAGTGGATGTGCCCCATGACCTAGCAATCGCACTACTGGGTCTTTATCCAAAGGATACAAAAATAGTGATTCGAAGGGGCACCTGCACCCCAATGTTTATAGCAGCAATGTCCACAATAGCCAAACTATGGAAGGAGCCCAGATGTTCATCAACAGGTGAATGGGTAAAGAAGATGTGGTGTATATATACACAATGGAATACCACTCAGCCATCAAAAAGAATGAAATCTTGCCGTTTGCAATGACGTGGGTGGAACTAGAGGGTATTATGCTAAGCAAAATAAGCCAGTCAGAGACAAATACCATATGATTTTACTCATATGTGGAATTTAAGAAACAGATGAACATAGGGGAAGGGAAGGAAAAATAAAATAAGATAAAAACAGGGAGGCGAACCGTAAGAGACTCTTAACTATAGGGAACAAACTGAGGGTTGCTGGAGGGGAGTGGGGTGGGGGGATGGGGTAACTGGGTGATGGATATTAAGGAGGGCATGTGATGGACTGAGCACTGAGTGTTATATGCAACTGATGAATCACTAAATTCTACCTCTGAAAATAATAATACACTATATGTTAACTAAATTGAATTTAAAGAAAAAAATTTTTAAAAAGTGGATGTGTTACCTTCTGTGAGCAATTAAGGAATAGTTATTCTGGAAGCACTTTTGATTAAAATGAAAACACTTTGTTTCCACAGCAGCTTTGAAGAAACCCCCCACCCCCACCAAAATAAGCAACCCACTGCATTCTGGGTTAGTAGCTATCTGAGCTGTACCCACATATCATGAGGTGTTTGAACATCAAAGCAGGGACCATCCTCTCCTCTCTTCACAATGGGGACAGAATTGCATTCTTCTGATTGAGACATAATTGCATCAGGATCTCAGTAGGGAGGAGGGAGGGCAAAATGCTGAAAGTCAGTCTGTACCTTTACGAAGTTATTTACTTTGCTTTCATTCAACAGGGCAGCTTTGCTCTCTTTGGGTTTCCAGTAACTTCTTTTTTTCTTGTCTACCATATATTGAATGCTTACTGTATTGTAACTCTGCATTAAGCTCTTTATTTTTTGTAGAGGAGCATTTTCCCTGCATGTTTCCCATTGAACTCATTCCAGATTAACCATTTCCCCAATTAAATCTAACTCCAAAGCAATGCAGTGCTAGACAAAGAGGTTTTAGTATGAGATCCTTTGCCTGCATGCATGCATGTATCCATCCATCCATCCATCTACCCACCCACCCATTCTGTGAAGAAGGTATTGCTATTTCCAACATATTGCTAAGGAACCGTCAGGTCAGAGAGGTTGTGATATGCCTAAGGTCACGCAGCCAATAAGAAGTACTGGATTTTGCTCTAAGCAAGAGGGGGACTCACTCCTCTCCCATTGTCTATGGCGGGGATCAGCAAACATTTTCTGTAAAGCACCAGAGAGTAATTGTTTTGGGTTTTGCAGGCCACACAGTTCCTTTCACAACTGCTGAATTCTGCCATCATAGCACGAAAGCAACTATAGACGATATGCCAATGAATGGGACTGTATTCCAATAAAACTTTGTTTGTAAAAACAGGACGCAGGCCAGATTTGACCCATGGGCCATAGTCTGCTGACTCCTGCTCTGTTGTCCTTAGGGTTGTGAATCATGGTAAAGCATTCTTCCTGATCTCCCAGCTACAAGGGTGGGTACACGACCAAGCTGGGCCAATCAGAAACTTCTCTAGGATTGATAAGATGATAAGAAAAGAGAGAAGTATGCTTTTCACTGTTGCTAAGCTAGTAGAATGAGAGTGTGGGGTGGAGGTGGCCATCATGTAGAGTAAAGCCAAGCAGAGACAAGAATGGCCAAGCAATTGGTAGGGGAGAGAGATAGAAATAGAGATAGATATTGTTGGTTAAGCTTCTGAATTCAGCCATGCCCAAGCTGAGTTGAATATACACTCCTAGATTCCCCAATATTGTGAACCTATAAACCCTTATTTATTTGCTTAAATATGTTTGAATTGGATTTCTGTCACTTGAAACTAAGAGTCCAGAGTAATAGCCCCAGTGTACTGGCCTCATAGTTTCATAATACAGGCTCAGTGTTCCCATATGGTTAGAAACATGGCTTCTAACAGCTGTAGAGTTGTGTCTTTCTAACATCATAACCCAGAGAAAGAGGTTGTCTTCCTCACTAGTTTTAACAGAAAATCCCAAGGAAGGCCTCTGATTGCAAATCTTGGGTCACTTGTCCAAGAATTCATTTTGTTCATAAGGGTGGAAGATTCTGGTTGACTGATTGCCTGGGGAGGGGGAAAGAAGTTTATAGGACATGTTCTGAGAAGCCAAAACCAGCAATTCCCAAAGGGAATAGTTCTTGGGTTGAGTCTTGAAGAATGTGCATGGAAAGGTCAAAATATTTCAGGCAGAGCGAACAGCAAATGCAGACAGAAGTATAAGGGAAATCCTGGGAGTTCAAGTGGCTTATAGATAAAAGGATAAAGTACATATGGAGAAACTGTGAGGAAATGAAGCTGGAGGTAAGAAAGGGCAGAGGTCAGACCAGGAAGGAAGAAGGAAGGACAATGTAAGTCATGACAAGATTATGTAAGTCATATTCAGATTATGTCATGTAAGGCCGTGGGGATCTATCTGGGGTATTGATGTAGGACATGGCTGATCAGATCCTCTCTCCATAAATTAGCCTTTGACGATAGGTTAAAGATTGGGCCAGACTAGATACAGGGAAGCCAGTAAGGACTATCGTAGTTACCCAGGTATGGGGAAGTGGATGCAGGATGTGGGAACATGTCTCCCGGATGTGTTTCTTTATACAGTTAGAGTTCTGGAGGAGTTATGCAGGTAATGCTGCTGGATTGGCTCACTGAGGGTGTGGGTTCTAGTGAATTGTTCTTGTCTTCATTCCCAAGGAAGAAAAACCCAAGGAAGGCCTCTGATTACTAAGCTTGGGTCACGTGTCCATCCCTAAAAACTCATTTTGTTCAGAAGGAAACCTACAGCAGAGGAGGGCAACTTTCAGTTTTGGATCAACAGCAGCAAGACCGGTTGCCCACAGGTCACTGTAGGAGAGGAGTATTGAGCTCTGCGCTCTACCCCCTCTGCCTACCTGATTTCAGCACCACAGGGACGGACAGCTCCACAACCCTGTAAGCGTTACAACCCCAGCACACACTGTACCATCTCTGCGCTTTCCTGCCTCAGAGCTCCTTTCCATAGTGCAGAAGGCTACCGAGCCCAAGCACAGGCTGGAAGGACTGGGGACTTAACACTCTCAGGAGTAGCCTTCAGCCAGTAGGAGACAAGAGCCAGTGGATAAAATTTCTCCATCGTGAAGCACATTCTCCCTAGTTCTTTGGAGGCTCCCCAGCAAAGATGAACCCTAGCTATACACAGAGATAACCACTTCACTAACACATTTCTAATAGCTTTTCTTCCTTCATCACATCACTGTTTTACTCCCTCATCCCTCTTCCTGGGGTCACCATAAATTCTGCATCCAAATCCCCATCTCAGGGAACACATGCTTCTGCTTGTGTGAAGCAAGGATATGGGTCCATATGACTTGTATCCACAGGGAATGTCAGCAATGAAAGTGCTCAGTCCTGTTCAATCCTATCTGAATTCTTGAACCTCCTGTGTCCGAAGGCCATAACATCCCACTAATTTACAGGATTCAATACATCCAGGTTTGAATCCTGGCTGCTCTGTTTTTTAGAAGTGGACAAATCACTTAACATCCTGTGCCTCAGTTTCCTCATCTGTAAAATGGAGATAATAATTGTTCCTCTCTCAGAGATTAAATGTTATAAAGATTAAATGAGTAAATACAGATAAAGGGCTTGGAATAGTGCTTAGCATAAGGTTAGATATTCTACAAGTTTTTGTTATTAGTAGCGTTATTACTATTTGCCTACATTTATTTTATTTATTTTTCAAAGATTTTATTTATTTATTAGAGCAAGAGAGAGAGCGAAAGCAGGGGGAGGGGCAGAGGGAGATGGAGAAGCAGACTCCCTGCTGAGCGGGGTTTGAGCCCAGGACCCTGGAATCATGACCTGCCGAAGGCAGACACTTAACCTACTGAGCCACCCAGGCAACCCCATGCTATTTGCCTGCATTTAAATGTTTGCTTGATTTTGGCTATTAGTAGTCTTTCTTCAAATTTCTTTTATCCTTTGAGTTTATGGTCTATAAACAAAGCTTAATTGCATAAGGAGATTACACTTATTTATTGAAACCCAGTTGCAAATTCATTTGAAAAAGAAACATCATCATCTTATAATGCAAATGATCACCCTTAACTGTTTTTATAAACACAGATTTTAAAAACATCAGATTTCCCTGGAAGCTACTATGCTATTGCAAAGCCTTCTTGGGCTGTATGTGGCCTTCGTGTGGTCACAGTAATTACAAAGACACAAAGCTGTGTTCCGGTCAGGTGACTCTTAAGTGAATCTGGAGTCAAAAGCATCGGGTTCAAGACTAGCAGACCAGCCCCCTTGCTACTCACTTGGAACAAACACTGATATATCAGACGACTCCCATGTCTTGCATTTACCTGAGCTGGGAGTCAGTTTCTGCAGATTCAGCCGTGGCTGCTATCATAATGTAGGTCACTGACAGGAAATTATCTTGCCGTTTCAGACAGAAACGGAACTTAATAGCTTATGTCTTTTTTTTTTTTTTCCTCTGCTGTGTGGTGCCAGGGGCATTTTAATGGTTCAGGGACAGTAGAGGGTATGTCTGAAAGCCTTGCCTCTTGGGGTTCTGTTCCATCCGCTAGATTGGTGACTGTATTCTGAATTTTCTTCCCTGGAGAGTCTTTAGCTCTCATTGCCATCAACTGGCCCTGCTTTTGGGACCAGCTCATGTACCCCTCCCACCACCGCCCAGTTCTGACACCTGCAGTTGTTATGGGCCTTACCCCAAACCTCTCATCTTTCACTGCTACAGTCCAGCCAGGCAGCTGAGGGTGTGGAGATCAGGTTGCTCTAGTTTCCCTCTCTGTAGTTGAGACTTGGGAGAATCAGAGGCAGAAGGTCTCCTCCCACCTCCTACCCAAATGCAAGCTTCTTTCTGGTCAAAGTGAACTGATTGAGAAAGCACTGGCTAGAGTGGCAAAGAGATGAATGTCAGGGAGCTTGGTGGAGGATGGGATCACCCTTACTTCACCCTCTCAGAAATCTTTATGGCTTTTATTCTCTTGCATTCAGAACAAAATACCAACATGGATTCATATGCAGACATTTGTTTTCTTAGTAGCTTGAATAAGAATTTTTCTTCTACTCTCTATTTCAAATCCCCTACTTTTTCCAAATTCACCTAAGGTAGTGATGCATCACTGATAACCAGGGTTGCTGTGTATGGTTGTGCAGGATGCTTACTACTCAAGGTGAGAGGTGAATGGCAGTTGAAGTCCAGCCCATACTGCTTACCGCCTGGATGGAGTTGGAAAAAGGGCTCCTTTTAATTTGCACAGAAGGCTATATGAACTAGCAGTGACCCTGAAAATAATAGTTAAGAACAAAGCTGGCTTGTGGTAAAAAAAAAAAAAAAATGTTGGTGAAAAACTCTTATAAATCCATTGCCACAAGCTCACTGTGGCCATTGATGCTTAAAAGTTTTCCCAGTGATTATTTTTTAAATTACAAAGATAATGCCCATTTTTATAAATAAGTCCAGATCACAAAGAAATAGAGTAAAAAGTGACACCCCACCCCCCCATCCCTTTAAACTCCACAAAGCCAGCCACTATTAAAAGTTTGCTTGGAGGGGCGCCTGGGTGGCACAGCGGTTAAGCGTCTGCCTTTGGCTCAGGGCGTGATCCCGGTGTTATGGGATCGAGCCCCACATTGGGCTCCTCCGCTATGAGCCTGCTTCTTCCTCTCCCACTCCCCCTGCTTGTGTTCCCTCTCTCGCTGGCTGTCTCTGTCTCTGTTGAATAAATAAATAAAATCTTTTAAAAAAAGTTTGCTTGGTTTACTTACAGATTTTTAAAATGTTTCTATATACATAAACCTATTTTTTTAGATTATATACACATGTGTTCAACGTTCATAATTTATATAAATGAGATAATACTAAACATATTTTTATAATGCTTGTTTTCATCACCAATATATCTTGTCTACTTTTCTATGTCAGCACATAAAGGCCTACCTCATTCTTTTTCATGGTTGCATAGTATTCCATTATATGGCTACAGCATAATTTATTTTCTCAGTCTCCAATTGATGGACATTTGGATTGTTTTCCATACTTCATTATTAT
The DNA here is from genome assembly GCF_002007445.2 of Ailuropoda melanoleuca. Classification (NCBI taxonomy): domain Eukaryota; kingdom Metazoa; phylum Chordata; class Mammalia; order Carnivora; family Ursidae; genus Ailuropoda; species Ailuropoda melanoleuca. The sequence goes on from NC_048229.1 coordinate 9,606,314, forward strand.
AAACAATGCTGTAATGTTCATTTTTGGGATATATATGTATATATTTCAGTATATGAACAAGTGTTTCTGTAGGATCTATTTTCAGAAATGGGATTGCTGGATTAAAAGGTGTGTGCATTTAAAATATTCCTCCCAGATATTGCCAAGAGTCTTTTCAAAATGTGATATCTGTTTACTCATCCATCTGCAGGTAGCCAAAAGCTTCTGGCTCTTTGCTTCTGAACTTTTTTTTTTTTAATGTTAACGTTGGTCACCATACAGTACATCGTTAGTTTTCAATGTAGTGTTCCATGATTCATTGTTTGCGTATAACACCCTGTACTCCATGCAATACGTGCCCTCCTTAATACCCATCACTGAGCTAACCCATCCCCCCACCCCCTCCCCTCTGAAACCCTCCGTTTGTTTCCTGTAGTCCATAGTCTCTCATGGTTCACCTCCCCCTTTGATTCCCCCCCTTCATTTTTCCCTTCCTTCTCCTAATTCCCTCCATGCTGTTCATTCTGTTCCACATGTAAGTGAAGCCATATGATGATGCTTCTGAAGTCTTAAACAGCACATAGAATAATAGCTGTTCACTGTAGCTCTTACTGTATAGAAAACCACCCCCAAATTTAGTGGCTTAAAATGACAACCTTTTATTTAGCTCATGATTCTGTGCATTGGCCATTTAAGCTGGACTAAATGGGTGATTCTTCTGGTCGGGGCTGGGCTTGGCTGATATGCTCTGGGTTCTCATCTGTCTGTCGTCAGCTGGAGCAGAAGTGAAGAGGATGGTCTTGGGTGCAATGAATGATAACTGCTTTACCTAATGTCTAATCCTCCATTTCGGCCTTGTTCTCAGGCTCACGGGTCCCAAGACAGAACAGAAGAACACAAAGTCTTTTGAAGCATAGGCTTAGAATTGGCATGTCATCACTTCTGCTAATGTTAATGGCCAAAACAAAGCCAGCTGAGATTTAAGGACTGGGAACGCAGATTCCACCTCTTGAGGGATACTGGGAAGTCATTAACTGAGACCATGAATGCAATAAATCAACCACTAGGGGAAATGTACATGTTTGGTTGTTAAAAAAAATCTTGACCTTAAAACATTGTTCCGATTTCTGAGCCATTAGTCATGAGTCATTTACTTTTATGATTAATAGATTAAAAAGGTGGTGGGTGGTTGTGTCTGACTTTGAAAAGTGGACATAGAAGCAATTGGCAGGGGCCAATTCCTACTTGGACTCTTTATATTAGTTAAGATGCAGCTTTGGCTGCTGTAATAAAGAGACCTAAAAATGCTATAAATGTTTCTTTCTTAATTCAGTAAATGTCTGGGAATACTGTCCAGGATTGATGTGGTGGTTTCCCAATCAGGAGAGTCTTAGGCAGGCGGTTTCTTCTTCTTCCTTTTTTTTTTTTTGGTTAGCTTTGCCATCCTCAAACTCATGGTTATCATTACATTGACTAAAATGGCTACTTCAGTTCCTGCCATTACATCTGCATTCCAGTGGTAAGGAAAGGGCATGCCTCTTCCCTTTAAATGCACTACTCAAAAAGTTGCACATACCACTTCTGCTCACATCTCATTGACTCAGACTTATTCTCATGACCACAGCTAGCTGTAAGGGAAGGATAATCTTTAGTTTGGGTAGCTTTGTGCCCCGTTAAAATTCAAGGACTCTCTTACTAAAGGAAGAAGGGAAGAATGGATAGTGAGGGACAAGGACTGTGTTCCCTTTTTGCGTTTTCCCCAGGCAGACGAGAGCTTTATGAAGAAGTATCAGTTGATGAACTAAAGACCACATCTGTAGCATGGGAATTAGATTCACTTCACAGTTTACAAATTAAAGAGTGGCAGAGAGTATAAGGGCCCAGTCTTTGGAGGCCAACAGACTGGGGCTTTGTATTAGAGTTCTCCAGAAAAATAGAACGAATAAGAACCAATTTCTCTCCCTCCCCCTTTCATCCGCCCCCCCCCCATTTCAAGTCTCCTGACTTATACCAGCCCTCCCAGGCTACCTTCCTGTGAACATTTGGAGGTAGAAAGTATATAGATTTGTTATTTCTGAACCTGTCCAGGAATCCATCAAGATATCAGAATAAGAGTTTCATCCAGCACTCCTGAGGATCAGCTGTCCGAGTTTTTCTTTTTTTTTTTTTTTTTTTTTTTTTTTTTTTTTAAAGATTTTATTGATTTATTTGACAGAGATAGAGACAGTCAGCGAGAGAGGGAACACAAGCAGGGGGAGTGGGAGAGGAAGAAGCAGGCCCCCAGCAGAGGAGCCTGACGTGGGGCTCGATCCCGGAACGCCGGGATCACGCCCTGAGCCGAAGGCAGACGCCCAACCGCTGTGCCACCCAGGCGCCCCTGTCCGAGTTTTTCTGTAAGAAGCTCCTGCCACAGAGGTTCAGAAGCAGCAGGATAATCCCTTATCTGATGGGCAGTAGAAAGTTATAAGCAGGGGTTTATTTGGAAAAAATCAAGACCCAATCAACATTCTCGCTCAGGGGCTTTCCTTCCTTGGTTTATTTTAAACATCACAAGAGAAAGTCAGGGCTGGCTTTTCAGTTTTGTCACAGCAACCAGAGACTAAAGAATTCTGAGCAGTAAGGTCCCACAGGGCCATTTCCAAACCTGTAAAACAGGCAATCTCTCCTCAGCTCCAAAGGGAGATGGCATTTGAGAAGTGTCTTGGCTGAATCTCTTTCTTTCATCTCTGTCAAAGCTAAAACCACACTGGGCAGGTTTCATGTGTCAAAAGTTTGATTATTTGTCAGCAGAACTGGCTACTTCCCTGTGAAAGGAAATAACTCCCCCCCCCAATGGCTTCTCTCTAGAATTTTCTCAAGAGGCTCCATGGTTTTTCCAAGGGGCTGAAGGCACCCTTTCATGTTTCTTGAAGGTTCTCAAAGGACCAGAAATGTTAGAGCAAGTGTCAGAGTTAGCTTGCAACGCCCCCCCCCCCCGATATGTTTGTTGTGACCGTAAACTTTTCTCAGGTCAAAAGAACCAACATTTGCAGAACAGTTAACACCGTGCCAGGAACTGTGCTCTCTAAATTTTCAAGACAACCTTATAAAACACAGGTATTATTCTCCCCATCTTACTGGTGAGAAAACTGAGGCTCAAGGGGCTTCCATGACTTGTGAAGGCAGAGCTATGTGTTCAAATGCAATTTGGCTTGATTCAAAAACTCATTCTTTTTATTTTCACTGTATTACTCCAAAGAAGGGAAAAGTTTGGTTGGAAAGTGTGTGTGTGTATGTGTGTGCACGCACATGCGTGTGTGCATGAGCGCACGTGTGACTCCTTGATCTCTGGGAGGCCTTGATCTTCAGCTTTGTGTCTATCTCTAGGGTTGAATTATTGGCACAGGTATTCATTGCTTTCTGTGCAAAATTGCACTCCTAAATCTTGTATTGTTGTCTTGGTCAGTATCAGTGGTTGCATCAGTTAAGGTCCTATTAGAAAAATAGAAACTACCCTGAGTATTTAAGAGAGAATTTAGTGCAGGAATTGGTTCAACGTGTGATGGTGAGGGAGCCAGAGTAGCCATGCTGAAAAGCTGCTGCCATCCTTAGACTGGAGGGACAGAGCGAGGGTTAATGGAATCCAGGTGTTGGGATCCCATGGTGGCAGCTGGAGCCAGGATAGGCCTGCCTAGCCAGTGCTGAAGTCATAGAGGAGATACAACTTCTAGAGAAGCTGCTTGAGGCAGAGAGGAAGGGAGAAATAGCCCAGCTTTTCCCTTCCTCCCATCATCTGATCTCTACCAGGGGCTTTCATTGGCTGAACCAACCCGAAGTCAGTTAGCAAGGGAGTCTGGGAAATGTAGTCCCTGTGACACAGAGCGGAGCCGGGGAAGGGTGGCTCTGAGGATAAATGGGTCCGAGGCTGGCAGATGCCAACAGAATGTTCACACATCACACTCAGTTTCCCACCGCTTTGCCTCACAATATCATCCAGGCTGCACGTTCATTTCTGGCTGTTCCTGAAGAGCCAGCCACACGTTGGTGCAAGAGTGTTTGGCTATGTCCATTCATTAAAGCTGCCCTGGCTTTCTCACCAAGTCACTCCCTTGCTTCTCTCTCTGGCAGGGTTAAACTCACAAATTAAACTGTAATTTTGATGTGAATTTATTTGATTCCAAAATTGGATTCTGGCCCCCAGATAATAACGTTAGATGCCAATAATAACTGGCCTGGGCCTTCCTTTCAAATGCCACTTCAGTCCTTCCTGTCCCTGACAGGAGCTCTTTAGAGGAAATCTGAAGGTGTGGGAAGAAATTGTGCAGGGCAAGGGCCCTTTTTCTGGGAGTAGTAAATTATTCAGTTGCTCTAATGGCTTTGGAGAATGCCAGGCCTGTCTCTTTCTTAGAGCGTGCCGCCAGAGTGTTAATAATGGCTGGGAGAAATGAACTGCTCCGAGCAGATGTCGGGAGAGACATCCTGATGTTGCCACGGGCTGTTCTAAGAGACTGGGGTGGACAGAAAGGGGGTAGCTGGAAACAAAATGCCAGTATTAAGTGGGGAGGAAGAGGAGGAAAAGGAGAGGGTGGCAGTGACTTCTCTGCCCTGCTAAGAGCAGAACGCATCCCAGCCAGCCTGCGAGTTTTGGATTCTTCCTGCACAGGGTTCTCTAGTTCAGCAGTTACAGCTGGCTGCAGTGGGATCTGGTTTTCTGTGATGGAACTTCTTTATGGGCTCATAAAAAGATGGTTCCACTCCAGTGAAGACCCCACAAAGTCAAGCAACTGAAAAAAAGAATTACATCTAGCAGAGTACCCTGTGGTTTCCAGAGGCTGACCGAAGAAAGCCCCTTTGTGGGACAGGCCTTGTTCACAAGTGTAGGAGGGATCTGACACAGCTCTTGTCAGGGGTCACCACGAAAACAAAACAAGCATCATGGGACCCAGCATTGAGCTCGGGCGTTGGCATTACACAGGCCTGGGCCTGCCATTTTCTCCCTGAGAGACCTTGCTCAGCCTGTTCGCCCCTCCAAACCTCAGTTTCCTCTTCTGTAAAATGGGAATCAAACAACCACTGCTTCATGATTCCTGGCTTCAGTGGCATGGGGAACTTGCAAGGCGCAGAGCGCAGGGCCCGACGCACGACAGACTAGCCATCCAGACAACCGTTTTTAATGTCATTAATTAAAGAAACCAAGGATAAGTTTTTCTGTCCAGGTGATCAAGTCTAGTAGTGGGTTTTTCCTAAAATTCAGAACCAGGAACCAGAAATTGGAGCAAGTACGGCTGTGAGGGCAAGAGGAAAGGATATTTGTGACTTGATCTGCCTTGGTTATCTAAGATCTCACTCTCGCCTTTAATGCAGAGATAACACAATAAATGTAGTCTGCAACAACAAAATCAATGCCACGGAGGGTTTTCTATCAGGAAAAACACCTTTATTCCTTCCTGTTTGGACTTATCTCCTGTTAAAATCTATAAAGGTCTGGACATAGCCAGTGGTTTTCACCTATTTTGCAGAATGGGCTGGAAGCGGGGAAGAGACAAGATGCAGTATTTAACAGCCTTTCAACAATAACGATTGGGGGCCGACTGTGTGTTAGGGGAGTGTTCAGACGGAGGGGATGGGGGCAGAGTATTCATAGCATCCTCGCGTCTCCGACTTCGTCCCCGGCCGTCTGCTCAGGGAAGCCGATGGAAAACAAAGGATTGCAGTTCTATGTGACAGCTGAGATAGGGCCCTGCAGCCCGTGGTCAGTGGTCCTCATTCCGGGGTCCCGGAGCCCTTATAGTCTGTGACAGCGTCTTTTCCTACTCTGCGACTCCACTCTGGGGCTGCAAGCCACTCTGCTCCGTTTTTCCTCTTTTTGCAAACATCCGAATGCCAACTTCATTTCCGCAGAGAAGGCTGGCTTTCCTGCGGACCGTTGTGACAGGTCCCTCTCTCTCTCTCTCTCTTACTGGGAAGCCACATTAAGTTGAGGAGGTCCCTTAGTGAGCCTGGCACTCCTTCCCTTATCAAATGCTTAATGAGGTCCTGCTGTGCGGGGTGCTTGGCATTTGAGGGTGGGAGCAAAATAGACATGTTTGTGCCCTCAGGAAGCCTACAGTCCAGTGAGGGTGGAGAGATGGACAGAACCCATGTCATGAACACATACGTAATGCTGGGCGTGCCAAGTGTCAGGAAGGAAGCCAAGTGTCTGGTAGAGACTGACAGTGGGCAGGCAGCTTTGGAGTGGGCTGTCAGGGAAGCCTGGAATGGGACAGCTCAGCCAAGATGGGCAGGACAGGGCAGATATTGGAAGAGCAGGGGTAAGCGTGCTCCAGGTGGGGGGTGCAGAAGATGCAGACCTGAGGCAGGAAATCAAGGAATGGGGAAAACGTGCTTCTGGGCTATAGGGCTGTGAATGAGGGGGGGAGAGCAGTGTGAAGTGAGGCTGGAAAGATGGGCTTTAGTTCCAGAAAGATCACTGAGGCCGCAGGGTGGAAAATACCCTCCTGCAGAGTTTTAGGCCATTGGGAAAAAATGCTCTTCTGCTGTTAACAGCAGTGACAATGGCGGCTCATTGATTTGCTCCCTGGATATTCCCAGAGCACTTACCATGTCCCAGCCACCCTGGGAAGTAGGCACATTGTTTATTTATTTTTCAATCTAACCCCTTTATTGAGGTGTGACTGGCATGCAAAAAGCTGTGGGCATTCATTCTCTACAACCTGATGTTAAAACTTGGATAGGCATTCTACATTGCTTTCCCAAAATATGGTTCTAATTTAGACTTCCACCAGCAACATATGAGCGTGTCCATTTCTAATGACCATCATCAATTCTGCAGAAGATCGTTCTCTTGCTAATCTGATGAAAAAAATTCATATTTACTTGGTTATTCAGGAGACTGAGTCTCTCTTCCTAGATTTGTGTGCCTTTCTCTGCTTTCTATTGCCTTTTTTTTTCTTGTTGATTTTCAGCTCTTTATATATTGTGGATAATAACCCATTTTCTAACCTGTACATTGCAGATTTCTTCTTTTTTTTTCCCAGATATTTTCTTATGATTTGGTGTTTGTCTTTTGCTTTGTTTTTAGTGTCTAAGCTGGACAGAAAAAACCCAAACCCTCGTGTTTAAGTCTAGAAATGTTTTTCTTTATGACTCCTGGCTTTACTGTCCTGTTCCAGCCCTGTTTTGACTGGCAAACTACCCAGAAGATCCCTCATTTGAACCCCATTTAGCTGTTATCACTAACAAATGCCATATTGCCAGGGCAAATGAGAGGAGTGGGGTGCTTTGGGTGAGGAAGCTAGGTGGTGTCCTCTGGTTAGAAATGAAAGTGAAGAGAAGATTTTATTTATAAAGGCAAAAACGTACAAAGAGGACACTTCGAACTTCCTAGCACGGCATCATGGGTCAGAAGGTGAATCTGGGAAGAGCCCCAAGAGCAAAGAGCACCCTGTCTCCACTAGGACAGGAAGGACGCCCTGGCTGGTAGGGGAGGGATGGCAGGTTCCAGTGGAGACCTGGGCTTCGCTCTGGGCATCTGAGGGTCGTAGCAGGTAGCTCTGAGGCACTGAGGTTAAGTCAAGTTGCAACTGAACTAATGTGAGTTTGCTCCTTGGTGAGTCACAGATACACTGGCTGGAGTTGTCGCACAAAGTAAACTTGATTTGCAGCAAACAAGGAGAGTGTGGGAAATAGCTTGCAAAGCTGTGACTCCCTCGAGAGGGTGAATGGGTACCTTTTGTTTAGGGTTCGGGTGAATATTTGGGTAGGGAAACCTTGCCATCGTATGTAGAGGGGAGCATAAGGTTGTGCATACAACTTAGGGAGACATGTCTTTTTTTTTTTTTTTAAAGATTTTATTTATTAATTTGACAGAGAGAGACAGCCAGCGAGAGAGGGAACACAGGCAGGGGGAGTGGGAGAGGAAGAAGCAGGCTCTCAATGAAGGAGCCTGATGTGGGGCTCGATCCCAGAATGCCAGGATCACGCCCTGAGCTGAAGGCAGACGCTTAACGGGTGCACCACCCAGGCGCCCCATAGGGAGACATGTCTATACATACATTGTATGTTATGTAAATGAGGCTGAGGCCCCCTTGGGGGCAGAAGTTTTAGTATTATAATGAGGTAAAGGTGATTGCCGGTCATTCCAGGGGTCACTCCGTGGTCTGTCTGCGCAGGCGTGAGTCAGGGGTTAAGCTCAGCCTGTCTGGGTAGTTTGGGCTGTGGTGGTCATTACCTGAGGGGTGGTTTCAGGTTTCATTGGCCTGGGTTAAAAGGTAAGCCAGAAAGAAGAGCTTGGGGAAAATGTAAGACAGAGGTTAGTGAGTACAAGCAGATGGGCAGTAAATGTCAGGTCTTGGGCTCTCGCTGGTCACGAAGTCAGTCGGCCTGTGTTCCATTTTCATTCTGCTGCTGACTAGCACGCGCTCATGCCTCTGGGAGCCCCAGTGGGGGTGATTATGGGGCTTAGTAAGCCCTTTCACTGTTTTCCCCCTGCTGGGAAGAAAGGAAGGTGACAGGAGTTCCTACATCCTGCTTCTCTCAGGGGGACGGTGTGAAGCTCACTGGCCCTTATGGGGATGGAAATTTTTGGGACAACTCGGCCCCCAGTCCCAGTTGGAATCAGGTTTCGCTGCATGTACTAGAAAACCCAAACTAGTAGCTTACCCTGGAAAGAGGTGTGCTAGTTATTTGTACTGTTCACTAAATACCCTTGGCTCTCTGCCTTCAAGACCCATGGTAGAATCACTCTTCCCCATGCGCTTGGCAGCTGGGCATGGCCATGTCTTTCTTTGACCAATGGAATGTAACTAGATGGTATGTGTGACTGCTCTAAGAGCCATGTTCTCTCCTCCCCTCTCACGGGGGGAGCAATGCTTCAGACGGTAGCTGCCACATCACCCTGGACGTTGGAGTAGGTTAAACCTTGATGCATAGGCAGCATGAGTGAGAAATAAACCTCTTTGTTTTAAGCCACTGAGATTTGGGGGAATCTTTATCATAACCCACTGTATCCTGTCTGATACAAGAGTTTATTCTCCCTCTCNCCTCTCACGGGGGGAGCAATGCTTCAGACGGTAGCTGCCACATCACCCTGGACGTTGGAGTAGGTTAAACCTTGATGCATAGGCAGCATGAGTGAGAAATAAACCTCTTTGTTTTAAGCCACTGAGATTTGGGGGAATCTTTATCATAACCCACTGTATCCTGTCTGATACAAAAGTTTATTCTCCCTCTCACAACAACAACAACAACAACAGCAACAAAAGAGCTAAGTCAGCAACACAAATTTGGTAACCCAAAAATTCCTCTAGTAGTTTTCTTCCCTACTAATGCTCATAGCATGTGGCTTTGGGGCTCAAATTTGCCCCAAGTTTGCCATCTAAGGTGGCAGTTTGAGCTCCAGCATCTTATTAGCATACCGGGGAGGGAGAAGAAGGAAAGGCAGGGAGTGGGAAAAGGGTCTACCTCCCTCTATAGGAGATTTTTAGGAAGTCCTTCCCACAACTTCAGCTTCCACTGGCCATTCCTAGCTGCAAGGGAGGCTGGAAAACATGTTATTTTAGCCAGATACACTGACTGCTGGAAGAAAATCAGAGTCCTACAACTAAGGAAAAAGGGGAGAAAAGATACTGGACAGGTGATCCCTTTAGAAAATCTTTTATCTCCTTGGCTAAGGTGCACATAGCCTATAACAAGCATCTGTTTATTATCCTCTAATCCAGCACGAAATGCTATTCTGCGTCTTTTTGTTTCTGCTTTCTAGCCTGTGATCTTGAACTTGGTTTTCTTTGCTGTAGTTCTCCAGACTGACCCGTCTGTTTGTGATGATCTGCTTGGCTCTGTAGGATGGCTTCCAAATCTGGAGACACAATATAAATGGTTTATCGATACTCTATTGCGATGGATGGTAACATTATAGACAATTAGAATGTTATGGACTGAGATTCTACCTTCATTTATGAACATTCTAATTTTTCCTCCTAGAAAAAAATTATTATTTTATTACTTTAAAAAGTATATTATTAAGTGTGACCTGCATGCCCCCAGCCTCACAGATCTGTGATGACAATGAGATCACACCTTTTCTGCATACGTTATTATTGAATGAGTCACTACCTAATTAATTGCCCGAAATCAGTGTACTTCAAAGTATCCTCTGGCCTTGTCCAGTGTTTCCCTGAGCAGATCTAAAACCTATCCACCAGACCTTCCTAACCTTGAGCTGGTTGCTGACCATCATGGAATGGCCACTCTCCAGGACCTAGTTGTCTATGCCAGAAGTTGCTGTGACTTATCTTGAATTGATCTCTTTTACANCTGTAGTTCTCCAGACTGACCCGTCTGTTTGTGATGATCTGCTTGGCTCTGTAGGATGGCTTCCAAATCTGGGGACACAATATAAATGGTTTATAAATGGTTACCTTTCCTGCATACGTTATTATTGAATGAGTCACTACCTAATTAATTGCCCGAAATCAGTGTACTTCAAAGTATCCTCTGGCCTTGTCCAGTGTTTCCCTGAGCAGATCTAAAACCTATCCACCAGACCTTCCTAACCTTGAGCTGGTTGCTGACCATCATGGAATGGCCACTCTCCGGGACCTAGTTGTCTATGCCAGAAGTTGCTGTGACTTATCTTGAATTGATCTCTTTTACATTGGAGGGTTTTCACAGATGTCTGGTGATCTTTGACTACCTCCCCGTACTTAGAGAGAGAGAGAGAGAGAGAGAGCAAGAGAGACAGTCTGGGATCTGAGTTGTGGTCGACTGGCAGATTTTGTTTGGAGTATTTGAATAGGGAGTTGGCTGTCCCCAAATGCAGAGCATAGAAGGTTTTCTCAGAGGACAACTATTTTCTCCAGAGAAGAAACCTACAATCTCCTGTCCCTGCTCTGTGAGTCTAGGTGCGGGAGTGGGTGTGGGCAGGTGAATCAGACATCCAATGAAGCCCTCTTTTTCTAGGCTTACATCTTGCTTTTCATAGTTCCAAGCCTTTCTGGGGTGTTGTGGGTGCCAGCCTGCGATTAATTCCTTAGTTCACTCCCTCTATGACTACTGTAAATTGGCATCTTCTGACTACTTACCGGTTTCTTCTCCAGAAACCTCCATTATTTCTAATCCTTGCCACAGCCCCCCACCCCCAGCACTGGGAGGCATGTCAAAGAATTGCAGGCATGCTTCAAAGTTGGTCCAATGTGTGAGCCAACTTCCCCTCCATTCCCAGCACCGGGCCTTGAAAGTAGGGAATGCTCACTAAACGTCTGTTAAATGAAAATTTACAAGGGGAGAAGCTGAGTCATAGAGAGATGACTTCCGGGGCCTCCAGCTAGTCTTATATTTTGTCTCATTCTCTACCACTCCCTCTACACGATGCTTTTGTCCTCATGCAATTGGAAGCACAGATACAATTTTGAAATTTGAAGGAAACAATGAAACAACATCTCTGAATTGGCTGTATTTGATTCAGATGACAAGTCGCAAACTCAGATATCTACAGAGGCCTGGCAGGTAACCTGAGCAAGTAAAGTGATCCAGGTACAAGAAGATAAATGACAATTGAAACTTGGTCATGGGATAGGCAGACCATAGGGAGTGGTGGGGAGTTTGGTGAACAGAAGAGCCCATGCCCTGTTACTTAGCTCCAAGCTAGCGTTGCCAAATGGCTGTATTAACTCACAGGATTGTTACATCCTCAGATTTTTCAAGAGGAACTGGGAATCCAGACTGTGGAGTAAAATCTCCTGATTTGTAAATATTGATAATAACATCCAATTGAAAGCACTATGCAGGCTATATATATTAGGAGCTAAAGAAAACACACATGGCAGCCAAATTTAACCACCCAGACTCCTAGTTTGTAAGCTCTGAGTTTTGGCTTTTCGATGAGAAATTTGATATATGATGATTTCCGGTTGCAAGATGAAAACCTGCGTTAATTTTGGTCAGACAATTGTCAGGTTCTTCTTCGTTTTTGTTTTGTTTTGTTTTACTACCATTTGAAATAGGTCAGGGCAAAGACGAGAAAACAAAATGGTCCTTTGAGCATGAGTACAGACAATGCAATCAGAGGAAAGCACATCTACCATTACTGAATGCTGGTTTTTGTCCTGGGCCTTTCAAAGGCACTTCAGGAGTGGGAGAAGGCAGGCGGGGAGAGATGAGGAAAAGAATCGATCACTCGTGTTGCTGAAAATAAACATCTTTACAACAGAGGCTGTAAAAGCAAATAAGGTGATAAAACACAAAGCTCAAAGGTCAGGTTTTTTGGGGATAAGGTTATGTTCTGTGAATATTACATCCTGGAGAAACTCAGATCTTAACTTGTGGGTACCATGCATTTTGTAAAAGAGGGGCAATTATGCCTTCTGAAACATGAGGAGGGAACACTTTNTCTGTGAATATTACATCCTGGAGAAACTCAGATCTTAACTTGTGGGTACCATGCATTTTGTAAAAGAGGGGCGATTATGCCTTTCTGAAACATGAGGAGGGAACACTTCCCTTTAGAATATTTTAGTTTTCTTCCCAAACTCTGAGGAGCACTTATAAGGCAGGGGGATTGTCTCATCTAATTGTACAACCCATCGTCCTTCTGATTTATTTATTTTTGCTATTCAGGTAATAAATGATAGTTGTAGCAGAGTTGCAAAATATGGTTAAGCATAAAAAGAAAACATAAACCAGTCGTAATCTTAGCTCCAAGGAGACAACTGTTTTTTTAAAAAACAGTTTGAAATATATCCTTTAGAATTTCTTCTCTGCACATTAGGGGCCATTGTGAGTGTTGGGAAGCTTTAGATGGTATCTGAATTCGATGCCAGAATTCAGCTTTGGATCGGCCATCCTGTTTCTCCCAAGGTCCCCGATGGAGATAAGTACACGTGAAACAGTAGGGGAGAAGGGATGAGGTGCCACTTTATTATCAGCTTGGCTTGGGCTGATCGGATTGGCTCTTTGGTAAGATCGGCTGGATCCACAGCTTAATACCAGCTTATTAAGGGATCTTTATCCTTTCCCAAACCCAGTATGGGTTCCTGGAATCTTAAACCTCTGTGACCCCATGAGACCAGTGGCGGGACTGATGAGGATCTGTGGATGGAAGAGGAAGACATGAGAACACACCTCTTATGACATAGCTGGTAAACATGGGGTAATCAATGTTCTGGAATCGAAACCAACTAGATCAGCATTCCTCTTGCGTTCTTCACCTCCCACGGGTCATAATGCCTGTCTGCTCCACTTTCAAAGTGACTTTGGAACCTTTCTTCTCTGCTGCCCTTATTTACTCTTCAGCTAAAGGCTCACCCTTGCACTTGGGATAAGTTTGGGTTTCTCACCTTGGCCTTTAAGGTGCTGTGTGATAGGCCTTTTCCTACTAATCTGACCTCAACCCCTTCCCCTCTCCTCTTCACTTGCTCTGCTCCAGCCACATGGCGTATCTGTTCTCTCATCAAGTTCTCCCACCCCCCCCTTTTTTTTTTACTCTTTCCTCTGCCTGGAATGTTCTACCCCCAGATCTTTGCATGGCTGGCCTCTTCTGACCTTTCAGGTCTCTGTTAAAGCCAGAGACGCCCCCTCACCCTCTGCTCCCCATCATCCCATCATTTACCTTTATTTTTTCAAAGTGCTTACTGCCAACTGAAAAAAAAATGTGCCTATTTATTGTTTATTTGCTAATCATCTGTCTCCCCACCAGAATGTAAGCCCCAAGAAAGCAGGGACCAGCTCTTCCTTGTTCTCTGCTGTGTCCTCAGCATCTAGAATAGTACGTTGCATGGTGCTCAACAGTTAGAAGATATCCAATTAACAGTCACAGGTTGAAGGCCGGGAGTCCTGCAGGGGCTCCTAACTGGCATCCCATCCACCTCGCAGGCTCTTATAGGGGAATTCCTCTTGAGGCTGCGGGCATCTGCTCAGCTGGTCAGCAAGCTTGGTAGTACCCCGGCCCCTCTTTGCAGGGCTGCCGCCTTGCTCGGACACTGTAAGTGGCTCTTCTTCACCTGCCATGCTCTTCCGTGGCTCCTTCCTCCCCACACTCCCTGACTCATGATTGTTGGGTCTTGAGCGTTTGGCAGAATTTGGTGGGAGGACCCAGGGAGTGCCTGAACCCTGCTTGGCCCAGCCACTCCGTCTCCTAGCTATGGTTTTACACACAAAAGGGACAGTGACAAAGAGGAAATCAAACTTCCGTTTGGCTATCAGCCAGCAAGTGCCCCATCCCCATGAAGGGTTGGGTCTTTGAGGCAAATGACTTTGACTTAAGGTCCAAGTAGGACCTCTTCTTTCCACCAAGCGACGGTATTAGCACCAGCTGACCACCAAGCTGAGATGATCATGCAGCAGCAGCAAGAGAAAGGAAGAGACGGGATTGAGAGAGAGAGAGAGAGAGAGAGAGAGAGCAAGCGAGCACCACACCACAAGAGAGTGACCTTGGAAAGCACAATGTTGCAATTCCCTGGTGAAAGTGGCCTAGACGACATCCCAGGCTCTAACGAGTCCCAGGTCAGTAGCCTCTCCCACAAGGGGTTGGGAGAAGCCTCCTCTTTTCTATACGCAATATCTCCAGGACAAGCCACTCTCACTCCAGGATCCTCTCCTTTTCCTCATCCTTTTTTGCTTGAAATAGCTCCACCTTCCACGAAAGCCTCCTAGATAATTACTTTAGATCTTTAAGACACACTACGCGATCTTTCTCAGCCTGCATCACCTCATTTGTGAAGTGGGAGATAATGCTGACCCACGTGGCTTTTGTGAAAGGTGTGAGTGAAGATCGCATCCAAAGTACCCAGCACCAGCCAGGAAACTCGGAAGTCACTCTATCCCTGCCATTCCCTTCCGGCTGAGCAATTTGTTGGAAGTTTTAGTTGCGGGTTGGGCATGCAATCCGTAGTGTATTGTCACATAAAATACAGGACTCCCCGTTACAGCTGAATTTCAGGTAAGCAACGAGGAATTTTTTGGTTCGGTGTAAGTATGTCCCGAGTATTGCGTGGGTCGTAGTTACAGTTGCACAAGAAGACCTACTCATTGTTTATCTGAAATTCCAATCTAGTGGGACACCTTTTGTTTTTATTTACTACATTTAGCAACGCTAACCCACAGACAAGGATCGGGGCTGCGCGTTCCTAAGATGACTGGTGTTGCTTCGGGTGGATCTCCTAAACAAAATCGCGTGGCTTGCCCAACATGCTGCTGTTTTGGGGAACACCGTCTGCAACTTCATTTGGGATTCGTTTTTCTTAGAAAAGGGTAACCATTTTGGAAGGGAAACATGGAGCTTGTTCATTCCAGAGTAAATAAATTCATTCCTAAAATATCAAGGCTGTTGCCTATCCAGCATACTGTAGGCCAATCTCCAAAGTTGATCAAGAAAGGGGCAAGTGCTGGAGCTCAAAGGAAAATCAATTTTGAGTGAAAGGAACAAATGTAGAGTGCAAACCAAGTTCTGATTCCTACTGCCGGTCACCGATTGGACTTTGCTGTTTGGCTCTGTCTTTGATATTTATTCTCTTGTTTCATTTCTCCATCATCTTGGGAGACAAGGGGGGGGTATCCCCATTTTGGGGTCCTAGAGGTTAGGAAACTGGCCCAACGTCATCCAGTGACTGCCCACATCCATGATGGATTTGCTCTGTGCAGGCAAAGCACAGAATGTACTGTGAGATACATACTATTCTCATGCCCTTTTTCCGGACGTGCAAGTAGAGGCTCAGAGAGGCCACATGTTAGTAAGCATCACACGAAGATGGGATCCGGGGTGAGTCTGACTTGGACGCTCAGGGTCTTAGTTGCTGGCCTGTGAGGACTTCTGACTCCAAGAACAGTGTTCCTGCCCTCTGCATACAGAGAAGGCAACTGAATCGGAATGCTGTGGGTTCAGGTAAACCTCCAGCAGAAGAGGAGATTCCCCATTGAAACGATTTGCAGCTGTAGATAACTCGAGGCTCTTTTTCCTTTTTAAATGGCAGATTAATTTCTTCCTTTTAAATAAACATATGATCTCTTTTTGCTCCCTCCCAATCCCCAATCCCTCTCAATCTCTGGCTTTATCTCATTCAGTATCCAAATTATTACAGCGCTTGCCTTTGGGGAGAAGAGTGGTGGGGAGGGTCAGAGGATTTTAGGAGTATGCCTGGCACGTAGGAAGAGTTCGATAAATGTTTATTGAATGGGTATTACCCCTGTTGAGGCTTTTCACATTACCACTTACATAAACGAGTAAATCTTTACTGATATATCAATATGACGATTTGTTTTCTAGGCATCACAGATTGGCACGGGAGCAGGGAGTGTTCCTCAAACTTCTCTTCTATCCATACAGCCATCCACCACACTTGGACCCTTGTGGGGGGTTGCATAGGGGCCTCTGAAAGACATGTTGAAGAACTTACCCCTTGTAGCTGTGCCTGCAAACTTATTTGGAAATAGGATCTTCGCAGATGTCATTAAGAATATTGAGATGAGATCACTCTGGATTTGGGGTGGGCCCTATGTCCAATGACTGGTGTTCTCTCAAAAGACTGAGAGATTCAAATCATATACACGGAGGACACAAGGGGATGGCCGTGTGAAGACAGAGGCAGAGACTGGAGTGAGATGTCTACAAGCCAAGGGATGCCGAGGATGGCCAACAGCCAACAGCCGCTAGCAGGGAAGCCTGGGAGGGATTCTTCTGCAGAGCCTCTAGAAGGAAGCAGCCTTGTCAGCACCTTGATATGTTTCTCTTGTTTGAAGCTATTGAGTTTGTGCTTATTTGTACAGCAGCCCTAGGGAACCAAATGCATCCCCTGAATCAGAAACCCCTGCTCGGAGCTCCAAAGGGAAATCCAATTTTCCCTTTAGTCTTTTCTCACCCCCTGCAGCTTGGCTTCTGTCTCCATTCTTCCACAGCAATCACATTCTCCAAATTCACCCCGATCTCCCAACAGTTGGACATCGTCCCTGTGCTCTTTGGATGAACCTCACGTCATATTCAGCATTGGTCGCCCTCCTCCGCTGCTCGCCTTTGGCTTTCATTTTACTCAATGCTTTTGGTTGTCTTTATACCTTTCCCATCTCTGTATCATCCTGTCCTTACTTCTTAGAACCTGGAGTTCCCCAAAATGCTGTCCTTGGCTCTTTGATGTTCTCACTCTTTACACCCCCTTTGGGCACCGTTACCCTCCTCATGTTCCAAGCCCCTCTCTGCACTGCTGATTCCCTAATCCCTGTTCCCAGGCCTCTCTTCCAAGCTTCTGTATCTGCTGACCAGCCCCCTGCTACGCATCCCCATCTGGACGGCCCCAGGTGCCTCAGACTCGGTCTGGCCCCACCCTGACCTCATCATCTCCCTCCCACCCTGCTCTTCTCTTCTCCGCTGTCGCTGATGGCTTCACCATTGCTTCGGTCCCCCAAGCTATACACTTGGCTGTGAAGCTTTCCTCTTTTGTAATTGATTTCCAAGTCCAGCTCAGTCACCAAGGTGACAGAGAGGGCAGGGGGAGGTGGACTTGAGGACACAGGTGGAAAGCTGAGCTTTGAACAGAAGGAGAGGGAGTTGTACTCTTTAGGCATAAGGAAAGGACATAGTGGTGGATGGCGATGGGGACCAGGTACAGGGTGAGGATCGAAAAAGGTCAAGCTTGATAGCCTAAAATTTCTCAGCAAGGAGAAGTGATAGTTGCCTTTATACACCCAAAGGAGAATCATAGAGGAGAGAGGGAATGAAATGTGCAGGGCCTCCGGGAGCCGAGTTCGGGCTGAGAGAGCTATGAGAAGGGGGGCTGTGGTCCAACCTAACGAAGGTGTGGTCTGCCTTGAAATTTAGTGAGTTCTCTGTCACAGGAGGTATTTCAGCAGAGTGTGGGAGGGTGCTTGCCAAAAGCAGAGTGGGTTGGTGTCAGGGGCTGGGGAGTGGCAGAGAGGGTAAGATGTTGTGATGAGGTGAATGAGTCCTAATGCCCGTTCCAGTCCTGAGGACCAGCTGACTGGTGGCTGGAGGGCACAGGACAGAAAGACAATAGTGAACCACAGCAAAGAGGCCATGTGGTGTTAGAAGCTGAAAGGATCAAGATGCAAGAGCCCATCTTCACATTTCCTACTTTGACGGTATCCATCCAGACATTCACTTCGGGGCCCACATTCCCACAATTATAATGTCCCCTAATGTGGCCTGCAGAAAGTACCGTACATATGCTGTTAACCTCCCTCCACTCCCCTCGTTTTGGGATTAAGAACAAAGCAGAAGGGAGTTAGGGAACTCCACTTGGGATACAGGCTGGATGGCTTCAGCAAGCAGGGCCACCACTGGAATACCAACTAAGCTGCCTGTGCGTCTGGAAAAGTTTGGAGGACAAAAGTTGCCATTGGATGCAGACGCGTTGGCTCAATTTCAGCATTTCTTATGTTTGTTTCCCTTCCCTTTTTATAGATAGAAGCCACGCCAAGACTCACTTAGGTTTCAGAATATTCCAGGAACCATCCCCCATATTCCCACTCCCCACCTCTTTGAGCAAACAATGAGAGAAACCGCTTCCCCCTCCCACCCTTTGTCAAGGTCAAAGAAAATGGCCAGACTTTTAGACTTGCAACAAGTTCTCTGTGAGTTAACTCTGGGCCAAGTCTGGTCTTAGGAGCTGGGCTGAGAGAAGCACCTAGAAAGATTTGCCAGGAGCTCAGAAATTATTATAGCCTCCACAAAGCATTTTTTGCCTGATTTGGCCTAATTTGATCACCACCAGAGAGGTGACAGCAGGTGTATTGTCTGTTTCATGATGAAGACTTTGGAGCTCAGAGAGAGTAAGTGTCTTAACCAAGACCACAGAGCTGGCAGGGAGCAGGTCAGCAGCCTTCACACTATTTCCCTTGTACTTGACCCTATTAAATAGATGACTGGGACTGTCCAGCAAACAGGCCTGACTGAAAAGCAGGGGGAGTAACTGAGCACTGCTCATGGGGGCCTTTGCCAAACTTTCTGCGAGGAGTCTGAGAAAAACCTTCTGGCAGTCTAGTGTGGCACACATCATCCCCCGGAGATTTGAGCACGCTTCTTAGCACATTCAAGGATCTGGTGAGTCCTAAGGTACCACTCCCTTTCCCATCTACTCTTAGAGTCTTGTACTCCGACTCCACACTTGTCCATGTTGACCCACTTTAGCCAAAAGAACAAGGCAGGAGCACCAATGTGCCAGTTTTGAACCTGTGCCTCTAGGGACCTGTGTGTTCCCTCATGTTCTTTTATGCCACTGCTGTAGCCTTGGAAACATGCTTGGGTTGGTTGTTGGTTCGAGAGTGATGAGAGATAGGTGATGTTGAACATACCTTGGATCGGCCAACCCTCAACGGACTCCAGACGTGTGAGCCGTGAATGTTATTTGTGGTTTTTTGTTACATGGCATTATTAGATAGATAATAATGCGTTATAGATAACGCAGTATCTATTGTGATATATAGGAAGCGATATTACATTATATTAGTTATTAATTATTAAAAGCAGCAGCAGCAGTTTTCAAACAGTGTTCCTTGGCACCCTAAGGGTTCCTTTGAGCTTCCTTCCGGGTAGGTCTGTATAGGAGGTGGGATGCAAATGCTCAGAGTTGTGAGATGTTTGAAGAGAATCTTCTGGTGCTAAAAATTGTTTGGCGATGAGCTAAACATGGCCTTGGATCCATCCCATATTTGTCACAGATTAGCTGGATGGCCTTAGGTAGTTAAGAAGCCTCTCTGAATTGGTTTATCTTCTTCCTCTTTTTTCTTCTTAATCATCATCGTGAATACCATTACCTAAACATTGACTGTGATAATTGATTTAGATGCATTCTGCCATTGACTCCCCACACCAACCCTCTTAGGTAAATATTTTTACCCCCATTTTACAGGTGAGAAGATTGGAGCCTAGGAAGATTGTATCACTTGTCCAAGGACACCCAGTAGGCCATAGAACTGGGATCTAAACCCAGATCTGATTTCTAAAAACACAAAAGCTTGTGTTTTTAACCACTAATAGAGTGGTTGTCAAGATAAATGAGGATATATGTATATTGCTTAGCTCTGTTCCTGGCATATAAATTGTATCAATTATGATATTCACCTTGGTCACATCACTGGGTATTTGCAATCCCAAAATGTGACCATGTCTTTGGGGACATTTGCATACCACGGAGAGGTTTTGTTTTGTTTTGTTTTGTTTTTTGTTTTNCATAACGCCGGGATCACGCCCTGAGCCGAAGGCAGTCGCTTAACCGCTGTGCCACCCAGGCGCCCCTGTTTTGTTTTGTTTTAAGATTTTATTTATTTATTAGAGAGAGAGAGAACGCATGCTCACGCACAAGCGGGGGGTGGGCAGAGGCAGAGGGACAAGCAGGGAGGCAAAGAATGTAGTTGTGGGTCCATTTGCTTGTCAAAGGGGCAACATGTCATGGCCTTCTGTAGTGACGATCAGGGTTGGGGTCCCCGGGCTCTGGGGGGCTGCTTTGTGCCTAAACAGCTTTGTTGGTAATGAGCTTCTAAGTATCTGATCTTCATGACCTCGAGGAATTATCAAGCAGTCCTGGGGTCAAGACCCTCATATGGAAACAGAATGACCTAAACACGCCAGGCAGAAGGGACGGTCGGGAGTCCCACAGACAGGTTTGTTTCCCTTTGTTTCTTGTTTCCTTTCCCTCCCAGACCTGGGCCTATAAAGAACCATATAGATAGGAAAATAAACAAAAGCTCTATTGCAGCTTCCATGGCTGCTGTCCTTTCCTGGAGTCGAGTTCTGCATAATACAGAGGATTAAAATAAACAGCCATTATATGAGGTTTTTGTCCAACCATTTCCTTTCACTTTATGGCAACCCACCACCCCCAAACAAACCCAAACAGCAAGAAAACAACCAAATCCCTAATCTTTTAAACCGCAGCCCACTTTGATGGGGTATGCGTGGCAAACAGGACCTCAGAGATTTTAGTTACAATGTTAAAAACAGACCTAGGAGAGTGTCCGCCACACTCGGTATTTAAGAACAGTGCTGGGCAGGTAGTTTTGTCATTAGTGTCAGCGGTAATCACCATCACAATAAAGTTGCTAGCTGTACTGTGTGGCAGGTGCTGGGCTAGGCACCGTTCCTTCATTCCACAGATAATTTATTAAGCCCCTACAATGTCCCTGTGCTCATGGCTGCTTGTCTCTCTCATCCTTTAATTGGCACGTCGGGAGGGGGGTTAGGTGGGCTGGCCATCTTGTTCCAGTCTGCTGGGGACGTCCCCGGCCCCATGTCCCCTGAACCCCATCATTCCCGGATAAACAGGGACCGCAGGTCATCCTGGGATGGAATGTGTAGCTGAAATAAAGCGAAGAGGCCTGGGAGGGGCAGTTGGAGGCTCACAGGACAAGGAGAATCAGGAGGCTGCTCCCTGTACCCAGTGAAGTCCCCAGGCGGTCATTACTTGTTCCAAGACCTCAGCTCCCGGCCTCTGCAGTTCCCTTTCCGGCCCAATCATGTTTGCAGTGCTGTGACATATCCTTAAGGCCCCCAACACTAGAAGCAACCATTTCCCCAGCGTGCAGTCTCCAGCTGTAGATAACAAATGGGATGATTTTGCCTGGAGCTTATCGTCCGGAAGAGAAAATAAAAAGGATCTAGGTACATTCAGCAGAAAGATATGTAAAGTAGTCATTATAAATTATGTACTGTGTCTCCACAGTAGGCTGCCTGGTGATTTAAAAATTAAAAAAAAAAAATCCTTCCCTGCCTTTTCCGCTAATCTGTATTTTCTTTCTTTCTTTCTTTTTTTTTTTAATGCTACACTTCCCCCCCTTTCTTCCTTTTATCATGAGCCTGGGTCTCTTACTATAACATAGCACCTGGCACGTAGTACGTGCTTAATAAATATTTGTGGAACAAGTAATTGAATGAACTAAGTGAATGAATATATGAATAAAATAATTCTGTAGGCTTGCAAATGGAATGCATTAGCTCAGACCAGAATTTGGGAGAATTCAGCTCAGTTTTAGGGTGACCAGACTCTCATACCCCGTTTCTCTTTTGGTGAGGTCTCTAAACACTGTGCATCTGAATCCCCCTGAACACTTATTACAAACACACAGTTCTGGAGCTCTTGGCGGGACCTATTGAATCAGAACCCGGGCTGGGTCAGGAATTTGCATTTCTAATAAGCTCCCGGAGTGTTTCTGGCATGCCCTCAAGTTTTAAAACCAAATTGCCCTATATACACATAGTTTGTTTTCTTTGATCATTTGTGCTGCAATCTGGGGTCTCCCTCCCGCTCTCTGTTAAAAGTTTTTTTTTTTTCCTTTCTTTCTTTTTTTTTCTTTAAAGCTTTAATGGGGAAAAAAAAAGCACATCTCTTTGGGGACAGCTCTCAGTTGGAAAGGATTGAGAAAGTGGGTGAAATGATAGCCACTCAATATAGGTTTCTCATTATTCCTCTGTTCTTGGAATAAGTTCCATTACTTGACATAAATAGATTTTTTTTTCGGTGTAAGATAATGACAGTCTCCTCAAGCACCTTAGAAACGAGTGGCCTGTTTTATATTTCTAACAAAGCCTTCCTCCTGGTTTTAGTGGCCAAGGATTTGCCTCACTGGACTTCAGGATGTTGAGAAATGACAAGTGACAGTGATTCAAGGAGCTTGGCTGAGTGGGTTCTGTTGACCAGTGCAAGCAGGAGGAATGACAATGCACACGGATCCCCGGTGTGAATGCTGCATCCGTCTGCACTTTGCTGCAAGATCTCCTCCCCATTCTCTGCACATTTTAGCTTATAGATTAATTTTAGTTCGGTCCCCTGAAAACTGTAGCTAACTGGAGTTCAGGAACACACATGTGTTTGCGCACACACACACACACACACACACAATCACCCAGATGCCCATTTTCCATGCTTAATTATTCTTTGATATTTATTAGAAAGGCTGGTTTTGGGTGAATTGGTGCACTGCAGATCTGCATTCTGTGATGAACAGATGAAATTGCTCTTTTGTAGGTAAAAAATGGTCTTAGGGCAGCAGTTTCTTATGGGTCAATGAAAGAGAAACCATGTAACTTATCTAGCTATTTTGGAGCTAACGTGTTGTGTTTTTTGTTTGTTTGTTTGTTTGTTTGTTTGTTTTTTGAGAGAGAGAGAGTCTGTGTGAGTGTGCATGGGGTGGGGGAGAGGCAGAGTGAGAGGGAGAGAGAATCTCAAGTAGGCTCTATGCCCAGTGTGGAGCTGAACATGGGGCTTGATCTCATGATCCTGAGATCATGACCTGAGCTGAAATCAAGAGTTAGACACTTAACCGACTGAGCCACAAAGGGGCCCCCGGAGCTAACATTTTAAATGTGTAAAATACTCGGACATGCAAAAAGGAATAAGGAATAATATAATGGACACCCTGTACTTACCATCCACTTGAAGAAATAACACTACCAGAGCAATTGAAGCCTCTACCCTAATCAGTTTTCCCAGGTGTCTCCACCAGAGGTAACCCACATCGTGAATTTGGTGCTTCTAATTCCCATACGCATGTTTATTTTTTGTCTCTTATGTATGTATCCCACAACAAAACATATTGTATTATTTTGCACATGGCTTTATTGAAATGACAAAAAAGTATGCAGATTCTTCTGTAACAAGCTTTTGTTACTCAATGTCATGGTTGAGATCCATTCCTATTGATCTGTGTGGCCCTAATTTAATGTTATTTTAAAAAATCAAGTAGCGGAGAGGATTTGCAGTAAAACCAACAGTGCATGGAAAGGGAGGCATATTTTGTTTTTACAGTCTTTTTCCCAGCCATCAACCCAAGCTGGTTTCAGCCTGAATTTTTGGAAAATATTTGTATTGAGAAAGATTCCGTAAGATTTGTAGAAAACAATGCAGCCCACCAATAAATAGAGCCATGTTACCGTTTTTGAGAATCATGCTTTTGCAAGAGTGAGAGAATTTCCTGGTACAAAGTCAGAAGAGTCCCACCAGCTGGCAGTGCGTAGCATATGGTAGATGTTTAATAAATATTTGTCGCATGAATAAATTAAAGGGGAGAGGGGGCACCTGATTTGAAAGAACTCAAGTGATGGCAGAAGGTAGCTCTGAGTTAAAATCAGTTTTGCTCTTTGTTTTGGATGAAATTGTGTTGTAGGATGGGGTAGGAAGTGTGGATGAGAAATAAGAGAAATTGAACAAATTGAGAAATTGAGATAAGAGAATTGAATTAATGAAGCGGGGCAGCTGGATTCAGTTACCGAGTTCTGGGTTCAATTCCTGGCATTTCTTAGGTGGCTGTGGGCAAGTTGACTAACCTCTCTGTGTGCCTTAGTTTCCTCATCTGTAGAATGGGGATAGAAGAGCATCTCATGGGGCTAATATGAGGATGAAGGGAGGTTGGCATAAGTGTTTGGCATAGATTCTGGCATCTAGTAAATGCCCAACCAATGTCATTGACATTAAGATTCTGGCCCAGTGTGCCCATCTCCCAGAGTGCACCCCATATGGTGGACAGGGCATAAGCAGCTTCCCTAAGCGCTCAGATCCCTCCCTGGGGAATGGACCAGAGAAGGGCAGATTGGAGGCAGGTTTGAGAACATTAAGATAGATGAGCAGTGGTGGAAATGGTAGGGGAAAACCATCCCTAGGTTATTTGCTTCATAGCCAAGTACAATCAAAGATTTGAACCTGAAGACTGTTAAATCACAGTGTCTTCTCTGGAAGTGCTCGGTGTATCCAGAGCTCTGTGTTGGTCCATCTCTTTACTCCATGCCCACAAAGAAGAACAGATTTTAAGCAGCTAAGGATTCCAAGGGCAGCATATCTCCTCACCTCAGACTGACCACTCTTTTCTTATAAAAGTCTTTTGTCCCACAGAGTCATCCCATGGTCCCTACATGTTACTGAACACCATGTCATGAGTTTAATCCCCAAGAGAATGGGCTTACTTTGTTATAATCCAAAGACCCCAACCATCTAAGCAGGAAATCCCCTGCCCTAGAAACAAGAAGGACTGGATATAAGGAGGAGCACAGAGCAGGTTTCTTAACCTCAACACTCTTGACATTTGGGGATAATAATTCTTTATTGTGGGGGGTGCCTTGTGCATTGTAGGGTATTTACTAGCACCCCTTTGCCCACTAATCAGCTCTTGGCCCTCTTTCCTTCTAAGCCTGAAGAGACTTCTATCCTTCCCTGGGCAGATCTGCAGGCCATTGCCAACTGACTGGATTTGACCGGGGAGAATCACATGTACTGGTCTCCTATTGCTCTCTTGCCTACCCTGCATTGAATTACACTATTAGAGAAGGGTCTCCACCTTCTGTGTCTCCCAACATGGCCAAGAGCTGCAACCCCCTCCCCTCAGCATTGCACAATGGCAATAATTCTCGTCTCAAGGAAACACATACTCCCCTATGGAAAAGTCCACATCCCGGGGAGAGGAGGGTGTGTGCACGTATAATGAACCCCACCCCCACTGTATTCCTAATAGCCTTGGTACCCCCTCTTATCCCTTAGTTGGGAATCACTGTTGTAGACTGTAGGCATGGTTCCTTGGGAAGAAAAATCTTCTTCCCTTCTCTACATTTGTCCTCTAAGAAAACACACGAATGTTACTTATGTGTGGAACCCTTGAAATATTCAATTTTCTTTAATAATCCAAATACGGATTTAAATATGTTTTTAACTTAATGCAATCTGAGTTATGACTTTTTAGTTTGAATAGGTCAACGTATACGGTTGGCTAATTGAAGGCAGATCTTTCTCAAGCTCTGGGCTAGAATAAATTTATTTCTCATGGTACTCCTTCCTGGGAAAAACCAAGAGCTGTATTTGCCAAGCACAGGTAAAAGGAAAAAAAAAAAAGGAAAAAAAAATTGCCCTTCCCTGTGACCTGTGTATCAGATAGTGCAGGAGGACCAGCTCAGTTGATAGTGAGAATCTAAGCTGTTGCAAATGAGAGAGTTCAAATTTAAAAGTGGAGCCCAAATGCCTTCAAAATGTATAGCATTTCTACATGCCTATTAGAGTGACTAAAACAACAACAAAATGACAATCCCAAGTGCCAGCAAGGATACGGAGCATCTGGAGCTCTTACAGGGGCTGCGAGAAATGCAGAATGGCAGCCACCCTGGAAAACAGTTCGGCCAATTCTTATAAAGTGAAGCATACAACTACCATTCTGACCAGCGAGCCCACTCCTAGGGATGTATCTGAATGAAATGAAAACGTACATTCCCACAAAAACCTGCACACAAATGTTTATGAGGACTTTATTCATAATTGGCAAAAACCGGAAACAACCAAAATGTCCCAGTCTGAGCTCTTGCGTTTGATCACGGGATGGCCCGTCTTGTGCTGAGAGAAGCCATGGTGGACGCTGCTGCGGCCCTCCATGGAAACTGCAGCCTTGACCTCTGTGTAACTTGAATCGAGCCCTTCTCTGGTGCCAGCGGAATCCGGGCTGTTTTGGCATCCTATTTGCTGAATCTGACCGCTCTCTTGTTTTTCTTCATGTTTTCATGAGTTTCTTCCTCATGTATCACCTGCTTCTGTCCTTTTCTCTTTGAGCCTGTAGTGTTTTCCCTTTCTTCCTTCTCACTGCACCAAATGACTCCCTGAAGAAAAGAAATGTCAGGATTACTATCTTCACAACATATTTCAGGCTCATTCTGTGCTCAAGTTGTTTCTCAAATCTCTTTGCAGTGACAGAGAAGCAGATTGAAGTTTAAGACTGGCAACTGTCTCCCTGATTGATAGGGAGACCTGTGTGTGTGTGTGTGTGTGTGTGTGGTGTGTGTGTGTGTGGTGTGTGTGTGTGTGTGTGTGTGTCTTTGGAGATTTCTGAAGGAATTAATGAAATCCTGCAAAGCTCAATGTCAGACTCAAAAGTTTCATGTGAGCTAATCATGGCCAGGCATCCGAACATAATGATGAATGACATGGGTCCAACACCTCTTAGGCATTTAGTTTTTGCTCAGAAGTTTGCAGGTTGGCTGTTCCATGTGTCTCTTATTCTCCTTTTGGGACTGGCAGGCTAGCCAAGACATATTCTCTCCTTGTTAATGGCAGAATTTCAAGAGGGCAAGCCCAACAGTACAACACATTTCAAGCCTATGCTTGTGTAATATCTGCGCATATCACATTGGCCAAGTCAAGTGGCATACTGAGCCCAAAGTCAAGGGGCAAGGAAGTACACTCTCTTTTGTGGAAGGAATCGCAAAGTGACATGTCAAGGGATCCAGGAAAGGGTGAGGAGTTGGGGCAAGAGCTCGCTGTATCACAGCCTGTAGGGCTGGAGATACAGGGTCAGGCAGACATGGATTGAAACCCTGCTCCATCACTGACTACTATGACTTGAATAATAACTAACTTAGCCTCTTTGAGCTCTGGTTTCTCATCCATCTGATGCAGGAGTATAATAAGTTATCCATACCTTGGTGCCATGAGGATTAAGTGAACTGATACACATAAGCCACTTATCAGAGTTTCTGGCTTATTGGCAAGTGCTCGATAAATGGTAGCTGAAAACAAAAGCTCTAAAAAGTAGGATAAATTCCTCCGGGGTTATGGATATAAGCTAGGCATCTACTCTCAACATTAGCCACCATGAAAATTGCTCCTTTACCGCTCTTCCTGGAGCTTCAGTGACCTAAAGGAGTCTATGGGTCTCTAAATGTGCCTCACCTGGGTCACAATGGATTCTCTTAACAGATATGGCCCTTGGAATAGGAAGAGTGCTAAACTTTAAATGAATCAGCACGAAAACAAACAACTCAGGATAGCAATATTTCAGGGAAGCAAACAGATGGGAGGCCAGATTGTGACTCCATGGAATATATTAGAAAACATTATTTGTTCAAGTTAAATATTTTAAATTTGTGGGGCTAACAATTGTAAGCAAAATAATATCCTTTTATTAAAAAAAAATGATGGTAGCCTGCTGTGTTTAAATAGCTTTTGCAGTATAAATGAATAATAAGATTAGATAATGAATTTTTTTTTCTAGTGGTGGTCTACTTTATTTAGATATTCCAAGTCACTGGCAAGAGCTGTTAGTCTCAGTAATGCATACTTATGGAACCCACCATATCAATGGTAATTGCATTCAAGATATGGCTGCATTAGATGTTGTAATCCCAAGTTACATATGACCCAGTGAAATGAAGATGATAAGGCAGCTGGGAAGTGGAGCTTTTAATATTTTTTTTAAAAGATTTTATTTATTTATGTGACAGAGAGACAGCCAGTGAGAGAGGGAACACAGCAGGGGAGTGGGAGAGGAAGAAGCAGGCTCCCAGCGGAGGAGCCCAATGTGGGACTCGATCCCGGACCGCCAGGATCATGCCCTGAGCCGAAGGCAGACGCTTAACTACTACGCTACCCAGGCGCCCCGAGCTTTTAATATTTTTTATCCAAGAGTTTAGGTCTCCAATTTTCATGCATTTCCAAGTTCCATTAACAAAAGGAAAAAAAAAGCTCTTATTAAGTAGAGTTGAAATGGAATATTAAAACTAGTGAATCTTTTTTCTCCAAACGGTTTGAGACCAAATCTGTCTGCACCTGTGGTGATTTGATGACTGTCTAAAAGAGCTATAGAATGACAGGGCTGGAAGGGACCACAGAAATCTTTCATCTCCCTCCCCCTCATTTACAGATGAGAAGACTCCTCACCCTGGAAATGGATTTAAGGCTGATTGGGAGAATTTTGCACATTAGGCTTGGAATATTCTGGCAAGCTCTCCTGCCCCTTGTGTCTGAGAGATGTGAAAATTGGTCATTGAAATCATCTCCTTTGGAAGGGAATAAGTAGCTCTTCAGCGCTAGTGTCCTGATCAGGTTCCATAGGTAGATTGGGACTAAATGTGCCTAGACTCAAAAGAAATTCTCACTCAGGAATAAAGAATGCAGGCTAGGAAAAGGCTATGTAAGTAAGTGGTTTAATACAGTGAAAATATGGTTTCTGGCATCTGCACTTTCTAAGGAACGCAAGGAATACTCTGCTAGTTGTCTACATTCCATATCCATTTTCCACTTTGTAATCAGGAATAGACCCCTGCATGTTTGGGCATCAGTACACCCAGCTGAAAAGTTATATCCCCCAACTTCACTTGTGGATAGCAATGGCCAGTGAAATATAAGTGGAAGTGTCCACCAGCACTTCTGGAAAAGTTCTTTAAAAGGAAGCTGAGCCATTTTGAGAGATAGGAGCCCTTTGGGTTTCCTCTTCTTCAATTCTTCCTGCCTGGAATGTGGTTGTGATGGCTGGAGCCCCAGCAGATATTTTGTGCCCATGAAGCAACCTTAAAGGCGAAAACCACGTGATAAAGGTGGCAGAAAAGAAAGATAGAAGGAGCTTGGGTTTTTGGTGACTTTGTAAGGCTGTCATAACAGCTCTGGACTCTTGACTTCTGGACTCATTTTATATAAAAGATGAATAACCTCAATCTTGTTTGAGCCCTATTTTTCTTTTGTTTCTGTTAACATGAAGCTAAATCTACACTTAACTGATATAAACTTATTGGTTAAATAATAAATAATAGTAAATAAATCTAAAATAAATAAGATATAAAACAAAAAATGAAAAAGTTATCATTTACATAATAAAGTAGCATCAAGAGGGTGCACTTATTAGATACTAAGAATCAATGGTGGGGGGGGGGCGCCTGGCTCTCGTTGTGATCTCAGGGTTGTGAGATTGAGCCCTGCCTTGGGCTCCGAGCTCAGCGAGGAGTCTGCTTGAGATTCTCTCTCTCTCTCTCTCCCCCTCTGCTCCTCCCCCCACACACTATCTCTCTCTCTAAAAATAATAAGTAAATAAATCTTTAAAAAAAAAAAAGGAATCAATGCGGAGGGAAGGGAGACAGAGAAGGAGAAATAATGATAACTTTACTATTTGCTGAAATCTTTCATATGTGATCTCTCTTGTCTGATAACCCTATATCTGTATCTATATATCATCTATCTGCACACATATATACCAATATATGGTATTGGTATATCTTTATGTTTATATTGCTGCCCCCATTTTACAGATGAGGAAACCAAGGCTCAGAGTTAATCAGTACTTGTTTAAAGTACCAGCTGTGTTATTGTTCATGGCTGTGTCCCACTGCCTGACACAGTGCCTGCCACACACTAGGGAAGCAATAACTATATCTTGATGAATAGCCACATCTTCAACTTTCAAGGGACTCCGTGACCTCATTGCACCACTTTCCTGACTTCTTAGGAAGGTGACAGGAAGATGGGAGAAAAGAAAGAGGCTTTATGACACTGGGTGGTAAAAAGAGACCTCTCCAGAGCCAATGTTGGTTGAGACAGTATGAGAAGATAAGACACCTTTTGTTTTGCATCCCTTCCTCTAATAAGAATCCCTTAATTTTTTTTCTTGAGGATGCTTCAGGTGATGTTGGCTCTATCCTTGGGTCAGTGCGGGAAATCAACTCAAGCGTGACCAGTCAGAAGTTTGCATTCCACTGGCCACAGGGATTGGTTATAGGATGTCAGAGCTTCTGAAATACACATCTTTATCACAAAAATCTGTAAATCAACACAAAGTAGAAATAATAGTTTAGGGCACCCGAGGCAGGGCTCTATCTCACGACCCTGAGATCATGACCTGAGCTGAAATCATGAGTTGTTTTGTCTCTCTCTCTTTTTTCTCTTTGCTTGTTTGTTTTGTTTCTTAAATTCCACATATGAGTGAAGTCATATGGTATTAGTCTTTTTTTGACTGACTTATTTTGCTTAGCATTATTCTCTCTAGAGCCATTCATTCATTGCAAATGGCAAGATTTCATTCTTTTTTATGACTGAGTAGTATTCCATTGTATATATACACCCCATCTTCTTTATCCATTTATCAGTTGATGGACACTTGGGGTGCTTCTGTATCTTGGCTATTGTAAATAATGCCGCTATAAACATAGGGGTGCATATATCCCTCTGAATAAGTGTTTTTGTATTCTTTGGATAAATGCCAGTAGTGTGATTCCTGGATCATAGGGTAGCTCTATTTTTACCTTCTTGAGGAACCTCCATACTGTCTTCCACAGTGGCTGCACCAGTTTGCATTCCCGCCGACAGTGCACAGGGTTTCCTTTTTCTCCACATCCTCGCTGAAACCTGTTGTTTCTTGTGTTGTTGTTTTTAGCCATTCTGACAGGTGTGAAGGGTTATCTGATTGTAGTTTTGATTTGTATTTCCATGATGATGAGTGATGATGAGTTTCTTTTCATGTGTCTGCTGGCCATCTGGATGTCTTCTTTGGAGAAATGTCTGTTCATGTCTTCTGCCCATTTTTCATTGGATGATTTGTTTTTTTGGGTGTTGAATTTTATAAGTTCTTTATATATGTTGGATACTAACCCTTGGGATGATGGTTTGTTCTCCTACAATAGTTTGTCTTGAATGGCTTATCTTGTTCTCCTATAATAGTTTATCCAGACCTTACCTTGATTGTCCAAAAAATGAAAACTGAGGAAGAAGAAAACCAAAGTACCCATTTTTCTTCTGTCAGTCTTGATGCAAGTTTACTTTCAAATGCAAGTAAGAGCCCCTCGAAGGTGGGTTGCTGTGTGTGGATTCCCTGTTTTGCAGAAGCAGAATTTTCCTTCTCTGCTGGTAACATAAGGTTGGAAGTGGCAGATCATGGGAATAGGGCTTCCAGCTGTTCCCAAGTTGCTAGACTCAGACTGCCCCCAGTCTGTGGGGCAAAGCAGGCAGATCCCAGCTTTTAACTTCTTTCTTATATTTTCATAGTTTCTTGAACATGCTTTTAAGCTTCTGGTTTTTTGCCCCAGTTTTCCCTTCCAGCAGGAATCATATAAAGCTGGTAATCCTAGATGGGCATTCTGAATGCCCTGAGCTTGTATGCAAAAAAATTTTGTGTGTGCATATTCATATATTGCACATATCATTCATGTAAATTCATAAATGTGGTTTTTTTTAGCAGTCATAGCTTTTATTAGGGAACCAAAATGTCCTGAGACCTATAAAACTCAAGACCCAATGTCTTCTAAGTGGTTATTGACTCTTAGACTGTTCCCAATATTTAACCTTGAAAGAATTTACCCCCCACCTTGAGTGGCACCAAGGAATCCACTGAATCCTGAGTCCTGACTAGTTGCATTAATAGAGTGAAGGGTGGTGAAACGCCCAGCTCCTGACATAGCGCGTAATCCAGTGGGCTGTGTAATCTAGTATGACCTTGCCCACGGCACCGTTGTAGAAATCGAAAGACCTTGCTTTCAAAGGCAGTTCTGCTCCTCACATCCCGTGTGAGCACTGGCATGTTATCTATCCTTTTGGTGTGTTATGGGTTGAATTGTACCCTCCCCCACCAAATTCATATTCAGTGAATTTGGCACATTCAAGGTCAAAATGTGACCTTATTTGGAAATAGGGTTGTTGCAGACCTAATTAGTTAAGACGAGGTCATATTGGAGTACTAGACCCCTTTTGCAGCATGTCTGGTGTCCTTATATTGAGGGGAAACTTGGTCCCAGACACACACAGGGAGACCCCCATGTGAATGTGTAGGCAGAGATCGGGGTGATGCAACAGGAGCCAAGGAACATCAAAGATTGCAGCAAGCCACCTCAAGCTAGAAGAGAGGCCTGGAAAAGCTTCTCACAGCCCTGAGAAGGAACCAACCCTGTTGACACCTTGATCTTGGGCGTCTAGCCTCCAGAACTGTGAGATAGTTTATTGCTGTGGCTTAAGCCCCCATCTGAGGTACTGTGCATAGCAGCCCCAGGAAGCTAATGCACTGGGTGAGGCAGACACGGGGAAGCACTGCTGGGCTTCCTGCCCAGCACGGGGAGCACAGTCTGCGGTGGCTTCCAGCCATCAGCCCGGCAGGGTCAGCCTCAGCTGCAGAGAGCTACCTTGCCTGAGGTCTTGCCTTTTCCTGGGAGGCCAGATAGGGGTGTAAAGGCCTGGCCATTTCAGCCTCATGTGGGCCAACTCCCACTCCCGAGCTCCCAGGTGACTGGCTGACACTTCTCTGCCCCGCCCTGCTTCCTCACTCTTCCCTGGCAAGGGTTGATCCCTGGTGAATGTGTTGCATCCCCAAACTCCATTTTAGTGCCTGCTCTTGGAGACCCCAATTTGTGACATAGGGTTCAGTTTTCTCATCTGCCACCCCAGAAACTCCTGGCATGGCCCTTTGTACATGGAGGTCAGCGTTAGCCAGTGTTGGTGGAACTGAATTTCTGGCCGTTCCCTTCCCCATGCCACCGAGGAAGGAGGTGAGAGCTGCGATAAGGGCTTCCCGTGTGAGGGAAGAACATAGCGGGAAATGAGGGAGCTGTTTGTTCGAGGGCTGGTTTACTGGGCATGGGGGGTGGGTTCTGATCAGTGCATTTGAGCAGCTCTGGTAGGCCATTAAAACCTCCTGTTGCTAGACTGACCAGGCATCACTGTGGAACCCTCTGCAATTTCCTGCGAGGAAGTGGTTGAGTGGTGTTCCAGAGTGAACCCGCCTGTCAGTTGTAATCTTGTGTAAGAGCTCTGGGTTGGAGCCGGCTGTAGTGGGAGATGCTGAACATGGAGGATAGGGTGATAAGGAAGTATTTTTCCTTTTGGGGGGAAGGGAAGTTCCGTGTTCTGGAGTTCATTTCATTTTATGGTACGTGTGTACATGAGAGAGAGAGGGAGAAGGAGAGAGAATAAGAGCGAAGGAGGGAGAGAGAGGGAGAAATTTGGGGGAGAGAGAGAGGAATATGCTGATAAGCACGTGGGAGATTTCCATCGCTGTCTTGTTGAAGGTTCAATGCCTGGTACCCTTGTCAGAGAGTCAGGTGCTAACGGCTGCTATATCCATCCCCCACTGCTAAAAAATGCCAATCAGGTATGAAATATATGACCTATCATGCAGCATCTGAGCTTTAATACATGTCCAGCTCTGTATTCCTACTAAATGTAGAGGAAATGCCTAATCGCCTGTAGATGCACTTGAGAGACCTCATGACAAATGGTGAGTCAGGAGATGTCTCACCCTCCTTGCTCCCCACCTTTGCTCTGTTGAAGACACCATGGCCTCCTGCTTTCTACCTGCCCCGCCCCCCCCCCCAATTTAGCAGTCTCAGATGGTGGTACGGGTGGCAGAGCTGTTTGGGGGCTTTCTCCCTTGAAGGCTTTCTAATTAAGTCTTCTAGAAAAATGACATTTAATTATGGAGAGAGGTTTTCTTTTGGTCCCAGAGACAACAAATATTTCAACCAAATTGGTGCTGTCCTTGTAATTTTTTTTTCTCTCTCCCTTTCTCTTGCCCAGTGAGACAGTGAAAAAAATCCATAAAGAAGCTACATATTTTGTGTGTTCGCTTGATTATTTTGACAGGCTTCCAGCAGGCTGTGGAAAGTCTCAAGCTCCTTTCTCAGGTTCAGGCTTCCATCAGATAAATAGGTTTGATTAAACATCCTTTTAAACTCATTATCAACTCAGCAATGGCTCCTTTCCAAATGACCTTTCATGGTACTGGTTTGCATTTTTGGATCATGGCGAGTTCCATGGGGGTCCTCAGGGTGATGTTCAAGAGACGGGCTGGGTGTGGGGGGCTGGGCGGCTCCGACGCCGGCCGTGGCTGTTTTGGAAAGGTACAGTGTGCAGGTGAAGGGTGGCAACTGTCATTTCCAGAGATTTCCAATCTCAGACTTGGGCAGCTAGCACACTTGCTTTTCACTGGCTAGCCGTGTGACCCCTTTGAGCCTCAGATTTCTCCTCTGCAACAGGGGCTGGATGACTCCTAGCCCTGGGGCGGCAGAGAGAATGCACTGCGTTTATGCATGTGAATGCTCTTGTCCAGGGTCCCTGGGGGCAGGAAACGGGCTCAGATGGAGATTGCAGACTGGGTGTTTATTAAGGAGGGCTCTTGGGATCAATACCAGGGGAAGGGAGACAACCCGAGGAGCAGAGGGAGGAGCTGGAGCTGCGTGCGGGGGGGG
>NC_048229.1:9641176-9647496 GCF_002007445.2 Ailuropoda melanoleuca
GGGGGGGTTGGGGGGGGGGGAGCGCGCCGATGGTGGTCGCTTCAGCTGATCCTGCAAGGAGCTCTGGAGCCCGAATGGCCACGATGACCAGGTCTGTGTGTTCCACATCTGTCCATCCCTGGTATGGGCCTGTGACCTTGGGCGAGTGGCTCTACAGCTGGGGAGGCATGTCTGTCCTTGAAGACATCACTGCGTCCCCCATGACCCTCCGCAGATGCTGACTGCTCTTGTTACTGGATCTAGATGAAAAGGAAATTTGACTTTCTGAATGTTTCTCACTTCTTCTCTTTTTAAAAGATTTTATTTGTTTATTTGAGAGAGAGAGAGTGAGTAATAGTGACAGAGATAGAGAGCAAGAGCAGGGAGGAGAAGGAGAAGCAGGCTCCCATCAAGCAGGGAACCCAGGACCCTAAGATCATGACCTGAGCCAAAGGCAGATGCTTTAACCAGCTGAGCCACCCAGACGCCCCTATTTTTCACTTCTGTAAGGTGCAGAGCACTGGCCTGGCATTACAGCTCTCCATGCAGACATTCATTTAACAAACACGTTTGAGCTGCAGTGCGCCCGGCACCATTCCCTTTGCCCTCATGGAGCCCTCATTTTACACGAGGATCTTGTGATCTATAAGGTTCACTCATACAATGGGCACCCCAGGATGATTCCATGCTACTGGGAAAGAAACGAGCTTGGAACACACACACAGCATCAAGGGTTATTGTGAGGTGTGTAAATTGCACCCTCCAAGCAGACCCTGATAGAATTATGGGTGCAAGAGGTTTCTTGGGCGTTAATAAAATTTTCCCCTGTGAAAGATCCAGGGTGAGGAAGCAGGACTGGTTGGGGAGAGGCTTCGGCCACGAAGCAGACAGGATCAAGTCCTGGTTAACCCAGTGGGGGGCTCTGGAGGAAAGATCGCCCATTGGAGGAAGCCTGTGTGGGACAGCAAGGGCCAGGCCCTGGCGCCCCCGCCATGCTCAGTCATTGGCCTTGGCTTGAATGCTGGGGCAGATCCTGAAGGTTCTGAGTCCTGAAGGTCTCAGTAGCACGTCTCTACGGCTGCTGCATGGAGATGGAAGGAGGACATATACGCACGTAGTAGCTGTGGCAGACGCATGGAAGGGCTTTGGCACTTTTCCCTCCCCTTCCACCTTTTTCTTTTGTGGGTTCAGAATTTGTAGCAAGGAATAGGAGAGTGTGAAAAGCCGTGCAGCATGACATGGCTCTGGGAGCAGTGATATTGATCTATCGAGTGTGTACCGCATGCCAACCACGGCTCGAAGAAACCTGCATGTATGATCTCCGTGAATCCTGGCACGACTCTTCAAGTTAGAGACTTTATAATTCCCACTATGCAGACGAGGAAAATGAGGCCCGCAGTGGGAGGTCATTTGCCCAATTCATACAGGGAGCGAGTCCAAGTTCCCGAACCAGAAACGCTTCCCTGCCACTTGCAGCCCTGGCTGTCACAGAGCAGAGATACGGGGCTCAGGAAGAAACTAGATCTGAGAGCACAGTGTCAAGTATCTGGGCTGATGGCAGAAATGGCTAATGGCCTGATTTGCGGGAGGGAGGGTGTCGATGATCCCTGGGAAGCTGTAAGGCTGGCAGGTTCCACTGGGACCCTAAAACCATGTACAAAGTCAACAGAAATGAAGGGAAAAAGGCATGGCATGCAGAGATGTTGGGGACATAACCTTACAAACTTCAGTGTATGTGTGAGCCTCTAATGAGAACTCAGAGTAGACTGTTGTCTTACCTGTCTAGTTAAACCGAGCAGGAAAAAGCCTGTTTTAGATAAAAATGGCTGGAAATGCCCCTGGGCAGGGGTTTGGAAGTCTGCTTGCTCTTTCTGTCAGAATCAGGATTTCACAGGGAGGAAAGCGCTTTGTCACTGCCGTGCCAGCAGAGGCTAATTGCCTTTTGAATCTGTGCCTGGCCGAGTCTGGGATGGAGAAAGGCACGTTGCAGTTGGGCCTGCCGGAGATTAGGTGCTCCAAATTTGGGGTTAGCTAGAGGCTGGGGCAGGGATGGTGTGGGGAACCAACCTGACTCCATGTCTCCTGTCCCGGGTCTTACCCATCCTCCCTTAATTCTTCGTGCAGGATTCTCTCTCAGCTCTGACCGGCCTGTTGTCTACCTTGCGCAAAGGCTTTAAAAGGCTCCCCATTGCTTATAGGATGAAATCAGACTACTTGGTGAGCACACTGGGATCCAGCCCTGCCTACTTCGTTACTCATAGGATGAACTTCATTATTCATACTGAGCTGTTCTAGTCTCTGAAAATGCCTTGCCCTTTACTTGCCTCCTTGCCTTTGCATAAGTGATTCCCCCTGCTTGGGCTGCTTTTCCCAACCTTTTCTACCTAAGAAACTCCTACATATCCCTCAAAACCCAACTCAAATTCACCTCAACTTTGATCCCTTTAGCCTCGGGTTTCTCAACCTTGGCACATTTTGTTCTTTTAATTTTTTAAAAGAATTTAAAATACTTTTTTAAAAGAATTTTTAAAAGAATTTAACATAATTAATTAATTATTGTATTTTTAAAAGATTTTATTTGTTTATTTGAGAGAGAGAGAGAGCATGAGCAGGGGGAGGGGCAGTGGGAGAGGCAGAGAATCTCACGCAGACTCTGTGCTAAGCATGAAGCCCAATGCAGGGTTTGGTCTCACGACCCTGAGATCGTGACCTGAGCTGAAACCAAGGGCTGGTGGCTTAACCAGCTGAGCCACCCAGGCGCCCCTTATTTATTTATGTTTTAAAGAAATCTCTCTACCCAACATGGGGCTTGAACTCACAACCCCAAGATCAAGAGTCATGTGCCCCACCCACTGAGTCAGCCAGGTGCCCCAACTGTCAGTGTGACAGTTATAGATACCTCCAGACATTGCCCAATGTCCTCCGGGGGACAAAACCACCCCTGTTTGAAAAATCCGCTTAGCCAGTGTCAGCTGCTGCTTCTACGTTTATCTGGCCTCTTATCCAGGTATCTTATCTCACTGCCCTCTAATTATTTGCTTATCTGTCTGTCCTCTCACCAGACTGAAAGCTCCTTCAGGCTGGGACTCTGTCTCATTCACCTTGGTGGCCTCAGCTCCTTGTATTGGGCTTGGCACATAGTAGGCGCTCCATGAATATTTGTTGAGCACATGAAGAGCTGTGACCTGGGTTTAGGGGACAGCAGCTGTCTGGAAATGTGTTTCTCTAGAAAACCAAGGGTGATTAATTACCGTTGGGGTAATAACAGTGACCACCTCATGGGCTTGTGCAGATTGAATAACGCAAGAGATTTAAAGCTCTGAGACTAGGGCCTGACACATAGTAGGTGTTTAACACGTGTTAGCTATTGTTTCTCTTGTTACTTTCCTTACTTTCCAGGGCACTCTGTTTCAGAGAAATTTGAGGGTCCAATGGCATGGATAAGGTGGACATGATGGGAAATCTACCTTGAGGCTGGACACATCTACATTTAGGCTGCTTAAAAGGAAGCGCTTCTTTTTAAAGTGAGTTGTAAATAGATATGATACCAAGTCAGCCGCAGACATAGTGGTTAAGGGCGGAGACTCTGGCCCAGACCACCTGGGTTGGAATCTTGAGACCATTCCTTAGTCAGCCTCAGTTTTCTTGTCTGTAAAATGGGGATGATGATAGTGTCTACCTCAGAGTGTTAGGTGGGGGTGAAATTGACAAATGTAACGTGACACATAGTAGGATTCTGTGAGTCTATCACCGTCATCATCATCATTATAATTTTCAGATGCATTCTTTTTTTCAGCTTTATTGAGGCATATAATTGATGAATAAAATTTTAAGATATTTAAAGTGCACATCATGGTGATTGGAAATGTGGATACGTTGCAAAAGGATTCCCAACGTCTAGTTAACAAGTACATCCATCACCTCACATTTTTTGTGTTTGAGAACATTTAAGTTGTACTCTCTCAGCAAATTTCAATTATATAATACCATGTTATCAACTATAGTTGCCCCGTTTCATACTAGATTCTCAGGTCTTATTCTTCTTATAGCTAAAATTTGTACCTACCTCCTGGTCCCTGGTAACTCCTTTTCTATTCTTCGTTTCTAAGAAGTTGGCTTTTTTTTTTTTTCTAAGATTCCACATACATTAAATAAAAAAAATTTTAAAAAAGGTTCNGTACCTACCTCCTGGTCCCTGGTAACTCCTTTTCTATTCTTCGTTTCTAAGAAGTTGGCTTTTTTTTTTTTTTTAAGATTCCACATACATTAAATAAAAAAAATTTTAAAAAAGATTCCACATATAAGTGAGATAATATGGTGTTTGTCTTTCTCTGCCTGGCTTATTTCCTTTAGCATAATGTTCTCGAGGTTCATCCACGTTGTTGTAAATGAAATGGCAGGACTTCTCTCCTATGGCTGAGTAGTATTCCATTGTGTGTGTATACACACACACACACACACANTCTCTGTCAAATAAATAAAATCTTTAAAAAAAAAAAAAAGATTCCACATATAAGTGAGATAATACGGTGTTTGTCTTTCTCTGCCTGGCTTATTTCCTTTAGCATAATGTTCTCAAGGTTCATCCACGTTGTTGTAAATGAAATGGCAGGACTTCTCTCTTATGGCTGAGTAGTATTCCATTGTGTGTGTACACACACACGCACACACACACACACACACACACACATCTCACATCATTATCCATTGATCTGATGATGGACACTTAGGTTGTTTCCATATCTTGGCTATTGTGAATAACATGGCAATGAACATGGGAATGTGGACATCTCTTTGATATCCTGTTTTCATTTCCTTTGGATATATACTCAAGAGGTGGGATTGCTGAATCATGTGGTAGGTCTATTTTCAATTTTTTGAGGCACCTCCATACTGTTTTCCATAGTGACTGCACCAATTTATATTCCCACCAAAGTGCACAAGGGATACCTTTTCTCCACATCTTCACCAGCACTTGTTATCTCTTGCCTTTTTGATGGTAACCATTGTAACAGGTGTGAGGTGATACCTCATTGTGGTTCTGAGTCACATTTCCCTGATAATGAGTGATGTTGAGCGTCTTTTCCTGTACCTGTCGGCCATCGGTATGTCCTCTCTGGAAAAATCTCTATTCAGTTTCTCTGCCCATTTTTAACTTGTATTGCTTGTGTTTTTGTTATTGAGTTCCTTGTATATTTTGGATATTAACCCCTTATGAGATACATGATTTGCAAATACTTTTCCCATTCCATAGGTTGCCTTTTCATTTTGTTGATGGTTTTATTTACTGTGCAGAAGCTTTTTAGTTTGATGTCATCCCACTTGTTTATTTTTTGCTTTTATTGCCTTTGCTTTTCACATCAAATCCAAAAAATCATTGCCAATACCAGTTAAGGTTCTTACCCCCTGTTTTCTTCTAGGAGTTTTATGGTTTCCGTGGGTGTACTTTTTTTTTTCTTTTTAGAGAGAGAGAGCACACTTGAGGTGGGGAGCAACAGAGGGAGAGAGAGAATCTTAAGCAGGCTCCATGGCCAGCATGAAGCCGGATGTGGGGCTTGATCTCATGACCCTGAGATCATGACCTGAGCCGAAATCAAGAGTTGGACACTCAACCAACTGAGCCACACAGGTGCCCCTCAGCAGGTGTTTTCTTAAGTTATGTCTCCAAAATAGATCTTCCCCTAAGGGAAGCTGGAATGTTTTGAGAATGTTTGGTTGGTATAGGCATGCCACTACTCCCAATTTCAATCCCCGGCAGACTTGACTAATTATGCAGTACTTTTCCTTCTGAGCTATACAATTATTCTCCAGGCAGCTCCTGCCAGTAGATCGTTATGTGCATACAATATGAAACCTCTGCCTTAATTATCCCGAGGAATCTTCATTAAGTACTAAGTTTTGATGGGGAAGGGAGAAAGTACACTACACCATTGGGTCAATGATATGAAGAATAGTTTTCTTGGACCTTGGGGTTGAATTTGCTCTCGCCCTTCCACCTGCTATTGTACC
This sequence comes from Ailuropoda melanoleuca, assembly GCF_002007445.2. NCBI lineage: Eukaryota > Metazoa > Chordata > Mammalia > Carnivora > Ursidae > Ailuropoda > Ailuropoda melanoleuca. The sequence continues at coordinate 9,647,165 of NC_048229.1, forward strand.
TGGCATATTGTCCCCCAAAACCTCCAAAATGTCAGTGCCAGGTCCTAGGGAAGCCAATATGACAAGCTCCCTTGGGGAGCATAACCACTGGAGAAAGCTGGGGCTAAATCCACATTCACAGTGCCTTTGACCAGTGCTCCTCAAAGTGTGGTCCATGGACCGATGCTGGTCCCTAAACTTGCTGGTCTATGATAAGTAGAAAAATGAAGAGCACGTTAGTTTTCTGAGGCTGCTGGAACAAATTATCCCAGACTGGGTGGGTGGGGGTGCTTAAGACAACAGAAATGTGTTCTGTCACTGTTTTGGAGCCCAGATGTCCAAAACCAAAGCGT